>NC_134703.1:75984004-76316504 GCF_043290135.1 Rhipicephalus microplus
TAAAATATTATTCATTTCACTCCTATACATTGACTGATAAGGCATCAGAAAATTTAAATCAAAAACTACACGTTATATTGAAGTGATGTCACTGCAAAATGACACGAAAGCAGGAGAGTTAACCAGAGAAGCGTCTGGTTGGCTGCCTACGTAGGGAAAATGAGAAGGATGCAAATAAATATGATAGAGAGAGAGAAAGAGAGAAATACATTAAAAAAAGAAGATGAAAAAAAAGTGATTGTGCCCGGAGTTCACAGACTCGCAGTCTCGTGCGTCATTGAACCGCTAGTCAGAAGCGTTCGTGAAAACCCATTGTCAACAATACGCACAAAAGTGTCCTTACGGCCATGCGAGTGGACAAGCGATGCTTTATTCCCCCCAGCAAATTCTTATAACGAGCTTTTTTCGACGAACGAGCCTCCGCACGAGCATCGTAAACAACACAGCATGCACGGTTTTCTTGCTGAAATGTACTGCACAGTGTTCATCGTCGTCAACCGCACAACCGTGCAGTAACGCTTAGTGCAACAACGCATCAGCGCTATCATGTACTGTCATCATGCAGTTTCCACGATCTGTACGCTGCATATTAACGGGAATTAGATGCAGACCTAGACGTACGGCCGTTGCTTCACAAAGGCAGTGTAAATAAGAGCGCTAGTACTCGCGGTGGCTGCCCTACTTACTTCGCACCTTTGTATTTGTTTAAAACGTGGCACGATGCTTAATACAAGCAGACTTGAAGAGAAGGACCAATCTCGCATAATAAAACAGAGACGTTAACCGCGGCAAACAACGCGTAATGAAGAAGTTACGCTAACCAAAGGTATAGTTACAGCTCCTTGCCTTTCGAGGCAAAAATAATAACGGTACAGGAAAAAAAGAGAAATGGTACTGGGGGATACGTAAACTATGCGCGCATAATGAATGCTGCTTTCACTTAGCAAGCAGCCTTCTGCGTGGCCCATGGAGCTCGCCAGGACTTACAACGTAAGTTAAGCCTAATTCTCGTCGTTTGTTTCGCGCAATTGTGAAGCAGCGCATTCTGATAGGATTATTCAATCCATCGGGAGCATGCCTCTCGGTAATGTTGCGCGAGCATGCGCCTCCACGTACCCAAACAGGCAGACCTTTTAAAGGGCTGTTTAGTTTGCTCTCGCATTTCGTAACTCGCACATCAGCCCATTCCCAAACTAATGGCCACACTAAACAAATATACTGCGTTTCTGCCGACAAGATTATATAGTCTACACCATGCATACAGTCATGACAAAGCGCTTTGGCTGCGTTAGCGCAAATGCGTTTATTTCGCATTCAGGATAATATGGTGACAGCCCAAGAACTTCTAGCACGGTCAGCGCCCCATCGCGTTCATAAAAGGTGGTCAGTGACGTCACAATTCTGTTGGCCGTAAAGTGGTATACACAGAAAATTTACGTCTAACGGAAGAAAATACAGCAACCGTATCATATTGAACTACAGTGGACGACGGGCCTTAGGCGCATAGCTCGCTGAAGACAGGCACAATAGCTGCTCACGGCAAACTGCCCGCCGTAAGCATTGCGCAGTTGCCTCAGACGAGCAACGTGTCTGCGGAAGCTAATAGCTCTATGTTATGTTTTTTCTTCGATTTTTGTTTTTGTCTCCTTTGTGTCGGGTCTAGTGGTGACACATACTTCCTATGGCCTAATAGATGCTGGATGTTTTCTCTGTTGTGAGTAATAACAAGCTGTCCCAATGATGGCAGCCAGAAAACGGCGCGTTTCTCCCCGGATTGGAGAGTGCCTTATATCGTGAAGAAACAGCAAGTTGTTACATTCTAGCCTGCTAATATTTGTATTCTTATGAAATCAGATAGAGTGCGCTGCCTCGTAAATCTCTATCTTTCCTTAGCCGGAGCTTCTTGATGTTGGCGAGTCAATGCGCGCGGGATGAGCTTTGTGATACCAAGACTGTCTACTGAGAGTACGTGAGACCTCTGACACGACGCTATCTTTGAACGCAATCGGGAAAGTGCGCACAGAAAAACCCAGTTTCTTATCTTAAGCATTTTTGCCACATGGCGAGCATCGGACGACTATAATCCCGCGTGTAAACAAGCAAGATTTTATGAAATAGCGAAGTAATCGGTATCCCCAAACAAACTGGTTAATGGGTTGCAGAAACTGCTAGAACGACTCGCTGCTTCGCAGCGGAAACGGGTAGACTTAAAATACAGCCGCTAATCGTTTCACTTCAGCAATAACTAGCCAAATGCTTCGCTCTTCAATTTGTGCCGACACAGTTATGACGCAACCATTTTAACCCATTATACACATTGTATAAACTCGATAAAGTCTCACCACTACTCGTATATTTCGGCTCTAGTGTCTTCGATTATTATGCACATGATAATATGCGCGTAGTAACTAATATGCGCGTCAGTACTATTAAAAAACCACTATGTTTGAGTATAAATATGCCTATACACGTCACTTTCCAACCTAAATTTGTGGCGCTGTGCGTTGTCTCAATATTAATTTTGTGGCCTCATGTCCCAAGATCCCGATGTGAGGGGAGAAGAAGAGATCAAGACCACGAGATGATAGTGTGAGACACCGTAGACAGGAAATTTCGGACACCGGGCGTTTTTTGACGCGCTCCTATATCTAAGCGCATGGGTCTCAAGCATTTTTGCCTCAGTAAAAAAGCTGTCCCCCATGAATGATAATCGATCCCGCCTATTGCGTCACCAATTGGGTCAACAGTCGGGTGGCATAACGACCAGACCGCCATGGCGAATACTCTGCGTTCTTTTCATTTGACTACCGTGACGTATTCGCTGCTATTTTCCGAATTGAGAGCATTAAACGTAATGACAAACCACAAGAGGTTTCTTTCCTGGGCAGTATATATGATTTACGTCGATACGCATTTTTCATAATTTGCGAATGAATCATCTGCGAGCTCGGCATCGCAATAGCGACTTGAACCCACAAACGCGTTTGTTTCACACAACGAACACGGTTTCATACGCCAACACGGCATCTGTCTCTGTCCATTTGAGGTTTGAAAATGGACTTTCGGTAAAATTTAGTTAGATCCGCACGTGCAGGGTTCTTTAATTCACTTACTGCGTGCGGGAATTCATGTATGTCCTTCAACCACAGCAGTGCTGGTCTGTTTCAACAATCTTCACGCCTCGCTTCCTTGCTTCCGCTTATCTGCATCTGTATAGATCTTGTGGTGTCTCCTTGGTGCTTCAATGTAGCCGCATTTTTTACGCAACGCAGGCGCTGCATTAACTTCTGCGCCCAATGCCCATGTACGTTCTTCTGGCGTGAGCTGTACCGGCAGTTCCGACGTACGAGTGTGCAAACATAGTGTGTTCTGCCCCAGAAATCAGGGTCTATGGCAAGTAAGCTCTAATTACGGCTACGCCGCTACTCGCTCAAGACAATGCGCTGCCGTTCCATGCTGTATACAGTTGAAGGGTGTTGTACGGGGCGTCGTTCAATGCGGTGGCATCTATCCGCTATGCGCTGCGGTTCATTTCAATAATTCAATGGAGGGTGCTTTGCGGTCGTTATGATCGCTCGCGTGGGCACAATACGGGGCACGTTGTTTGCACCTAATTTATTGGGCAGATAAGTGCGTAATCAACCTGTGCTGTTGGCTTTACTTTACTCCACAATTATTTTATACACTGCGTGATGTCATTTCAATGAAAGTAAGCGTAACAAAAGATAATTCGAAAACAGAAGACAAATTTGCAAACGTTGCACGCCAGGATTTTTTTTCTATTTTTGAAGTAATGTTTGTTGTGTGCTTAAACAGCTTAGATGCACATTACATGAGGTAAATTATACTTTATGATTGACTGCATGAAATGTTCTGCGTGCAAATTCGATTCAATATTTTATATACTTTAAGCGAAACTTTTGTGAAGTGAATAAGTGAATTACGTGACAGTTTACGTGGAGGCTACCAAATTTGTTTATAATCTACGAAAAATCAGTAGTATCTTGAATTATGGAACGCCAGGCCCATGAAAAATTCTCGCCGTATTCACGCGTAATGAAGGAGCAACCTTAGAGCACGCTGTAAAGTCTCTTAGGATCCCTAATATATATTCATTTACATACTGCTCAGTACATCAAATTTATCGTCACAATTGCGATGCAATAACGTGCCATGATCAGCAAAAGTTTGTGGGACGTGAAATGTTTAATAAAGTTGAATTCTGGCTTTGCCTGGGAATGCAATTCCTGGATGAATGTTCCATACTGCACTTGAAATTTCGACGTACACAGTCACCAGCTTGATTACAAGCATTAAGCTCTGATATAGAAGAAATTCACGCTTGTTGGAGACCCAACGTCCCGCAAACTTTTGCTGTTGATAGTACCTTCAGTGGAATGCAGTGGCTCAGGGAATTATTACGTATATGATAGCTATTTCGTTCACCCCTAACTTCTACGCGTACTGAAAGGAGAAACAAGCAGATACTGCGCAAAGAGAATGGGGACGAAGCAATGAAAAAAAAAACTCATGGAGGCGCATCTTCGTTCCACCTTTTTTTATCCTTAAATATGAACTAAATAGCTCAGCAACAAGCCTTGTTTCTATAGGTACCCCGCGACACAATCCCATATTCTTCAAAAAACAGCTAAACGTTACCAAAAAAAGCGCACAGTTTCGTACAGCCTCTTTGCTTTTTTTCTTTCTTTTTGATTGCGCAGTTTAGTGACTGTTGTTGCGCAGCATATTTGAATTCACAGGTGTTAGTTATAGACTAATATACTGTAATAACGTGTTAAACGAACATCTAACTTGCGCTCCGGCATTCCCGACGCAGGAGTTCAAGAAGAACGGAACCGTGATGCCCCTGTTGACAGTGTCGGTGGTGGGTGGTCCAACATTGGGCGCTTCGATAGAGGACGGACCGGCTCGTAAGAAGTCTCGCTTCAACCTCGGTCGCAAGCACAAGTCCAGTCGCAAGAAGCGGGAAAAGGCGTCAGCGAAGAGAGAGAGAAAGGCCACCAAAACGCTAGCCATTGTGCTCGGTAAGTATATTCCTTAGTAACGACGTGCTGGTGTACAATGTTCTTCTTTATGAAAGGGAACGCACAATCGCGTCGCTACGCTGCGGCCTTGCTGCCTACCATCAGCAGACAGATAAAAAAACCATGTGCACTTTTGGCGACATCATTTGTTGCCTGACCGAAGCGGGAGCGCAATCTATAGCAACGCTTCTCCAACCATGTTTCAAATGGTCATGACTAGTTATTTACTCTGCTAGTAAATGACGCCAAAAGTGAAGCTGTTTTCTTTATCTGTCGGTTGATGGTGCGGTAGGAAGCAGCGGCAGACCACAGGTCATTCGCTCGCGTGTTCCCTTTCATAAAAAATGATAATTAACGTCGCGAACTGCAGCCACATTGTTTCAGTAAACCACCTCCCACCATTTGTTTATTTGTGTAGTTTTCGCGAGACGCCTTTGAATTGAAACACCAACGCGGGTCCTTTTACAAAGCATAGAAAGAGACACGAGATGAATATTGATATTTACTAACAAAAATTATTTTTTGAAGTTCGACCACTTGCTCTGTATAAGCGTAGAAATGACCCCATACTATATCTCAGCTGCCTAGGTATTACTTGATTGAAACTCTTGGTATGTTAAAAGATCAAGCGTGGGAAAGCCCTCTGCAGAAAGCGGTGCGCACTGAAACTACAAAGAAAAACAGAGAGTACGGTACGGTGTGCTCTGGAGAATGCAATGAACTGTCACGCAGAGTGCTCAAGTACGAACACACACGAAAAAAATCCCGGAATTTTTTTTTCGTTCTATATTATAGCCTGTATGACAGCTTTTGCGGCCGAAATCAATCAGAGTGAGCAGGACAAAGTAAACAACGCAAATGCCTTGCCAACACGGCCTTCAGTCTTCACAAGCTCTGCGAACAGTATATTATGACACATGGTGGCGGGTGTGACAAATGTGCAGACGAGGCAGCAAACATAGTTATTGACCACACTACTCCCCGTACTAGCACCTTGTCACGTTCTCCTCATCGGGGCGAAAACGCACGAGTTTCGTTTATAAAGCGAAACGCAATTTATAAAACTGCGAAAAAGTTTTTTCTTTTTTTTTCCATTCCGCGTCCGACAATATTGGTGGGGTGCGTGATAAGACCCACGAAATAAGTCGCGCGTGAAAGATGCCTTCAGTGCTGCACGGGTAAGAAGCGCGTGTACTTACGTAGCTCGGTAAGCAATGCAGCCGCCAGCGTGAAGGATGAGTGGTGTCAGAATAGCTGAAAGCGCGGCACTTCGCCACCGCACTCATCGGGCAGCAGGGTCACGTCAACCCAGGATGCTTACACGATGGCAGCTGTAACGCCATCACGTCCCGTAGGCATCGCCCTGCATGTCAGCATTTCAGCTGACAAGCAGTCGCCCGTTGACTCTGTCGCCCCCTTTACCAGAGTGGGCGACGGAGTGGAGCTTCAACGGAGCGACAACTTTTCACGCTGCTTCGGTCACGTCGCCGGGTATGTGATGTGCGCCGCAGATATTTCCGGCCCATCCTCCAGCGCCCATATCTACGTGACGTAGCCAGATCGAGTGTTTCGTGCATATCCCACTGGTGCTACAACTTATGATATGGTGACCAGTCTCTTGTGCTATGACGTAACTGTCACGACGGCCTTAAATGAGGAGCTTTGAAGCACATTTCAGCCGGCGGGCCACACAAACTGCAGTGCCGCAGGTTTCGGAGTTTGGCTGATTGTTGTAGCAGGTATTGGGCGAGTGCGAGAGTCGTGTTTTCAACAAGATGTCTGCTAACGTTACAATTTCAAAGAAAGCATTTCTTATATATCATACGTGGGACATTTTTGAATGCTATTTGAAGTTAGGTATCGAGAATCATCGATACCGATTTGAAATATGACTGAAATCTTGACGCCGCTTTTAAAATATAGAGCTTTTGGTCTAAGGTAATGTCTCAACACATGACCGCATGGGTTGCCTGACGAATAGGATGCTTCAGACCAATAGTGCATGTGCTACCTATAGCAATGTCTTTGCAACAGACAAGGACCATATTCACTATGGTTAGAAAAGCAAGTGAAGTCACCCCCAATTTCTCATGCTCTTTTTACCGCGACAGCTTATGTGAAAGTAATATTTTATAGCGAAATGTATGCGTGAAGCTCTGCATGCGTATTGTTTTTTAAAAGGCTTCGGCAATCTCGACGTGTCAAACTCGGCGATCGGCGATGTGACGCAGCACGCAGCTCGTCGCTTAGTCTACAGCAGGTTTGAACAAACAGTAATGAAGTTAACGTCGCCGATCGCCGAGTTGACGTCACCGCGCGTGGATGGAGGTTGGTCACGCGCAGGAAAAATGCGCGAGCTTTTCCTGCACGTTTTGGAGCCTGTTGGCTCGCCTTTTAAAATCAGTCACGTGCTTCAAACGTCCTCGTTGTGCTTGTTCTTTGTGCTAGATATCAAAAAGAGTGCACTTTGATTTATTCCCTATTATACCACTTTTGTTTTCTTTCGATGAGAGCACGACGCATTGGAATTCCCGACCAGCTATTACTGCCACTTTCTCGCTTAGTTTTATCACACTATAATTTACCGGCGTCTGTAATTTAGTGTATTTACCTTATTGTACATTAAAGCGACCTCTTTCTTCTTGCCTAAACATTCAAACATTGTTACGTCATGAAATAATTTGAGAATCGCCACTTGCTTCCAGTTAGCTCTTCTTCCTGGAAGGTCGCCAAAGTCAACAGCAAACTTTCTTGCACTGTTAGAAAACATGAAAGAAAGCATAGAGAAGATGCGAAGACCAGCGTCCATCAAGCGGCCTTGTGCTGCATATCGTATGTCACCAAGTGCCATCTGCTGTCATGGAAGCTTTTAACCTCGTGTCCTTTCAACAAGCCTGGAAGTATACTTTGCGCTGCTCATGTTTCATCCAAGTCTAAAGCTTTTCATTTCTTTCCTTCCGACGTGCTTGCTTTCCTGTTCACTCGTGACGTATTCAAAGTTCGGAGGATATTGCTGGTCGAATTCAATGAGCGAAAATAAGGCCGTAACATTTCAAGAAAGATGAGGCTAAATACCTGACGTGGGGCTATCCAAAATATGTGTCTCTGCTAGTAGAACACGGCTGGATATTGCAGGAATGACTCATTGAAAAAATCACGTATTCGTCAAGGTCCAAAAAAAGTCCAGAAGCGGTGATAGAAAATTCGTAAGCAGGGGGTGGATGCTGAAGCCCACGTTTGACAAGAGAAAAGTTGCAGCCTTGAAAAAGACGGGTCCACTTGTCGAAACATCGATTCCAGCAGCCACCCCCTTCTTACGAATTTCTCATACATTTGAAGATAAATTTGTAAACGACTAATTGTGCACGAGTGCTCTTTTAAAACGGGACTTCTCAGTGAGAAAGACACTGAGCATGACATAAACGCTATTTTTATTATACGGTATAGTGAAGTAGCGCACTTTAGATGGGGACAAAGGAGACAAGAAGGACACAAATTTTTGGCCACAGGCATAGAAATATGTATTTCTAAGGTTTTAAAGGATTCTTAGAACGCCATTGTCGGATGTGCGTATGCACTGAGTACACTGTTAATGTTAGGAATGTTAATTTATCTTGAAAAATGGAAGACCAACCGTGAACCTTCCAGGTAGCTCACAACACAGCCCATGCCTAGATGCTAATTGTTGCTATTTAGGCGAGGAACTGATCCCAAAACCACAAAACTCAATAAAGTTCTCAATCTCTCAAATGCTGTTTGTTCTTTGTAATGCCCAGTTACAACTGAACGAGAGGTTCATAGTGTTGTGATAAATGTCTTGTTCTTCAGGAAGGGAAAAAACAGACATTTTGACAAGCATGTTTTTTTTATTTGTTAGACACAAAATAATGAGAACTAACAGACAATTTTTGTGCACTTTTTTGTACACATTTACAATACAAATAATACTAAAAACAACACCTATACTTTCCCTGGTGTTATTGTCAGTTCTCACCAATGTAGTCATGTACGATACTTATCACTTGTCTGTAGTGCTCACAGTTAACGGTGCAGGTTGCCTCTGGTGATTTCAATTCCTGTTCTCTTTCTAATCTGTCCAATCAATTTTCCTTTACTATATTTTTTTTCTCTGCACCGTAATCATGAAGGAGCGACGACGATTACAAATGACAATTGCTAGCCTGAATCTCTATTTTATCTTTTTCTAGACAGGATAAATGCATGTTTCGGTAAATGATAATTATATGATTGTTGAGAGAGGGTAAAAGAGAGAGGCCACAGCTGTCACCGTTCCGAAGCACCGATGGACAAATGAACGCGAGTATGAGCCATTTGAGGCTTTCACCTTTATATAGTAGTTACCAAGAACATAATATGTGTCTTCTGATTCAGCTTGAGATATCCACGAGTGTCTTCTACATGAGCAAACACACTTGAGATCTCATGTTTTCTAACGTGATCATCTAAGCATTTTTAGAATTCAATTTTTTTAACCATAGGTCATTTACTTGAGATGCCTAATTTGTCCTCACCTAAGGACCGTTTTAAATGTAACTAAAACATTACAACTTATGTTCGATGTTTCTAGTAACCCACACAACTTCTCGTGCAATTGATCGCCTTGTACGGGAAGCGGAAAAAAGAAATTATTGCAAATACGCAAGAAATTTTGGCAAATGTAACTTCAGCAAATATCTGTCTCCAGTTCGCACTCACCATTTTCGCGCAATGAATTATTTCTTTGCAAATATTCCTGTCGAAATAAACGTTTTACACTATGACGTCGGTATGTTTCTTCTTAACATTACGCTTGGACAAAATTTTTCCTGCGATGCACCCACGCTGTACTTTCTGACTTTTTAGAAGCAACGTTATGAATATCCACGTAGTGATTCCAGCCGCCAATGGAAAATCAAATGATAGGCGTAACTATAAGGGCCAAGAGGAGAGCGTAGTGGGTCAGAAAACAAGCGTGTGTTAAGTACATCTTAGTTGAGATCAAGAAATGGGCAGGGGCAGTGAACGCAGTGGAAAGGCAAGATAAGCGCTGTTCATTAAGACTAACAGACTGGTTCTGGGCGAAGGCAAGTGCTCGATGGGGAGGGTGCAGATAGTTAGCTGAGCAGATGAGATTAAGAGAGGTTCTCAGGGATGACGTGGCCAAAGCAAGCACAGGTCGAAATTAAGTGGAGAGACACGGGAGAGGCCCTTGCCCCGCAGCGGGCGTTGTCTGGTTAATGGCGGTATTGCTAATGTAGAGACTGACAAGCTTTTGCCCGCTATATTTTTGAAGGCGTTGCGTTGTAACTGTAGGAGGAGCACTTCGTTTTTGTAACTTTTATTTCTCTCAGCAGCGTGAAAAGGGTTGTAACGTTATTGATTTTTTTTGTTTCTTTTCATGTTTTCGTCACTAGCCATGTTCACTTACCAGTAGCATGGTCTGTTTTCGTGCGCAGGGGTGTTCCTGATCTGCTGGGTGCCCTTCTTTACGTGCAACGTGGTCGACGCGGTGTGCATGAAACTGCAGAGTCAGGACTGCCATTTGGGTGTCACCGTCTTCCTGCTCACCACATGGCTAGGATACGTAAACAGCTGCGTCAACCCGGTCATCTACACAATCTTCAACCCGGAGTTCCGCAAGGCCTTCAAGAAGATTCTCATGGAGCCCATGAAGTGAAAAAAAACATGAACCCGCTCAACAGACGATACAAATGGTGCTGTGTGCCAAATGTAAAAGAAACTGCGGATCGTCGAAGACTCTCGTCAGGCCGACGAGGACGCAGAACCGGGTTGCTGGTAGAGCGTGGGTGCTCGCAGTTGCACGCCGTCACTCTTTCGTGCTTTCTGCTTACTCCGCGCCCAAGTTTGTCGCGATATCTGCTCTCGGGTTACTCACTCGTTCAAATCGCACCTTTGTTCGAAAACGGGGCAATGAGCCGGCGAGTGAATTGTTGTTTGGCCTATCACGAAGGATCGCTGACCAACATCGTCAAATGCTGCAGCCTTTGGACGCCAAGTCGTCAAAATGCCCTTGGTAAAATCATACAATCTATTCGCTTAATTTGAATATAAATGGACTTTGTAACATACTTAAGGCTCTCAGCGTCTTAAAAGGTCCATTTCCACGCCAGTTCCCAGCCGAATGTCCAGAGTCTCATGGATGTCAAACAAGGCCTTGTTCATTCTCAAGACTTACATTACTTATTTCATCTGAAAAAATCTATTACAAGCAACCACTAGTTCCATATCACTCAGTTTCTCGGAGTCGTCATTGCTACTTCGTTTCAGCTGTGCCACAGATTTGAGATGTCTGCCGCAAGTCGCGCAAGCGGCTAACTCAAGACAATGCACTTGTCTTTGAGAATGGCTCGTAGGAGAATCACATGGGTAACAGTAGTTAAAACGAGAACATGCGATGAATTAGGTGTTCTCGTAAAAAACACGTCATTTTTGTCTTCCGTTTGATTTGTCTTCCGTTTATAAGTTCAGCTGTCTCATTTAGGGTAATGCCCCCCATTAATCCACTAGTGTACGTAACCTTATTCCAAAAGTCTGTTCACTAAGCTTTTTTTCGCTAATTCAGTCTACAATTATGAGTATAAATAAAATGCAGAGCTTGTGAAACGTACTTCATGCCACTCGTTAGCGGAAGTGTGCTTAGCTTTGCTGACAGAATGATGTATAGCGCGAAGTATTCTGACGTAAAGCGCTAAAGTGTGCTCTCCTGGTTATATTGTGACTTCTCTCTGTCCTGGCGAATGTTACAGATCTGACAGTTCTACAGTCGCAACAACTTCTCGCCACTCTCTTACTCTGACTACAGCGCTTGCTTCAATACGTTTCCACGAAATGAGGCGTGTATTCTAAGTGACTTCATGCGTGTCTGCATTATCAAGGTGCAGGCTTTAGTTCAGAAGTGTAGCATTCTTTTTTTTCTCTCAAAACATTTTGTCAGCCCAGGCAAAAAATGCGACATCAATCGACGCGTAATGTCACGAAAAATGAATTTCCAAACAACCTCTCTCATATCGCGAAATTCGTCAGGCAACATGACACACACGCTCAAACTTTTTGATTTCATTGTGAAGTCAGTCGTGCGCAAATTTACCTACGCTAACCTTAACGAAAAAGCGTCCGGTAACAATGGACTGGATATTTGTGGATATTCATGCCACTGACGTGACAAATTTAGAGGTCGAAACCCCAAATCCAATGCAAAATAGTAAATATTGATGCTACAGCAAACACAAGAAAAGAAATATTCTGCCATGTATTTTCTAATGGGATGACCAACTGCGTCAAAGCTCGGTTTATTTCGAGCGTCTCATTTAACATCTACTTAGAATCATATGGCAGCCAAATCAACAACTTACGTGGGCCAATCATTATGGTTTTCTCGCGAACCAGAACAGGGTAACTTATTTCATGGCACACATGTGCCATGGCGTAATATGCGATGAATTTCCATGCATCTCGATGTGTATTAAGATAGTACTATATATGAAAATGCCCAAGTGAGTGAAAAAATGTTGTTCAGTAGGGTGTTTCAAGACCGGACACTTGACGCTCGCTCTTTTCTATGTTTTGCCTTATGGCTTCAAGTAACAATTAACGCTGACGGTGTGCACATAGCGGCTGCCCTGTTCCAAATGAATGGGGCGTACAGTCATCATATATGTATTTTTGGCCATAAAGAGGCTTCATGGCTTTCTTCGTACTTCTCAACGCGTTCTTCGCAGTACACGCATTATCGTGTACTCGGTGCTCTAGTACCTAAGCTTTTCGCCCACTTTCTCAGCTGGGAAGCCTCGCGCTGCAGCTGAAGAAACATTGGCAGCGTCCGTAAGCTTTTTCTCCTCCCTCCAGCTCACCCGATATGGTCCCACATGTTATATATCTCTTATCTCCCTGAAGTTTTAGAGCTTAAATTATTGTGGCTCACCCGTTAGCCCCTCCTTCCTGTCAACACCCTTCAAGACTGCAGCGTCATCTAATAAAAAAAAGCAGGCTTCAGACTTTCTTGCCCGTTATGTGGCTTCAGCGACGTGGAAAAAATTGCTTGCGATGAATACCCGACCAGAATGCAAGCCAGGGCAACGCCTCCATTAATTCAAGCCTGGAACCTGAGCCGTAAACACGCTGCCTTTATTTCGCCTGTAATCGCTTTTGGTACAATAGTAAGCGCCTCTCGCGGCGTTCTCTAGGTAAACACACGCAGCTCACGCAACTGCCTCCGAGCAGCTGGCAACAAGGTGTCACGTGACTAAGTGCTACGGTAACTAGCACGCTCTCACGGCGCCTGGTTGCAACAAGTGCCAGGATACGTAGCCTCCTATGTTCGCCACGGCAAGGAGGCTTTCTATGGAAAAGTGTGCGACGTTCCTGGCATGCAGTTTGTGGAGGCGTTGGCCTGGAATATTCCCTGCCAGTTCAAGCTAGGTCGACCTTATTTTGCCTCTCCGTCACTAATGTGTGTTGTTCATTTGTGTGTATCCCGTGGACTGCACATTGGACACCTGCACGGAGTTATACCATGGTGACATGAAGATGAGATGTGTTCTCGGCCTGTACGCAAGCTGTAGTACTGTATCGTGCATTGCGTTCTGACAAGAACAGTCAAGTTCGCTGTGTGCATGCGAAGCGCGACTGTGTGTACTTTGAAGCAGTGCTCGTTGGCATTTATTCTTTGTCTTTTTGTTCTGTTGGTATTGTGATAGTTTTGTGTATAAATGAAAAAACAGTTATAAATTAAATAAATATATCAATGTATACATATGATGTTAAGAATGTATAAATACACACATGCCCAGACATGATGATGTTGGCGATGGATGTTAAAGAAGAAATACATGGAATATAAATTTTGTTCATCAAATCACGACTGTGCCTTTTTTCCGTGTTTTGTTAGCTATCACGGGTGAGTTGCAAAAATAGGTTGTTTAACACACCAGGTGGAACACGGGTTTTAAGAACGGGCACAGTCACGATGTACCAATGTACATTTCATTTCCAAAGAGAGAGACGTTGTGACATAATGACCAACCTGGTCATTATGTCACGACGTCACTCTCTTGTACAGCTCAAGTGGGCGTTCGTCCTTAAAATACGTGTATTTCGCACGATCTCGGTGCTTAAAAATACTGCTTACAAAAGAAATTACATGATTTTGAGCCATCCTAAAAGGGACATTTTTTATTACCATGATATGCGCTGTCAGCGATCTCCACACACTGCGTACAAGTTCTACGTTGCTTCAATATTTCACTTTGATTTTATTCATAGTTTTTTTCATCCAGCATCTACAAGCCAGACCCTATGGAAGGAATACTACAACGGCGAGTTGAAACGGTTTTGATGCCAACGCAACAGTAGTAACCATGCGTGAATTACATTTCTTCACGTGCAACTCAGCTACAACACACTGTATGCTCGCAAGTTTCCCTTTCGTGTTATCAACAGTTCCTCTGAAAGAGGAATATTTCATATCCTTCTACCCGTTTTTGTTGTAAGTAAACGCACCTGTTAAATGTAGAAATGGTTGCGCAAACCAGACTAACCAGTATTGCATCATGTGCGACAATTAAAACCAAAAAAAGAGCGACAAACGAGAGTTTAGAGGGAAATGACGAGAGCTCTACGTTGTGGAGATGGGTTCAATTGATTAATATGTGGGGTTTAACGTCCCAAAACCACTATATGATTATGAGAGACGCCGTAGTGGAGGGCTCCAGAAGTTTAGACCACCTGGGTGGTCTTTAACGTGCACCTAAATCTGAGCACATGGGCCTGTGGAGATCGGTTCTTGCTTTGCAAATGTTTGTGGTCTTCGCAGTCGGGTTGCACTATAGTCAAACAACTGAAAAAATAAAAAAGATCCCACGTACCTTGGCAATAATCGATGTTAAGCGAGGCATGCGCGTGCAAGCTGACCTTGTTGTAATTTTTACTTGAGCGAAACATTGCGAAGTTGTGCTAAATATATGTACAGATGCCCGCATAGGCATACGTTAAACGGCAGCATATGTTTTATAGGACCGGTTGTTTAGAGTTACGTAACAATGCCAACAGCAACATTAATACTAGCAACACCAGAATTGGTAAGCTGATATAGAGCGCTGCTGTTGGCGAGGTTCATAGCCCTAAACACTGCTACATAAATAAACTTAAGCGGATAACAACTGACTACGATGGATAATAACCCGACGTGATGGCTATTTTGTAGGAGTACATATACAATGCTTATAAAATGCGAAAGTCAGTTCTGCAACCACAATTGGCGTTTGACGAACATTAGGGTCTATTTGAAAGGTAGTTCTGAGACGAAAAATAAAAGAACAGTAATTGAACTTATATCTCTACCTAAGAGTAGCGTTACCTTCTATCCTACGCAAAAAAAAACGCAAAGGTCATTTGTAGTAAGTAAATAAAAAGAGAAAGTGTGGTTCCCACGGCAGAATAGCTTGGACGATTTGGAAATAAGCGTACCAAACTTTTGAAACTTGATTCCACGAAACAATTGAGGTGATGGAAAAAATAAATCCTAGTGTTGTTAAGCACGTTACAACGCAAGAGAGTAACTGCACGTAACAGCATCGAACTACGATGACAGCGAAAGAAAAGATCGTTACGCTTTCTCCACGATGTTGGACCAGCGAGAATTATGTACCGCCTCCGATTCCCACCGGAGGGTACCAATAGCAGTGATTGATTTCCCGAGAGTATTGTTAGCGGAGCACCCTATCGCCATTTTCATGTCAAACAAAGTTCCCAGTCGCTTTCGTGAACGAGAAAACTTCTGAAGACATCTTGACATCCATCTCGTTGTTCTCCAACATGGCCTAAATTCTCGCACTCATCGAACTGGGCTCTTGCATATGTTAGAGATGTTCTGTATGAGTGCGATCTAGTTGTTCTCGCATTTGGATAATCAAGTAAACGGTTGTCTTGAGATAGGCTGATGCTCTCTCCGGCGAGCAAACTGGAAGTGGCATCAAGCAGGCACCAACGCCGCACCTACATACGTCACTACAAGCGTGTTCTATCCGCCACTACAAGCGTATTCAACACTGCGAGACATTCGGGTGAGTGAGAATTTATTAGAAGGCAGAGAGGTCGGCCTGAGCTAGTTCGCTCTAGCCTGCTACTCTACACAGGGGATAAGGGAAAGGGGAAAGAAAGAGGGATGAAGGGTGATGATGGGGACAAGAAGAGGTGGTGCGTATGTACATTAGCCACTTTGTATAGTAACCTACAGTCTAGTTTCTAGTCCAGTGCTTTTTATAAAGTCTAGAACAGCCTTTGTAGCAGTTTTTGACACTGTTTGATCGCTCATTGCTGATAATATGTGGCTTTCACTTAATGGTGTTCGTCCAATGCTTGCCAACGTAGCAGTGCATTCGGATTTTTCACATAGTCGTATAAGTCAGCTAATCAAAGCTGGACGATAACGTCCTTTTCTCACAAACTCGACACGCACTGACAACTTCACCTTCCATCGGGAACAATCAGAGTTGAAGCTACGCTTTTGTGCCATCTTTGTCTCGGGGTAGCCTTGAAGAATGCTTATTCATTTCAAATCGGAATGGCCAGCCGCTCAACATGCGACAACTGTGGCTGCGCAGAGACAATTTACCCATCTTCTCTGCGAGTGTCCTCGCTTCAGTGCGCAAAGAAAAGAAAAACATTCGAAAGTTCTAGATAGACTTGACAATCGCCAATTGTTGGAAGAAAGGTAAAGGACACTGGCCGAGATCATCCTCGGCGCGCAAGGCATTGAGAGCGTTGTTGCGCTTCTTGCGGTAAGTGGTCTTAGATACAGATTGTAAGCCGTGTCGTCGGTCGTGCTGCAGACCTTCTTTTTTATTTTTATTCTCTTGAACGTCTTTTTTCGGTCATCTTTTATTTCCCTTACCCCCTTCCCCAGCACAGGGTAGCCATGCAGCTGGTCCGAGAACTAGCTAACCTTCCTGTCCTTCCTCCTTTCTTCCTAATTAAAGCTGAATGCGGTGTTCCTCAAAAGCCAAAAATGTTTATGACCGAAGATAAAGATGCTTTGTGATCAGTTCGTGTTCGCAGATACAGTGCACGAGTAACAAAAACAGACATGCACTGAAGTTGATTAAAGAAAGAATACAAAATCAACATGGTCACAAAATTCAGACAAAAAAGCAATAAAACTGTCGGAAAGCTTTGCGAATCTTGCAGCTGGCAGCGTACTAACTTGCCGCAGTTTCGTCAGCAGTCTCAGGCGCTTCTTTCGAACTAAGTGAACGAAAACTACTTCGGGCAAATTCTATGCTGTTGCCAACCCAAGACTATGCTGAACCGAGAAAAAAAAATTCAGCAGATCCCATGTACCTGCGAATCAACGTTATGCGAAGCATGTGGAGGGAAGGTGACCGTGTTGGATTTTTTTTTAGCAACACGTCATGAAATGACGCCAAATATGTGTACAACGGTTGCACGCACAGACATATGTTGAAGAGTTGCGCATGTTTATATAACCAGTTGTTTTAAATTGTGCACGATGGCAACAAGAACACGCGTGTTAGCAACAACAGAAGCTTATATGAAGTGCCTGCTGCTGCTCGCGAAGATGCTGGCCCGCTAGAAACTGCTACATAAATCAACTGCAGCGCATAGAAACTAACCACAATTGACGTTAGCCCGACTTGACGGCTGTATCAAATGAGTGCATATGTAATGATTATAAAATTGGGTTGGCCGCACTACAACAACTATTGACGTTTTACGAAGATTGGCGTCTGTTTGAAAAGTAGTTCCGAGACCTGGCGTAGCTCTGTGGTAAAATGCCTGACTACCACGCAGAATGCTTAGGTTCAATCCCCAAGCATTCCTGAAATTTGTTATTTGGATTCGTCGAGGGATCAACGCTGCCTATGTAGAGTTTTTCTTAACACAGTGGCACATACCCGCCCGTGGGTATGTGCCACTGTCTGACGAGAAGTGTTTGACGACGTACGCGATGGGACTGTGACATTATTCATGTCTTGACCATCGCGTCATACTCTTCAAACCATCATACCCTCCCATGCTAATTTTAGTTCACGCCCAGTTAAGGAGGTGACCACAAGAGCATGCACCCAAACATAAGCGGCTAGATAGATAGATAGATAGATAGATAGATAGATAGATAGATAGATAGATAGATAGATAGATAGATAGATAGATAGATAGATAGATAGATAGATAGATAGATAGATAGATAGATACGTTCTAAATTGCCGAAGTTGGCTAAGAAATGCTTCACATTTCAAAGAGGGTCAACTTGGCAATGATAAAAATGAGGAGTGAATTATGGCATTGCCTGGGACTACAATCTCAAGTGCAGGGTTGTGAAACTTCTTTCGTTGTCTCCATCTATCTATTGTCGTTGTCCGCACCTCTCGTTGTCCGCATCTATCTATCTATCTATCTATCTATCTATCTATCTATCTATCTATCTATTTATCTATCTATCTATCTATCTATCTAACTATCTATCTATATATCATTCTATCTATCTATCTATAACAAAGCCACGACGATGACCAACGAAGTGGTAATCGTGGCTTTGTCCACAGAAGAGAACTGGGAGTGCAGGTCCTTTTTCATAAAAATACAGCTGACAATATAGAGGAATACTATAGCGTTAGTAAAAGTGTTACAAGTATCGCAATTAACCTGAATAAGAAGTACAAGACGAGAGTGGTACGGGCTTACGCACCCACCACCAACCACTATGGCCACTTTGTTGAAAATTCTACGGGGAGCGGAATCAGAAATGATCGAGTAAGGTAAAAACACCGTGCAGCGTACTTATAAGTGCCCTTTAAAGCCAAGGTAGGCAATAAGCAGGCTGAAAACCAGGCTGTAAGGGAATGTGGCATTGGTTCTGAAAATGCCAGAGGGAAGTTTTATATTGTTCACAGAACGCAATAGTTTAAGCGTCGTAGTTACCGTCTACCGAAAATTATCAAATGACAAGTGAACATGGAGGAGCCGTGGTGTTGGACCCTGGTGGACACTGCCATCCGGAAGCGTGTGGAAGTGATTGGCGAGATTTGGTGCAGTTCTCATGGGGCATAAAGGTTTAGAATTCACCGAGACTTCAGGAAGGAACGGCAGAAACCCTTAAGCAAGAAGCCAATTATTCGGTTACCGCTTAGAGGAAAAGGGCAGGAATTTAGGATCATCCTTCAGAGCGGATATGCGGCTCTAACGGAGGAAACTGAGTTTAGGCTTGATGCATTGAATTATAATATACCGAGTATCATTATAGAGTATGCAGTAGAAATCAGAGGTAATGAAATAAGAAAGGACACTCGCAAGCTCTTTCAAGAGATGAAAACTCTCCGTAATAAAAATAAAAGCATGAAAACCTCAAGCACAACTTACGAAATAGAACTGGCAAAGCTTTCGAAGTTAGTCAAAAGGAGCCAGGTAGCGGATATGAGAAGGCGTAATCTGAAAAGAATTGAACATGATACAAACAGCTGGTGGAGCCTCAGAGCGGTGAAGAAAGAACTGGACCTTGTCGTAAACCAGACGCATGCACTGATGGACACGGAAGGCGACGTCACTACCAATGTACCTAGCATATATTGGACAGTCAAAGTCATATAATGGATAGCCAATGTAGTCAAAGCGGCTGAGGATTTTTTTAGAGATTTTTACATGACCCAGGACACCCAGAACGATCATGCAAGAAATAATAATAGCCCAAACTAATCGTACATCCGAACAGTAGGAAAGAGTAAGTAAAACGAATGCTTGCAGGGAACGAAAAGAGGCAAAGCCGCTAATGAGGATCAGATAACATGACATCTGTTGAAAGACGGCACACAAATCGAGTATGCGAGTTGAAAAAAACGGGACACCCTGTATACAAAGCACTTCTTGGTGGTGAAGGTACAAGAATATTAGGGTAAAACTAACACCATCCTAATCTATCACAAAGAGGACGCCAAGGATTTGGAAAAAAAATGACAGGCCATTAGGCTTTCAGTCCATTGTCTACCAGCTATTTACAAATGTTATAGCCAATAGAATTAGGATCACCTTAAAATTCAATTATTCCAATGACCAAGCAGGATCTCGTACATGCTACTAGACAATAGACCATATTCACCCTATCAATCAGGTCATATAGAAATGTAGAAAATATAACCGACCCCTATATATGGCCTTCATTGTTTACGACAATGCATTTGATTCGACCAAGAAATCAGCATTCACGCAAGAGCTGCGCAAGGATGGTAAAGATCATTTGAAATTGTATCCTGATATGATACCAGCTATTTAGACAAAGATTTTTCAAAATAATAATAAAAGATACCACAGGGATTACTGTATATGATAGGATACGATCCTTCCTAAATTTATCTTAAAATACTTTGTTACATTTGCGAATTGCTTCTCCTAGATCAATACAATGTAGGATAAAAAGCCTTTGTGTCAAGATGTTTACTTTAAGACTTCCTAGCTATGACCAATACTGTATAATTTTAATCAAACATATGTTCGTATCCCAAACGATCGTGTTTGTTCTTCACTTGCATATCATTACGAGGGAACATACCTGGGCAGTTAACGCACTGCGGAAGCTCGAGGCAAGAAAAAGAAACACGCAAAAGAGCATTGCGCTCTTTCCCATCTTAATGCTTGCGCAGTATACGCCGATCGCTCTAAAATATCAACCAACCAGCGTGACAGAACGTGTTATTATACATTAGTGCAATTTGTCTGGCCGCTCAACGTGACATTTCATCATGCGCTGCACTACCACGGTTTTTTTACTTGCACTTTTTAATTGGTTTTGCTGCTCTAGTTGGCGAGCAGCAAGAGGGTTGCCAACTATTTGCAAGAACGTCATAAAGAAGCCTCCTCACGATAGCACTAATACCGCAGGTCAGCCTTACCTACGGCGCAAGCATATTACCATTTTAATAATACTGCATTACCGTGAAGGAGTTGAACAGCAACACCACTAGCAGCGGCATTTTTTGCAATGCATGGAGTGAGGACGACTTCAAACACTTCAAACAGGACATAAAACTGCAAATATTTTTCATAACCCATAGTATTTACTGGCGTAAAATTTTCGTGGCTAACATTATCTTTAACGTAAAATAGTTTACCGTTTCTTCCCAGGGAGAGCTTGCGCTCCCCAGAAAAGTCCGAGATGTATTAGAAAGGAGCAGAGCATCGTAAGATACCACTGATTTTTGCTGCGACATCTAACTATGATTACATGTTCAATGGTAAAAGTAACATTCGAGATAGATCACGAGACTTATGTATCAGATACAGATGCATTCCACCTAGAAACAAATGGTTTCACATTTGTTGCATAGTACGCTGTTCGCAGGAGGTTCATGCTAGTTATACGCAGGTTCTCCTTTTTTAGTGTGACGGAAGTGAGTGTTTCCCATATGCATGCTCTGAGGGCGGGGAGGGGATCGGCGCCTCCCCAAGTCACCTGTGCGCAAATTCTGCGCCATACAATAACTCCATAGAGGGGACGCTGCGATGGCCTCTGACCTTGACCCCTGCCCGCTGAAGGGGAACCACGCGCTCGCTTATGATGCCAGTGCAGTTGCTGTGGAACATACCCGTAGAATCTGCAGCCACATTACGCTGATAGTCCCGCGAAAACGTCGGTTATTAACAGCTTCTCAGTTAAATGGTCCATAAAAGAGTAAATACATCATGTAGCAAAGCTATCTCATTAGGTTATTCAACAGCATCTCATCTATCGACGAAGTCACTCGTGTGGTGGTCGGAGATGACTGCCTGAGATACTTTGCTCCCTCATCTAACGCACACGGCGTGATTTATTGGCAGGTAGACGTCATGGAACGTCAAAAGGTGTCTGTGGCAGCACGTCGAATAGCGGCGGTCTTCCAGCAGCCAAAACGTCCAGGAAAGCATAAGCTCATGTCTTGTGGACCAATGACACTTCGCCTTGGTTGTTTGCTTCATCGTCGTATATTTTCACGACACTTGTAAAGAAAAAGGAGAGAAAAAAGAAAAGCCAAAAGAAGATGTTAGGCCTCGATTGATCGGATGAGCAAGGCTGCGGCTCCCTTCCACGCCATTGGGGCTTTTGATGTTCGTAGTTTTTGAATAACATGGAGTTGCGTAAAGCCACTGATGAGCTGCGTGATTTTTGGCAGTGTCAGATAAGCGTGTTTTTTTGTTTGTGCTTTAATTACTTTTTTATGTTGTCGCATTATTTTTGAAGTCGGTGTAGTGTTGCGGCTGTGTGGTTCAGCTTCTCATTAGCTAGCTTAAAGGCAACAAGGCGAGTGCGTGGCAAATCACAACGACGGCCGGGTATTGTTCGGGAAATACTTCGATGCTAATACTTCCCTCATCATTTATTTAGCCCTCCTCGCATCAGGGAGTAAATAAAAAGAAAACAAAAGCGGCATCAACCAGTTCTTTAAAGTGGACAATTAAAAAAAGGGAGAGAAAATATAGCTATCACCGAGGCCTTCAACATGAGAGAGAGCGAGAGAGAGAATCGTGTTTATTTGGGTACTGCTTTGGTATTTGAGTTATTTAACCGTACACATGGAAAGAGGGATGAAATGCGAACATGTGAAATAAGTGAGCAGTCTGTGCATACTCTATCAATCTATTAACAGCGTTAAATTAATGCGCAAAGAAGTCTTGTCACCTTCTTGCAATTTACAGTGCCGCAAGACTTAGCTAACAACATTAGCACAACTCGGCCAACATACGCGTTGTCCACAAGTTCATTTGTGTGTTAAATTGCGTATTTCTCTGAAATTGTTCATAATACAAACGATTCACACCAAGAACGATAATAGTTTTCAGAATCTACTAAAGCCAGTTTAATGCATATAATGGAGCAGAGCTGCCGCACGGGCCACGCTTGTTATATTGTAGGTCGTTTATGAATTCTGCACAACAAGTTGCCCGTAATTTTCAATCCGCAATGTTTTGACATCTTACGCGTGCAGCTCTTCGCAGCAAAACTACATGCACCAAAAAATTCATTCCAAAAGGAAACACATTGTAAGGCAGGTCATCAAGCTTGGTAAATTTTGTCAGTTCCATGGAGATCAAAGGTAACACGAGTTCATGAGTTCACGCACCATCTTCACTGGAGATCATCTCGCCCCTATTTGTGCGAATTGCAACGCCGCTTGCGTGCTGTAATTAGCTTAGGTCAGAAGGTTGGGAGCCGTTCTTAAACGCGCTTTGCATAGTTCACGACCTCGCCATAGCGGTGCCCATTTCGCACCAGTGCAGTAGGCTACTGAATTTATAATAAGTTGGAGGCGAGAGCACGGAATACTCGAGTAGATGCGCCCTCTCCTGTACGCACAGCCTCACAGAGAACAGGAGGCCTTGGGTTGCGCGCACGGTGTAATAAAGCAGGCCACTCGCCTTACCACGCGGATGCATTACCTAAAATGCGTGCAAACACCATTTGCGGGCGACCATGCTTGCACTAATGTTTTTCAAATGCGAATAGCGTTTCCTTGGCTACGCGGACGATCCTACTTTCTGCGTGACGTCACCCGCGCTCACGCTTATGGCGTCAGCATAGCCTACATGAATACAAAGTGATCATAAATCAAAATGTTTCTACGGGGTATTTGAGCTCTGGCCATGTGAAACCGAAACTACTGGGTCTAATCCCTATACCATGTGCGTGTGCCTCATCAGGTGAAACAGAATTTCATTACAAAGTTTGCGCAAGCAAGACCACGTGTTACTATTTTAATGCGCGTTTCGCAACTCTGATTGTTTCCCAAATAATTGTCTTTATACAAGGCAAGCTTTTGGTCACAGCCGAAATTTCCGGCTGTGACCTTGGTCTAAACGGTTTGTTTAGAGCAAGGTAACAGCCAAGAATTTTATCAGGGGTCGGAGGGGTTCAACCAAACTCTGCGTATGTTTTTGCTCGAATTTGTACGTGTGCTTCGGCATATACACATGCAGAATAACAAAACTTCGGGGGGGGGGGGAGAGGGATTGCCCGACATATTCTCGGCTACACCAATGGCTGTGACACTTGGCACGTTAACGCTTAAAGAGCGTCATCCAGTTAGTGTTATGCTATCTGCATTGACAGTGACAACTGATATCAATAAATTACCGATATAACTTTCTGCTTTTTTTTTATTTCTTGAGGAGTCAAGTAGACCTTGATAGAATGGCATTGCTAGAAATGCACTTCATCCTTTGCGATGCTAGACGGACATAATGAAAAACATTTTTGGCTTTATAGCCTAATTTTTTTATAGTGGTAATTGTACGTATCGCGTGCCATAACAGAATAGCGAAAAACGGGGAAAAGTTTTTGGTGTTCTAGAACTTGAAACCACATTATTAAAGAAGCTTGGACCTGTACTTTCATGTAATCTAATTGTCTGTTCAAACCAGCGTTTCGGAAACTTCCTGCACTATGTTTCAAGTATAAGCTTATTCAACCCCGCAAAAACGCCAGTTAAGGGCACATTCACCTTCTCGTCCTGAGTCCGAATATCAGGCAGACAGTCTGAATTGACGCTTTTTATATACGCATGGGTGATCTGGGTGTCCTTAAAATTCCCGGACGTCATAATCTATAAATTAACTCCAGTTACGCAAAGTCTGAATATCGGCACGTCTAAAGAACGAGTAATGGACTAGATTTATAGACTTTTTTCGAGAAACGAAGAAATATCTAAGCTTTCAGGTGTATGCCCTTACTAAATACGCGTGTTTATATGATATATCAGAAACGCTACAGACAGAAAAAAACACTTATTCGACGTCTTAGCATTTCCAGGTGCACACTCTTGTTAATGAACAAGGCCTTACAAGATCTGCGAGACATTAAGAGAATGTCCTCAGTATATGCAAAATCATCCAAAAATCTGCATTCATGCTAACACGATTCCCCCACACGCCCAAACATTATGTTCCGAATCTCAGGCAGCCTCGCCGTTATGGTTTAGTGGCTAATATATTCGGCTGCTTACCCGCAGGTCGTGGGTCGAATCCCGGCTGCGGTGGCTGCATTCTCGATGGAGGCAAAAATGCTGTAGGCCCCTGAGCTCAGATTTGGGTGCGCGTTAAAGAACTTCAGGTGGTCTAAACTTCTGAAGCCCTCCACTATGGCGTTTCTCGTAATCATATGGTGGTTTGAAGACGTTAGAAACCACATATGAATAAATCAAATCTACTTTCGGGCAGCATATGTGAGCAATTAAATTATTTGGCACTGGCTTTGTGGACTACAACCACAACAATTTTTTATGAACGTGATTTGATTGATTTTTCATTATGTTTCGTGGAAAATATTGCTCATAATGACTATTTGGGACAGCCAGATTAAGCATCCACTTTCTCAAATTAAGAGGGGAAAGTTGTGAGTGTTCACCGCCCCCTTTTTGGACATTTTCAATTTCGCATGCGTATGTATACACGGACTCATTCAAAGACATGCACTAAAACGCATTAAAAATGATTGAATCCCCCTACCCCCCCAAAAAAAATTCCCAAATAACAAAGTTATGCCATTGACTCACCCTATAATATTACGCATTAGCAAAGTTGAACTGCACGAAAATACTCAGCGATTTCAAGGACAATTTTCACGCTAAGCAAACAACGTAAACTTTGTAAAAAACAGAATTCCTCAGTTGTAGCCCCAGAAACACAGCTACATGTATCGCCGATCTCACAGTCTCTGTTCTGCGAAACACTTTGTGCGGATATGTTGACGAGCGATAGATAAGAGTTTGTATTATGGTACTGTGGTAAGTATTGTATTCGTAGAGCAAACGTAAAGGTCATAGACAGTAACAGAGTACAAAAAGCCACATTTCTGATTTTCTGACGAAACACTCGTGAACAAATACGTTGTGCACAAGGCTGCTGCCTGAGAAATCGAGACGCAGACTATGTCTCGCACTCTTCTGACGCCCACGACTTTTTTTTCTGTGGTTACTACGCTTTACTGTTGCAGCACGTTGTCTAAGTGTCATAGATTCAATTTTCTCCACCTCCCACTCCTCTCCCTAAAGCAAAAAATCTCAGGCGAACATTTTAGTTTTTTTTTATGCTCTGCTCTGTTGAAGCCACATAGATGTGGAGTGGTCAAGTTTCGATGAGATAAATTTTCGCTGTGTTGTTGTCACACGAAGTGGAGCGGACACATCTCAAACTCATTGTCGACTGTTTAACTGCGGTCTCAGTAAAATATCAGGGACGATTTCTATGCCGATAATTATCAAAAACTATGTCTTTACTGCTGAGTACTCTTTTGGACTGAAAGTTTCGACTGAATGTCGACTGAAAGTTTCCAGAATCATATAACAGTAGGTCGGTCCGTATGAGAGTCCATCAATTATTTAAATAAATAATTAATATATTAAATTGACGACTATTCAAGAACACTGAAAAGTCACAAAACATAATCTTTGTTTTTTCATATTTTTCTGCTATGAAGAGGAGCGAGAAGGAATAGACTGACGTGGCCGAAATCGGGCTAATGGCGAGCATTAATAGTTACAGAAATTTGTTCAGACTGCATACGCATGTTTTTTCCGTCTCACAGATACTGAAGTAATGATCGTTCCTGCATGTGTGTGCGCGCAAGTGTGTGTGTGTGTGTGTGTGTGTGTGTGTGTGTGTGTGTGTGTGTGTGTGTGTGTGTGTGTGTGTGTGTGTGTGTGTGTGTGTGTGTGTGTGTGTGTGTGTGCCTGTCTGTCTGTCACTTCACATCTACAGGCTCCTCCGCGACATATAAAAAAGCAGTCTGATTACGGAATGACACCTTCGCTATTCAAACTATGCTGTTTGTGGAGTTTTCACAGAACCTTTGAGATATTCCTACTCGTAACAGCGCTTTACCAGAAGACCCGAAGTAGAAATATAGGAGACAATGCCGCTCGCTATGTTTTTTGTGCAGTTCTGTGGCGGCCTTTTATCACGTAGTTTTGCCCTACAGTCACAACCTCGTAACCATGAATTCAATTAAGGAATCGGGTTTTTACCAACCACCATAACATACTAATAGTGGTTGGTTCCTGGTTTATTTTGCCCCGCTGTCTTTATCTAAAGTCAACCTTAATGTCAAACAAGCGAGCATTTCTGTAGTCTCCCACGATTACAACGCAAATCAAGTCTACAAGACGTAAACGTCGCTTTTTTTTTACAATCTCCAAAAAGAATGCTCGTGTGGCTAGTGATCCTCGGTATGTTTCCGGTGTTCTCGTTAAGATGAACTAAAGTTTCTTACCAAATTATAGATACTTCTAATAAATACTTCTACCGCACCTAGCATGAATTACAAAACGCCACAAAGAAAAGGAAAAAACACTGAATATAAATTTTAGCAGAAAACAAAACCTACAGCTTCAAAGCATACGTCACAGGTCTCGAGGGAGGCCAGTGAAGCCTTCTTCAATACCCTTCGGTGGTGTCTTGGTGAACGCCTGATATTTTTTTATTTTTTTGGAGTCACGCTTCAGCAGATCATTATTATGCAAATTTATGTGAGGCCTGCCTGTCAACCTCGAATTATTCTCTTTGGGAGATTGAAAACTGAAGAGGAAAAGAAGATCTGTGTTAAAACTATAAATAAAAACAGAAACGTTTTCTAGTGTGCTGTGGTCATGGTGTATGTGTCCATGCATTCGTCTTCGTCAAAGGTCTAGCTAGCAGTCATCACTACAGCTTTCGTTTCTTTTTTCATTTTTCTTCTTTTTTGTACAGAAACAGCACAAGAGGGGTAGATACGACTAGCTCCTGAAAATAATTTTTGTGCGTTTTATAGTCCGCCCTAATTCTTCCACTGCCGCTATGGCATAGGCCTTTCACATGTTTCATTATTCAGCCCAGCCCTGTGCTTTCTGTGGCTACAGTTTTCACATGTTTCATTATTCAGCCCAGCCCTGTGCTTTCTGAGGCCACAGTTTTCACGCAAACATTACTAAACGGATCATTTCTTTTTAACTAAAAAGAATTAGCGGCAAAACACCTCAACGCCTAGCCTTGTTGTTTTGCTATGTCCTGGCCTCCACACCATATCACAATACCTGCTACGCAGCTTCGAAAAAAAATTGGCCCCGTATCTGCATGTAATGTGCAAATGTCGTCGAACGACGATAGTCTTGCGTGTGGAGAGAGTAAACAAAACATTCACTTGATTTTCTGTGGAAGAAAATTCGTGAATGGTATTCCGGAAGTGCTGCGTTAGAGTGCCTAGAGTATGCAGCGGAGGTGAACGAGTGCATCAAATCACGCCGCACGTGAGATATGATCGCCACCTAGAAGTTTTTTTTTTAGGGGGGGGGTGAAACAAAGCGCGTGACCCTGAGACCGGAGTGCGCCCGTCTCAGAGATGATAAGGTGTAGAACGCAAGGCGACGGGTAGGTACCACCACCGTTTCGTTTTAGCAAAGCGTTGGAAACACTCGCATTTCCGTGCAAGCGTTGCATGGTCAGCGCAGCGTGATAAGCGCTACGTTCCTTAAAGTTACTTATGTACGCCTTTCTTATTAAACGGCGAACATGCAGAATATATACGTGTTGTTATGGTGCCTCAGATGTGCTCAATAACTGCTTTTTAATTGACAATTGCGCACGTACGAACGCTGATCCTTGAGCAACATTGATGGGCGCGTCGGATGGGGTGGGCCGTTCGGAGTATCAGCTAGCACCGTTTAAAATACCCGGTTCGCGGTAACGGTGGACAAACAGACAAATGCACGGACAGACAGACACACAGACAGACAGACAGTTAGACAGACAGACAGACAGACAGACAGACAGACACACAGACAGCCCAAAGTTTTGGCGTCGAAGGTCCCCAAGAAAGACTATCGTCTTTAAAAAAGCCACCTGCGTCATTAACACAAGGTTAAAAGGAATACAAACAAAGCAGGACTAAATAAAACACCTAGAGACACAAACCCTTTATGATAACTGGGGAATTTAATCTACACATTGTGGACATTAAGACCTAGCTTTGGCGTATACGCTTACTGTCCGCTGTCATGGTGGTTAGAAAACCATTGCTGTACGAGACATACAGGGTGTCCCACGTAACTTGAGCCAAGAATTTCAAAATAAAGACACTTCAGTGGCAAATTGAACCAAACGCGTACTACTTGCACTAGCCTGTAGGTACTCAGGCTATCTTTTATTTCTCCCCATACTAATAATTAATAATTTTTATTTGCCTATTCCTAAATTATGGGCTGGAAACCCAAAATATGAGCACTGAGATGCAGAGCACTTTCAGACACCACGGACAAAATTGTTTCCTGTACGATACGTCTAGCGCTGTTATTTTTTCCGCGT
Organism: Rhipicephalus microplus; assembly: GCF_043290135.1. NCBI lineage: Eukaryota > Metazoa > Arthropoda > Arachnida > Ixodida > Ixodidae > Rhipicephalus > Rhipicephalus microplus. The sequence goes on from NC_134703.1 coordinate 76,013,383, forward strand.
TGTAAATAAAGCCCTATAGCTGCACTATAGCAGTGCGCTCGCGGTCCGTCACATGGCTTCTTTTCACGTTTCGCGGGCTTTCCTTACAACGTGAAAAAAAAACAGCTGGATACGTATCTTACACGGAACAATTTAGTCACTGGTTTCTGAGAGTGCTATACATATCAGTGTTGATATTTATGGGTTTCAAGCCCATAATTAAAGAAATAGATCATTCAGAATTATTAATATTAGTATGGAGAAATATAAAGAAATTGCCTGAGTACCTACAGGCTAGTGCGAGTAGTATGTGTTTGGTTCAATTTGCCTCCTAAGTGCCTTTCACTGTCAAATTCTTGGCTCAAGTTATGTGGTACACCCTGTATACGTGTGTATCCTAATAAAAAGCTTTCTAGTAGACGAACAATGATCATAGTTGTGGCGGAACGATAATAAACACCCACAAGCGCAAGCCCTCAATACTAGCTGGTGACTTCAACGCAGAAATTATAGACCTAAAGGGCCAGTAAATAACCCCGAACTCCAAAACTTTTTATGAAGCGAAACATGCACAATTTTACTGTGAACATGCTGTCACAAGATATTTGTCAATACGCGCTGCAATAAAGACGTTAAAAGGGTTAGAAGTGAGCCAGTTTAGAACTTTCGCGCGGCCGCTTGCCACCATTCTCTGCAAAGGAGTAGTCCGTCGTCGTGACTGCGCCCACTGCCGCAACCAGCCCCGACGTCCGTGATACGGCATCGGCGTTCAACGAACGACCGAGCGGGGCTTCCCCCCACATGATTGTGAACGGGTGTCATAGCGGCACGAGCAGAAAAGGTGGAGCGAGGAGCAATTTTACCCTCGCACTCGCTATGCTATCCTTTATCATTCTTTGTAGAAGCGTGGTGTTCACTAAACACCTGCAACGAGTTTTGTGCGAATTTCGTGTTTCCTGCGATGGCTGACCATGACGAAGAATTACGCTTGATGTGATGGATTGATTGATTGAGTGATATGTAGAGTTTAACGTCCCGAAATCACCGTATGATTATGAGAGATGCCATAGTAGAGGGCTTTGGAAATTTCGACCACTTGGGGTTCTTTAACGTGCACCCCAATCTCAGCACACAGGCCTACAAAATTTCCGCCTCCATCGGAAATGCAGCCGCCGCAGCCGGGATGTGATCCCGCGACCTGCGGGTCATCCTCTGAGTACCTTAGCCACTATACCACCACGGCAGGGCACGCCTGATGTGGGTTTGTACAACAGTTAATGATCATGGTGATTAAGAACAAGCTTTTGTAAAGGGTTGGAGCATTGCACGACCCACGTGTTCCACAATTCACATTGTGTGACGCCTGGTTGTTCCTTTGCTGTTCTAAAGCACTTTATTACTCCTGTTAACGCGACTCTTTTCCTCACGAAAGCCTGAGTAAGGTAAGTTTCTGAACGAGACCCAAGCACCGGCGCGGCTCAGCGGTAGAATACGGGACCGGCACGCAGTGGACCCGGGTTCGAACCCTACTATGTCCGTGGTGTTTTTATTACCTGTGTTCTTTTCTCTCAATTCGTGTGATAGTTGTTACGGATACCGACGGCGGCGGCGTACAGCTACGGCGCCACGCGTGACCCGTGTTGTGATCTCTTGACAGTGATAGTTCCTTGTAAACAAGAACACCCGTCAGCTTTGCTGAATTGCGACAGGTAAATGTGACAGAAGCAGACGAGTCATCTCGAAGCAGGAAGAGGAGGAGAAAAACAGAAGGACAAGGTGAGTAGCCAATTGTCAGACAGTCATCTCGAATGTCATGCATAAAGTTCACTATATAGCAACGTTCACATGATACGAAAAATTTGTTAGTCCTTTCGTTAAGCAAAGTTCCCCTATGCATACTGCTTTGTTACGTCTACGCCCCAGACTTTGGTTACGGTAGTCAGACCTGAGCTCCTAACAGAGAAGTTTCAAACTGACCACCTATTCATCGTTATTGGACTACATTTATCCCGGTAAAGTTCGAATGCGTGCTGCTGATTTGAGAATGGAGGTCGACATCGTAAGGAAGCGTTCTGTTAAAAATAATAATAAACAAATGGGATAAGTTAATGGCTTCCTGCACGTCCAACTTTCTCAACCTTAATGGAGACCCTGGGGCACTTCGCAACTCCACCTTGTTCCCATGAGACTTTTTTTGCTACGTCCTGTCTTCTTTGCATTCGCCTTTCACACCTCCCGGCAAGAAATCATTAGTGGTGCTCAAGAACTCCAATAAAAGCAGTTGAAGGCAACTTTGCTTTTTTTTGTTTTTGCAACTACTCATTTTGAAAACTTCTTTTTACTGGGCTGGAATCTATGACCGTCTTAGAATAACTATGGTATCAAAGCAAAAGTTCCAAGGACCTTAAAAAAATGCAGTGAAGCAGGTATTTCTGTCGGTTGTTCTAGGTTCATTTGGAAAGAAATTTCTTGTAAGTAATTAGTACCGGCGGCAAAGAAGCACAGAAAGTATACTTTTATATTAAAAATGATAATAAGGACAAAATCTGTGCTCACATTGACACAGAATTCATGAAATCTAGCTGTTGGTCAAGTTATAGTGTCGTGTGACGATCAAAAAAAAACCACACCAAAACTTAAAAGCGATAAAAAAGACCGACACAACAAAAAACTTTATGCTGGCGTGATTTCTTTCATGAGACTTATGGGTGAAGTACTATAACTTCTGAAACTTTAATTATTGTGATACATTTTATTTTTGTTTTCGTAATTGGCATGTTCGTGACTCTTTTTCCATACACTTCTGCGTTGAATTGCTTAAACATATGCAAAGGTTGGTGGGGAGAGCAATATAAGCGCAAATCTGGTCATGGATGTGCGTACACTATAAATAAATAAATAAAATATATATAAATTATTAAGCTAGACACTGTCCGTCTTAAATCTGGTCCGCATGATCCCCACTCTAAATGTATGTGCAGAGAAAAAAATTGCCCGCAGCTTCCCTCGGGGGAACACTGAGGAGGATGCGGAGCATATAATTGGTTAACGGGGTGTTAAAGTGCGACTTACTTGGTTCGATGGCTAAATTGGTTAACGTGGTTGTGAAATGGGGTGTTAAATTGCGACTTACTTGGGTCGATGGCTAAATTGGTTAACGTGGTTGTAGGAGGGGGTGTTAAATGAGTGAACACGTACACACGTATGCGAAAGGGCGGCGCTGGTCGAAGGGACGTCGATCATTGTGTTTGTGGATTCGTTGGCATTCATTTCACGGCGACTTCGGACGTCGACGCGCCGTACAAACCAACGGACGAGCGGCAACTGAGCGAGCGAGCGCCGATCTTGAGTATATATACAGCGCGACGGCGCATGCGCTGTCAGCTGTCGAATGTTCTCAAAGGAGAAGCGCGCGCGCGGCACAGATGGCGACGGCGCGACGGCGCATGCGCTGTCAGCTGTCGAATGTTCTCGAAGGAGAAGCGCGCGCGGAACAGATGGTTGGCGACGGCGCATGCGCGCGCGTCAGCTGTCGAATGTTCGAGAAGCGGTGCGGACGGCGCGGACGGCGCACTACAAGGCGCGAGTATAAGATGCTTCCGCATCTAAAAGGCAAGTCGCCACCCTTATAATGAAGCCCGCCTCCCCCCCCCCTTTCCTGACTTCTCATTTGAACACATTGGCTGTACCCTCCGATAACAATTGCGCCACTCCTCCCCTTCTAAACAGTTTTCAACAATATCTTTCAATGATCAGTATGAGAAGCAAAGAAAAAAGATTTCAAAATATTAAATGCACTTCCACGCTTGCGCGATATCAGTAACGGGACAGACACACAAGCGCCAGTACCTGGTGTACGGGAAATGAGTTGATCTTTTTTCGTGGCCTCCTTATTTTTCTTTCTTTCAAGTTTCTTTGATTACGTTCGTCTAAGTCACCTTCTTTTTCTCCTTCATTCTTTATTTTGTCGTTACTCTTTCTGCATTGCGCTCTCTCCTCTTAACGTTCACATCACTCCTCATCCTCACTTCTCTTTCACACTTCTTGCTATGCAATCTGCAAATGGTTATGATATAGTATACCCTGTCACAAACTTCTTTCCCTCCTTCTCATCCGAATGCCAGTCCTCCTCACTTTCAGGTCTCTTTGACGTCCTCGTGCTAAGCTGTACACTATAAAAGACTATGCCATTCTTCGTCCCTCCCCTTCTTTATTTTATTTTATTCTTTATTTAATGATTACCCCGCTTAGCCCGAAGGCGCTGCAGCAGGGGGGTTACAATGTCGGAAAAAACACATCTTCATTAATACAGCACACTTGTTCATTTGATAAGTGAACCCTTCACCTTTCCTTTCACCTCGATATACATCCCTTTTCCACACGTCTGATGCAATATATCACGCAGGGAATGCTACGCTAGGAACTTCTTCGCACACGCTTGTCCTTAATGGCGCATGCCCGCTTAGTAGTTTTCAGCAGAAGCCTCACGGACCAACTTCTAAATTGACTGTTCCGCCATCAAAAAAAAATGATCCGATATGAAAGTTGACTCTTACGTGGAATCGCTGCAATGGCACAACGCAGCAAGATATTATGTCCCAATGTCACCTGTGCAGAGACTCATAAGACACCAAGCCAGGACCCTGCTGACCGTGTAGACGGGTCATCTGTTTCTAAACATCCATCTGCTTCTGTTTCTGTGTAGACGGCCCATCTGTTTCTACTTCCAATGAGTACAAACATGTGAACGAGATTTAATAATAAAAAAAGGATGACTAGTTCTTGAGAGTACGAAAAAATGGGGAAAGGTGAGACTCTCTGTAACGCCATTACGGCAAGCGCGAGATTGTTTCTGTATGCAGCACAAAAAATTGTAGGCTTGTTTAACACACGTCTGTCTGTTATATGCGGTGAATCACCTTATAAAGAGAATCTGCAAATATTCAAGAACATTGAAGGTAATTCAGTGGCGAATACGACACTGACCAATGTCTACTCTTAGCGCCGCCCCGCAGCGGTGGTCTAGTGGCTAAGGTACTCGGCTGCCGACCCGCAGGGCACGGGTTCGAATCCCGGCTGCGGCGGCTGCATTTCCGATGGAGGCGGAAATGTTGTAGGCCCGTGTGCTCAGATTTGGGTGCACGTTAAAGAACCCCAGGTGGTCTAAATTTCTGGAGTCCTCCACTGCGGCGTCTCTCATAATCATATAGTGGTTTTGGGACGTTAAACCCCGCATATCAATCAATATTCTTAGCGCCGCTCTAAGGTGTTTTGATTTCACCATAAATGGGGCAAATGCGCATGCGCGAAAGCGACGCTGCGTGGAGCGATTGTGAGTATGGAATGTTTGGTTTTCGCGTCAAAGTAACGTAGCGAAACTGGAGTCACCAAATTCTGCTACCACTGGCCGACGTGAACGCTGCGCCGGACTACATAAGAAAGTCCTCAAGACATTACACAAACTAAGTGTGCGTTATATCGTAACACGCCTTCTACTTGCAAGCCTCGCATGTCAACCCACTTTCTTGAGTTCTTACGCGAGAGACATGCGCTGCGCTGTCACAAGAAGCGCGAACAGACACGACACATCGTAGCAGGTGACACAGCGGTTCTCTGGCTCCCCTGGTGGAAAGCTCTTTGAGGCAGTCTTTCATTCACTCCATTTCGTCCTCGTTCCCTCTATTGATTACGCTGACAACGGTGACGCCGCTCAACGCAGGATTCGTTGCCTTAGAGTTGAAGGATTGATTGATTGATATGTGGTGTTTTTACGTCCCAAAACCCTCATATAATTATGAGAGACGCCGTAGTGGAGGGCTCCGGAAATTTCGACCACCTGGGGTTCATTAACGTGCACCCAAATCTGAGCAGACAAACCTACAACATTTCCGCCTCCATCGGAAATGCAACCGCTGCAGCCGGGATTTGATCCCGCGACCTGCGGGTTAGCAGCCGAGTACCTTAGCCACTAGACCACCGCAGCGGGCCTTAAAGTTGAAGGAGTACAGATAGACGAGCTAATAGCTATACTGCGATGTCACAAAACTTTCAGTTGATAATAGCTTTGGTGTCATATCCACAGTCTTGTGTCTGTCACAGTTTGCGCCTCAAGTCTCTCACGATGCCTAACAGGTGTGCCCAAAAAATACAAACTGGCAGCGCGTACGTCATCTAGGCGGTTATGCGATGCTTCGACACTGTTGGCACAGTAGCCTGAAGTTTGCGCCAGCTTTTAGCGTGGGCGCAACTTTAGTTAAACGCACATGGTGCAAGCGCGGAAAACTTTAATCATACAATACAATTAGCGTAGTTCAACGTACGCTCAAAAATGGGCTGGATAATTAACTTCTAAACCCAGTAATTTAATTCGATACCCTCTCGCAAACGATCGCTTCTTGGCCTTCTTGGCTTGGCGGTAGTGCCGTAAAGGAAGCAGAAGCTATAAAGAGGCTGCCTTTATTGCGATGCGTATGCCTAAGCCGAAGTTCACGCAGCAGCTACAGCAAGAACATGCGGAATATTACCATCCTTCAGGACTTTGCGAAAGACTGCACCAGCGGTAGTTGCGAAGTTGGGATCTCGTGGAGCCTTTTCGCAAGCGCTGAGCGCGTCCTGCCGCTTCCCGACGAGCTAATTCCATTATGTCTCGCCGGAGCGTGCCTGCTGCGCGCCATAGAATAGGTGAGCTTAAGACTTAATCAGCGAATTGCAGTCACGCACTGCGGAAAACGGCCCTGAAAGCGCCTGTGGTCTGTCGCTCCTATGCTCCCCGTGCTTCAACTCATGCTCGTCAAGAAGAGCGGGAGATGGGGGGGTTTATCAACGTTGTTCTCTCGAGTTGTGTCCCCTGGGGAGTAATACCGCATTCGAGGCCAGGCGCAAAGGCGTTTTAGATGTATTCCGTAAATTCAATAAATCATATTATAGTATATATATATATATCAAGTGCAAGTAGGAATGCCTTCAACAACGCAAAGAAAATGTTTGACGCGTTAGTGCGCTCTTCTCTCTTTTCTTGAATGTTAGTGGTAGCCTCAGGGTAAAAAAGACAGTTTTCTAAATCACGTTTAAGATATGATTTTCGGTTAAAACATGATACTTGAGCAACTGCTTTGATGCACAGAGTTGGAAAGTCCATATACACCTGCTGTGTTTATTTGCGTTGATCTGTTACTTAAAGGTAACAAGTGCGCTCCTGCAGCGTTTTTGTTTTCGGCAGGCAAAGCCAGGTAGCGATAGCGACTACGCATGGTCATTATGCACAATAGGACTTAGTGTTCCATCCCTAGGAGACACTGGAATATTCATGAAGCCGCACTCCGAAATTCATCTATTGAGAAACACAAGTTTTTGCTTTTTTTCCCGCGAAGTTTTCTACGCTTGTTCCATAACACTCATTGGTGTACGGTCTCTTACACTCTCGAAGCACTAGCATGCTTTTACGTTTATCGCCTTTTCAGGCAGTACCATGCTTATGAAGGTCTTGTGCTCGTGGCCGTTCCCTTCGTCAATTACTGCGACTGAACATCAGAAGCTCTCTGAGGCGTGGCACCCCTTCCTTCAAGCCTGATGCAAGCGTTTTATCTAAGGAATGATGAGATCTGAAAAAAAAATATTCATCACTAAGCTACTGTTACATTTAGAGGAGCTTGTGTAGAAGCTATAGTTGAAACGTGCTTCTAGTGGAAGGAAGATAGGTTTAATCGCCACACATGTTTCATCTTGAATAATGACGTGCACTGCGTGAACGCGAATTGCCAAGAGATTAATGCACGCGTTTTTTTTTTTTCAGAGTAAACAGTCATGTTGGCTCATGCGTGGTTTGCCCTAAGTGCCCTCTCCGCTTTCTTTTCCAGCCCTTTTATTCGTCACTTCATCACAGTTGTTAGATGCGCTTCAGCTCTGTCGTTCCTCTTTGTATTTCGCACTTAGCAGCGCTGTGCTTGTTGCAAATAAAGGAGGAAGAATAGGCGACGTGCACGAGCACGAGCAGCGCGGCTGGCTCGCTCAGTTTGTTTCGTTGACCTTGAATGCAGTCAGACTTTCCGGCTCTCCTCCTTAGTGTCTTACACTTCTGGTACCGACACCCGGGATCGAACCAGGGACATTCGCTCTGGCACCGAAACCCGGGTACGAACCCTATGTGTCGAGCCTGCGTCCTCCAGCAGCTACCTGCAGCGCCTTGAACCAGGAGCGAGAGCAACCACAGTGTCTCTTCACGTCATGTAGTGGCAAGTAAAACAATCAGTCATTTATAATATGGGACCGGCGGCAAGATTGCGACCCCGTTCCCTTTAAAGCGTTAAAGGTGATAACGCAAGAGGTTGGCCCGGCCTCTTGTGAGCTGTTGCGTTATATATATATATATATATATATATATATATATATATATATATATATATATATATATATATATATATATAACAATTACAGCACAAACCAACGCGTACAGTCACTCACTGCGTTTGAACTCTCCACAAAGCCATCATATCCAGTAAAATTTATAAAAAATATCAAAGTCAAACGTACTACAACCAGAGCTACCTGCCGAACTTTACGAGATAAAAAATGAGGCACCGGGTGGGCCGTCATACGGCGCCAGCTGCGCTCCTCCCGAAAAGCGCCGCGAGCGGCGGCATGAACTGCACTGGCATTTGAGGCAGACGACGGGGAAGATGCTCTGCTACTTTGGGCATCGCATTTGTAGAGGGGCAGCGGTGTTTTGTTTTGAACAATCCCAAGCTCTACGCCGTTGCATTTGTCGCGCAAGACAAAGAGAAGAGGCAGCAACAACGTTTTTTTGAACAATGCGCGAAGCTTTCGACCGTTGGACATGCATTCAGATAACGAGGCGCGCCATCCGGCTTCTGAGAGACGTCCGCGCAGTCCTTTGCGGTCGTGGCAGCTTATAGTTGTCGCCAAGTCAACTAGAAAAGTTTCCTGTCTCTTTCATGTCTCCGCAGTGAAGAGCGCCGTCGGAACATGAAACGACTCGCCTTCTTTGAGTGGTGATGTGCTTCTAAGAGTTTGTTTACGTTCGGAGGACAACGAGAAATGACAAAAATGGTTCATCTCTTTCGGGACTGCAATTTATACATGCCCTAGTGTCGAAACTTTATAAAATAAACATGTTTGCCTATCTTTCTTGTTTAGTACTGTTGCCGAGCCCCGACAGCGCAAGCGCACCCATAAATATGCCAGTTATATTGCGCTGCGGTTTTCAAAATCTTGACTAGCTGGCGTATAACACTGCCCAAGAGAAGGGTTGCCAATTGCGTGAACAAGGCGACGTCATGCATGAAGTCACGGAATATAAAAAGGACAACAAGTGTAGATTGCGTTACAAGTGCACCCCGCCGATGATGTTCAATGCAAAAAGCTGCGATGTAGTAGCATCATTTCTATTTCTATTTTAAATGCGAGGCGATTTTTAGTTAACCAAAACAGTGTTTCTGCCCCCGCCGCGGTGGTCTAGTGGCTAAGGTACTCGGGTGCTGACCCACAGGGCGCGGGTTCGAATCCTGGCTGCGGCGGCTGCATTTCCGATGGAGGCGGAAATGTTGTAGGCCCGTGTACTCAGATTTGGGTGCACGTTAAAGAACCCCAGGTGGTCTAAATTTCCGGAGCCCTCCACTACGGCGTCTCTCATAATCATACAGTGGTTTTGGGACGTTAAACCCCACATATCAAAACATTGTTTCTGTCTGCTCGTATATACATTTTGAAGTCGAATCTATTGTGGTCGCCTGGTTAAGCTGATTGGTGCTTAGGAATACTAGCACAAGTAGTTACCAGAGTAAAACAAACATGGCTGTCTGGTTGTGACATGAATAAAGCGATAAATTTTTTTGTGTATGTCATGAAACATTTTTACAGCCACATGGAACACATACATGGGCCACGTGATCCGTCTATAAACCACAGGAGGTTCACAGTTGATATCTACCCCAAAACGGCAAGAACAGACGTTGGTATAACTTAAACTGGTGCACGCCAAGAAATAGCGGCATCAGCCATGATTACCCGAGGTATGCAAAGGGGGGGGATAACCAATAGGAGGGAAGGCAGGGAGGTTAACCAGGCACATGCTCGGTTTGCTACCCTACGCTGGGGGAATGGGAGATGGCATTAAAATGAGACAGAGAGGAAAGAGAAGAGAAAGAGCGAGAAAAAAACAAAAAAGGAGGATTGTCAGTCAATTGGCTGGCGCGTATGCAGCGGTGGCACTACACAAAAGTTAAAGGTGGTCACGTAGGCCTGTAGTCCTCAAATAGCACGAGACAGCTTTGACTGCTTTTTGAGCCGACGAAAGGCAATGACGGTGTTCCAGTAGCATCTGCACAGAGACTGGCCGATCGTCCAATTTTCGCAATGCGTCCGAAAGCTTCTGTCTTTCAGAGGCAAATTGAGGGCAATGGCATACCAGATCGTCGATGTCTTCTTTGGTGCAGCAGACGTCGCATTCCGCATTGTCGGTCAATCCGATGAGGGTTCTATATGCTTTTGTGAAGGCAACCCCCAACCAAAGGCGACAAATAAGTGAAGCTTCACGTCGATGAAGTCCGGATGGAGGTCGAAGTTCCAGCCGAGGGTTTATTTTGTATAGTCTCGTATGTCTTATGCTTGGGGTGTTCCACTCCTGCAAATTCAGACTACGTGCCAGGTGACGAAGTTGCTTTGCAGCGTCAGTCCTTGACAAAGGAATCGGAAGGGTGGGCTCTTCTTGGTGCGATGTGCGAGCCGCGTTGTCTGCGGAATCATAGCCACTGATCCCACAATGGCCAGGAAGCCACTGAAACTTGACCTCGTGGCCTGTTTCTATGACGTGGTGAACAAGCTTGACAACTTCGTAAGTTAATTGTTCATGGCAAGATCGTCGAAGGACTGACTGCATGCTCTGTAGGGCTGGTTTCGAGTCGGAAAACACAGCCCATTTACTCGGTCTTTGGGATTTGATGTATAGCCTACCTGTTATATCTAACACGTGCAAAACGAACCTGCACACAATCCAAAATATTCGAGCCCAAGCGCTTAGGATATGCCTTGGTTCACCCCGCTGCGCATCGACAGCTGAAACAATTGCCATTGCACAGGACTACTCGATCATGACGCACAACACCGTTGAAACGATGCGTACGTACCTCAGCCATTATGCTAGAAAACCTTCCCACCACTTGTCAACCCTCGCTACTGAGAGGCCCCGCACGAAATTTAATGCAATTGTTTGTGCTCTTCATGCGTCGCTTACGTCAGGTTTTACGCCTGCTGAGAAACTGGTGTATCCTCCGTGGTGCCTGACACTTCCACAAGTACGTGTTTCAATTCTAGGAATACAGAAAAAAATCAAATTTGCCTGCATCAGCACTAAAACAATTGAGCTTGAGCCTTCTGCACGAAATGTACAACAACCACGTGCACATATACACCGATGGTTCAACCACAGCGTCTGATTCTGGCGGTACGGTGGTGATTCCAGCTAGAGGAATCACTCTGCGAATCAAACTGTCACATGTCACTACGTCTACGGCGGCAGAACTTGCGGCTTTGCGTGGTGCCCTAGAGTACATCAAATCCCAAATAGGTATGCAAAGAATAGAAATTAAGATACCAGAAGGAAGTGAACCCAGGCATTCTTTGTGGTAATCAAGTATTTTACAACAGAGCCAAGCAGGCAATCAAGCAGGTTTTTTTTGTGAAGCAGCCTTGAGGCTGCTTCACAAAAAACCTATGCATAACAAAATGTCGGTGCAACCTATATCAGAAGTGGGTGCAGTGCTGGCTTTCCGATTTTGTGACAAGGTAACATGTATTACTGATGTACACCTAATACTGTGATAGAGACGTCATGTTGGCTTAGTACTAATGTTTGTTGCAGTATGCGTTGGCTGCGCTTTTATAACCTCCGTATAAGCATTACATACGTGTTTCTCTGACTCAGCAAGCCATAATGAGGCATTGTTCGACCCTGGAACAGTGCTCTGACGAATGCTGCGAACGATATTCACAGCATCGCAAGCTAAATTTGAATCGCATCACAGGGTGCGCTTCGTTTCAATCAAAGTGACGTCTCCACCTCACGCTACGCCAGACAATCATAAGTTACCCTTGAAAACTCAATGTAGTCAGGATCGCTGGCAAGTCTACTATGTCCACACAACGACTTACTTTTCCAAAAAACACGTTGATGCACTTCGTTACTCTTGACTCCAAGCTAAATAATTGCAGCACAGACTCACTGACTGCTTCGCATAAAACCGATGCACAATGCGTGAGATCTGTTGAATCTCGACTAATACTGCGTTATTGTGTCTACACGCTAGCATCACCCCATATTATAAAAAGAGAGAGAGCGCACATCACCCATTCCCTTTTCGTCTTTCTTTACTCGCTACTTCACTGAATAATAATTATGCTTGTTCCTCCGTTGCAGTTCTTTCCCGCTTCTGTTTTCTTTTTCATTTCTTTTGAAAGGTTCGACGACCGTAGTATTTTAGCAAATAGTGCAGTCTTTGGTATCGAAACTTCAGGTAGATTTCGGCAGCGTACGACAGAAGCAATGGCTGCACAACGAGAGGAACTTAACATCCAGCCCCGAGCCCCCGCAGCAAGCGTCTGCACCCGTTCCAGCATCCACATGCACCGTAGTATTTTAGCAAATAGTGCAGTCTTTGGTATCGAAACTTCAGGTAGATTTCGGCAGCGTACGACAGAAGCAATGGCTGCACAACGAGAGGAACTTAACATCCAGCCCCGAGCCCCCGCAGCAAGCGTCTGCACCCGTTCCAGCATCCACATGCAATTAGTTCCCCGTTTCCACAAACAGAGGCGCCACCAGTTCAAACTCGCCCCACGCCCGGCGCCTGTATGGAAAGGAAAAATGCTGAAATTTCACATAACGCTGCTTTACATTTTCCAAACATAAAGAATCCTTTCTGAAAGCAAAAAGCAAACAGCAAGGAAACCTGTGCTCTTGCCTTCATTACGAACAGCCTTCGGGACTTATTATTTCTGTTGTGTTCACACCGCCTTTTAAGGTACATATCCTACTTTTCCCACCACTTCTATGCTTCGCGGGCCAAATGCATAATACAGTGAAGGCCATTTGTGATTCAGGCATCAGAAACGGCAGCACATGAACACACACACAGCACACAGAAAGATTAGAATAAGAGAAGTCCAGGTCGATGTTGAAATCTAGGTCACAGCGCCAGATGTAGGTGACAGCCCGATGCAGTATATCCAGTGATTTCAGGTACAAGCGTACACAGGGAGACATTTATTTCAGTGGCGAAGGCGACGTAGTATGTTGCGGCGCCGTGTGGCCGTAACTCCGAGAGCCGTGAAAACAACATCCAAAGACTGTCAACATGTCACCTGAAGTAACTGAATACCGGGACATAGAGGCGTGTTGGCTATGACGCACCGCCAACCTCGAAGTTGGTAAAACCGGCTGTGATGAACGCATGGAACGTTGACCACATTCAGTGGGGAAGCAAGAAGCCCAGTTGATGCAAGATGAGGGAACCAACGAGAAGAGTAACGAGGAAAGAAGAAAAAACAGAAGAGACGTCTTCCACTCCAGTGATTAGATACCCCGCGTCTACTTTTGTGTCACATATTTGAGAATGCTGCACGCAACTAGTTCCAGTACCATAGGGCGGCCTCCTGTGCTTAATGCAATTAAGGCAACTTAGCGGCATCAGAGGAGATTTTCAGTAAATGTTTATATGCACATCCGTGCCATCATCGGATGGCTGCGAAAGCTGTTCAAACATGTACCGTTGCTGAAGACAGCGGCAGCAGCACAAAAACATAGCGCTTCTCTGGCAACATAAACTTCACCACTAAAACACGCTTGAGGGCGTAGGAACAAGGCGACCTCGCGAGAAAGGTGCGGAAGCATTGCGTCGCATGCGGGCAGAATATTGAACTGAAGAGCTAACTGGGATTTGAACCAAGCATCCTTGTATAGGAGACCACATTACTGAGGGTGGATGGCCTTAGTTAAAGCAGCGATTTTCGAAGCCATGGCCACGGCGAGTCACTTCAATATAAAAGTGAGTCGACCGCGATTCATACATGCCACCTCCATCCATTACTTTCCGGAAACAGATTTGCATACAATGGCGAATTCGAGCAAATGAAGGCGCGCCTTTCGCATAGACTTTGGAAGTGTTGTTTCCCAGAGAAGTGCAAGCAAACAATGCTTGAGACTTTATTACAGTATTCTCTAGAAGCGCGTTCACCATGCGTTGGCTTGTTTTCTTTTGTTATTGCGGTCATCAAGGTAATGCATTGTAAATATTCATCGTATATAGAACCATGGCAAATACTTCGCGTCTTCTATAAACATGATGCACGAATTTTTATGGCTAATTCATAATTGTGTACCGGGTTCGGTTTGAAGTGCCAGAGACATATCGTGCACCTCCCGACCGCAATACGGCGGAAATGAAACTTTTTAACTCTAATGGAAAGTGAAAGTGTATCGCATAAGGTGAACAAATCACAGAGAGAGAGAAAGAAATTGAAAAGAAAGATTGAATGGCCTGATGGTTATCCTCAGTGGCGTAAGCAGAGTCGGTGTTGGAGGGCTCCCCTTTCCGCGCAGGCCTTGCGTTTTTCCAACTCAGCCTATGCATACACAGGTGTTTCAAGAAATGCGTCCCAAAATCCCCACAAAATAGGAAAACGGGACGTTCTTCCCGTGCCCTAACAGTTACCCTTAACAGTCACCGCAAAAATCCTAAGATAGCAAACGACGTCATTTGAGACAATAGTTTGGAAAGTCAAGTTAACTTTATTACGTGGTACTAAGCAGTTACGTAAAATGGGAGAATTCAAGTGCTTCCTTCGACGAAGCTATCGTGGCTTTGAGATATCGGAAGAGCAGTCTCTGTGAAAAATTGCGAAGTAATGAAATTCACCCAAGTTCTCCATAACCGCCTTAATACATCAATTAAAGGGTAAATTATTTACTTTGCCTGATTACTATCCGAAATGTTGTTTTTAGCCATGTTAAGATACCTGCGGCTGGGAAAGAAGTAGTTGTCAAGGCATCGAACAAATATCGTATTTTCCAGATTTTTTTTTAAATCTTAGGCACATTGATGGAAACACCCGGTTACGCATGTAAAGACACGCAAAATAAAAACCCCTTCCACAGCTTTGTACGCATTTCATCAGCCACAACCTCCCCCCCCCCCCCCAAAAAAAAAAGTTCGGCAGACCTCATGGGGATTGTGTGAATTGGTGTTATGCGAAGCAGTCAGTGGTTAATAATTGTCTATGCTGATTTTTTTGCATTGAAGTAAGTGTTAGAAAATGAATCAGTGTTAATTAACAGCAGTAGTTGTGTGCACCTCGTGGACTTAGCCCGAACGTCATCTACACTAGCGTATAGAAAAGACTACACTGCGTAATGTATGTCCTGAGTCCTGACATAACCTCAGCACTCTTGTTAGAGCTGACGTTGTCAGATACAGCTTTGAGAACACGGCTGGCATTGTGAACAAGGTGTGACAATGTAAATATTCCCCGTAACTTTCGTTGGCGTATTCCCCCGTTGGCGAGTAACCCTTCAATATACTATACTGAATCGTATTAAAACAAATGTAATGTTTATTAGACTGTTATAAAAGTGTAAAAACATTGTAACAATGATTGGCGTTAACTAGGCATGACGTCATATTCATAGGTTTACATAAGCGTTGTTGATTACATTACTTTGCTATCAAACTATAGAGCCAGCACTGCATTTTTAACTAAAGTTTGGCCGAAGTTACGCTTGTGTAGTGTCTTTTTTTCATAGCAGTTTAAAGACAGAACATGGCTCTGTGTGCTTAAATGCCTGATTGCCACGCAGAACACTTCCGTTCAGTTTCTGCTAAAACCTTGAGGGGCTGCGGTTTCATTGGAAATAAGACGTTTGAAACGTATTTAGTGAACCAAGCTAACATTCGGATGACTTCCACAGCCAGCCTGTGTCTCATTTATGGTTTTCTCTTTCTCTAACAGGTCTATACTGCATGAACAGCAATATGTGTTTCTGGTGCTTTGCTAGCTTCATTTTCGCGGAATAACAAAAGCGTATGAGGTTCGGAGAAAAGCTTTTCTAATAGGCCAGCGCCACGTCTCTGCTGGAGATGCATTTCGTGAGTCTTTCTCCGACATTCGTGAGAAAAAGGGAAAGCCGAGATAAGCCTCTTTACTCCCCAACATCCCACAGGCCTACGGTAAAAGATATTAATGACATACGAAGTCCCAGTTACATTCTCTTTTTCTTGCTTCCTTTCGGGAGCACAGAATGCAATACAATATGTCTAGAGTAACGTAACCATAGCTTTCAGTTTTCCGTTTACTTTCTTGCGTGATACGGCTTTCCTATCTTCTCGCAGGCGTCTGGATTATGGGAGCAGATATGTTTGGGCAGCGGATACCCCTGGAGGACCAGCATCGCATCGCATTACAGCTGGCAAACATCTCCGCCGGGACCACCATTCTCCCGTCCTGTAACATCAGCGCCACACCACATATACGTGTGCGATGAGGAAGGCACAAGACGCCTTTAGGGTCTTATATATGCCCCTTGGGTATACCGAGATGGATATTTACCTTGGAGGCGTCCGCACGGGTATCAGGGCGCGACCAATACGCTGGAAATGATATCTCTGCAGTAATGATAGCGATACACGTTAGGCTAGGAGGATGACCAGTACGAGAAAATATGAATGTCAGCAAAAACTATCATAGAAAAAAGCAAGCTACTACCTTACTTGGTTAACACGTCACTAGTACCCGTTGGCGACAGCAGTGAGTGCAGTTTCACTCCGTAATAACTGCTCCAAGCGGACTCACGAAAGCTTCGCCAGGAATTCGAGAAATCATGTTCATATTCAAAATTGAGTTGGCTTCGGGTGCAATATGAAACTCTGAAAACGTGAGTTTTGAAGACAACTGAACGTGTTGTAATACACTTGCGAATGAAACGTAGCTAGCTACCCCATCCGTTAAGCTGCTTGCATATTTGACCTACGTGAGGCCAACGTTAGAATACGCCAGTGCAGTGTGGGAAGCCTTCTAGTCCGGGTTAAGAAATTAAATTGAAAAAATACAGAGAAAAGCTTCAAGGCTAATTTTATCGCGTCATTCACGAATTGACTCCGTTTCTGAAATGCTTCGCTTGCTTGAATTGCCTACGCTGGCTCAACGCCGGGAAGTCGGTTGACTTCTTTTCATTTTTGTTATCCATTTCGTTTTTGTTATCAAAAGGACACCTCAATATTGAAACTAAACCTTATATTGTTCCCAGGCCCTCCAGCAATGTCAGATCATGCAATCAATTTGTGTTTTCCGTTCCAAAATGCAATCTTGATGTGTACGCGTATTCCTTTTGTCCACGAATGATAAAAGAGACGAATCTGTCGCCAGTACCGCTACTGAATTCGAAGAGCATAGAAAGCTTTGAAAAGTGTATTAAAATTTTGTCGTGAACATTGAGTGTTGTTATAGTATTGTACATATATTGCCATGTTGTTTGAAAATACATCGTGTAGTTACTTCATATTGCATACCACCATCACAATATATGTATGTACGTTTTTATTAACATGGTTTGAAAAACTATAATTTTTTTCTTTGTGCATTTTTATAACTACTGTCTACGTTACATTACGTTGTACTTGTTTTTGTTGTATGTTAACATTTACTTTGGCCACTCTAATATAGTCATAACGGCCAACGGTATTTGGAAATAAATAAATAAATTAATAAACCGCATGGGTATAGAATGCAAAAACCGGCCCACTTAACTTTTTATTATACTTGTAGTCATGCAAAGGTACGCAAAATTTCGGCTCTCTTGAACATAGGGTATTCCGAAGGTGATATTTTTATAAGGAAACTGAACATAACGGGGTTTTTATTGTCTCAATAATGTCGCAACGAAACTCTAAAGAACCACAGTCGGAATACCGATCGCTGGTCTCCTGGTATTCCCAGAGCTGACGTTCGCCAACTCTAGGCATGGTCATCAAGACCTCCTATATGCCCATTCGCTTCTCATCCACACATATTCAGATGCCACGTACATTATTGATCCACCCCCTCGTCCTCTTTGCAATGTCTGTATCCACCGCAGCTCCCTGAAACGCAGCCATACGATATTCAGCACAGTTGTTGCCTTTATTGAATATGCAACAATGAGAGCGTTGTGTAACCAACTGAAACTTCTCGTCTGGTCGCCGAGCAAGTGGTTCGAACGCATTCCGATTGCGCCATTACGTTTAGGTGCTCGATGGGCAGGTATCCAGGCAACGTGGCGTTTGATGGCGGTTGTTCAGTTTGGTCTTCTTTCTGAATGTTGATTGCATGTACTGCTGCAAGACGGTAGCTCAACAAAGGTAGCACCAACAATGAGCCGACAATGTCAGATGGAAAATATACGGTACTGCAATGTGCGAAGGTAGATGGAGAAATATAAACTGACGTCGCTCTGCAGATGTAAATGCATGTAAGTAATCATATTCGTGCATTTTTTACATACTTTTCTACACTCGTTTTCCCAACTAAGGACGTTTCAAAGGGTATATATTGAGAGAGCCATGAAAACGATTGATTGATACGTGGGGTGTAACGTCCCTAAACCACCATATGATTATGAGAGACGCCGTAGTGGAAGGCTCCGGAAATTTCGGTCACCTGGGGTTCTTTAACATGCACCCAAATCTGAGCACACGGGGCTACAACATTTCCGCCTCCATCAGAAATGCAGCAGCCGCAGCCAGCATTTGATCCCGCGACCTGTGGGTCAGCAGCCGAGTACCTTAGCCACTAGACCACCGCGGTGGGGTAGGGCCATGAAAACGAATGGTACACCAGAATAGGAATTTTCTAGCTCTTAGGGGTACCAAAAATTCGTACTGGAGAGAGAGAGAGAGAGAGAGAGAGAGAGAGATAAAAGCAAAGGAAATGCAGGGAGGGTAACCAGGGCACGCCCGATTTGTTACCCTACACGGTAAAAGGGGCAAATGGGGAGAAAGCAATAAACAAGAAAAAAAGGAAAAGAAGGCAAAGATATACGATGGCACGCACACTGGTATGCTACATACCTTGGCTTTGCTGGTTCTCAAAGATCTGGTTGGCCACTGTAAAATAAATGGAGAGGCATGATCATAGTTGGCTACAGCACCGTGTGTATATGAAATTTTAAGCAGATAAAGTAGTAACAATGTTAAGAAAGGATAGATAGAAAGATATGTAGGGTTTAACGTCCCAATACCACAATACGATTATGAGAGACGCCGTAGTGGAGCGCTCCGGAAATTTCGACTACACGGGGTTCTTTAACCTGCACCCAAATCTGAGAACACGGGCCTACATTTTCGCTTCCACCGAAAATGCAGCCGCCGCATTCGGGATTCGATCCCGCGACCTGCGGGTCAGCTGCTGAGAATGTTAGGAAAGGCAATGTTCGCTCAAGAACTTGCGTGCGCAATGCACGCTTGCCATGTGGCCAAACATGGCCGGTAGTTTCGAAGCGTGCAGGTCACAGGAAACCATGCAATTACCGCACAGTCTTGTCAGAGCCACCAATTGAGCGCATAAAATAAAGTAAGTTGCAACACTTTGGTGCACTAAATAATGTGAACGGATCGTGTGCTCATTTGATTTGTATGTATATAGCGCCTAATGATACCGACAGACGAAGCCAGACAAGGTATAAGTCATTCAATTTCTGCTCTCTTTACTGTAGTGCGGTAATTCGGATAAATATTTGAAGACTTTCATTCATAAGTACTTCATGACAAATACTGTCATGAAGTAAATAACACCCCCGGCCTCATCGCCTGTAACTTTAATTAGTTGTAACCCTTCAGAGCACTGGTATAGTTATTTACCCAACGAGTAAACACAAACTCCTAATAAGGAAGATCAGTAGAAATCCTCCGCACACTACCGGCATGCAACTTGAGGGAGATTTGCGAAACACATGCACAGAATAAGATGCCTTTCTCTGTGCTACTGCTTAACTTTACAGCCAGTTACCTGCAGCGCTGAACATCCCGGCCCCATGGAACTTCTGAAGTGCTGCGTTTTCATCTGCAATATGCCGTTAATACACGCAGTGAGTTTAACTACCTGTTTGGTATGCAAGGGCAACAGGGATATTTTCTCATTGAAGTTCGAGCAGAAAGTAATCTACTGCGCAGCATCAGCACTGAGTGTGCGAATTTTCCGAGAACATTGTGAGCTGAATCCTTTCGAACCGTAAGCTCAAACGGCCGGCCACCGCATTTACCAACGGCCAAAGATAAACACGCTCGTTAATTTCTTCCCATAAACGCTTCTCTCTTCGATCACTGAGAGCATAGCAATTACCCACAGATCAACAATGGCTCTCGGGAAATGATAACGCTTTGTTCTGTAAATATTTGCCATCCATTTCAAACGACTGGAATTGCGCCATCGACAGCAGCACGCTCTGACATTCAATCTTTGTTATTGGCATTTGCTATGTTGAAAGGCGCATCAAGATAACGTACGCGTAAAGATACTATTATTGATAAGAAAAGCTGCAATTGAAAACTGATCAGTCACAGTTTATTCTTACTAAATGTTTAACATACGTACATTTCACTCATTTTTTTATAGCTGGAATGAAGTCAAAGTACCATAGTGCATTAAGGAAGTTTTTTTTTCTTTGTCTCGTGAACGACTCCATGACCACTTCTAAAGTGGGACGGTATACTTATGCGTATGACGCATAAGTGTGGTCAAGCGCATAATGCTTAGGTTCTACGAATTATTGTAGATTCATGTTTGTGCAAACGGCAGTGCTAGCAGTAAGAGAGACGCAAAAAGACCACAAAAGTTTTGAGAGCTCGTTTTATTGCGATCATTTTTTTCTCTGTCACAATTTGTCCTAATGTCATGGTTTGTCACAAACACAAAAACAACCCATTGGCAGTCATGATATTTATACGAATGCACATATTTCACTAAGCGTTATTCACCTCACAAATGTTCTGTTGCAGACATTTATGTCGTTAAATAAACACTGAGTTGAACTAACCGAAATGATACCGCATTCAAGGCCTATTAATAAAAATCTGCATGTTTTCTGACAGCTGACAAACTGTGGTATATTATATCCGCTTTTTTGTAACATCCCACTTTAATCGATATTTCAATCAGGGTTAATGCAATAATACTAGTGCAATAAATTGTTATAAATATATTTTAACACTCAGAATGTGTGCCTAGGTAGTGGTCCAGTATATTACATGAGTATCTCGGAGATTGATGGCTCAGTTAAAAGCACCACGTCTACTTCGACACACTTTAAAAAAAACTTGCTAACATTGATTCATGCCACTTCCACTTACAAGTCTGCGCCAGTGATCATTAAAACAAAAATAAGCTAGTACGTAGTCGCTTCAGGTAGAGAACAGACATAGTTTTTTTTACGAGAGAAACTAACACAGGGTTAAATTAAATTTTTATATATAACAGCAATATTATATACATAAAATATGAAGTGAAGGGTAAAACAAAAGCCGATGAAAAAATCCAACTCCTGTTATCACATTGTGCGTGGGATGCACTTACCAGTTGAGGTACAGCACGTTTCTCTTTTCTTTACAACTGTTCAGGAACCATGGCGCCGTTTTATCGTCTAACCTAGCCCACAAGTGCACATCTAAGTGCATCACATATCAAAATGCAAGATTACCAAATTTCCCGAATATATAAAGCATACCGTACGTCTCGTAGATGGCCTGTTGAAATTTAGCAAAGTATTTTATTTATTTTTAATGTATGCGCATACTTTTGCGTCAAATATTTAAACACCTAGCTTTAAAGTTCACGACCAAAGGCGGTAAAGAATAGCATTCATTTCTCACATATCTTTCATGGGAGTGCTACATCGATGGCAGAAATATTCCGTAAAAACACCCTAAGTAGAACTAGAAAAAAGTCGTGGGTGTCTGTTTTCCATTATGAGCACTTTATGAAGTGTCTCACGCTGGGACAAGCACTTAACGTAAAGTAATACTTGAGGCCAAGCGCTAGGTGTTCGTTACAAAGTGTCCGTTGCTCTTCTTGAAGCAAACTCTCGGTAAAAGCCCGCAGATAACAGTGTATGGCTTTATGGAAATTTTTGTTCTGTCGTCCACACGGACGTATGACATTCTGAAAAAAAAATTACCGATGTCTATACGTTTGCTGGGGCTGTTGGTGCTGCCTTCACAACTCCAAATCATTGCACAGAACAAGAACAAAAAAGTGGATCTCAAGGTGAAAAAATGGAGCTGAAGCATGCCGTTATTGTATATTTAGATCCGTGCTTCTACACTTCGGATTCTTCGAAGACGAATAATAGGTGTACCGATGCTCTGTTCTTGTACCCTTGTCACGCGAGAACGTCAACCTTCGTTACGACGTACCTCAGCTTGTCAGACTAAACTACAGTTAGTGCAAGCTAGACTGCAGTTCGCACATGCTACACGCGATAAGTTGTCCTTTGTTTGGGTCTCCGAAGCAGGTCACATGATACTCAGTTTCAGAATTGAAAATATAAATGTTCCGCTGGTTTATTGGTATAGTAGCAAATAAAATGTATTCCATTCAAAATAAATCTTTGCTCTCTGATACACATGCAGTCACCGAACAAGCGCATTCAATCAAATGTTTCGACAATGTTTGGCATAAGTGGGGGCTAGTTTCTAAACTACGGGCAAAGTAAACTTACAGACGGTGTAAAGTCCAAAACAATTCGTTGCTTAATACGTCTGGTATTATCGTGCTTGGTGCGTGTGTTTTTTACTATAAAGTTTAATATAAATGCACTAGAAGGAAGGGGGAACCGGCGGAAAAGGAAAGGCAAAAATATTCCGTCTAGAACGACTGGTTAACGCCGAAGCACTTGAGGGAACTCTGCCGCTAAGAAGCTGCAACGTGGGTGCTTCAGCGAGCACGAGAATGATGAGTAGCACACGGATCTGTCTAATCCTGGTCCTTTCGGCTTCGTTTTCCTCCGTGAGGTCTGAATTAGCTTTGCAGCGAGACGAAGTTCAGCAAAGGTTCAGCAATTAGGCTTCACGACCTTGACACTTTTAGGTTCACCAATTCAATTTGGCTGGAAAAATTCACAGCAGTGCAGTTTTTATGTGAAAAAAACACAACAATAAACAAATCCACAAGTGCCTTCGAAGCCCTCAAACATGAAGACTAGCCGAATCCGTTTACTACCCTTCATTCTCATGTCGGCTGAGCGACCGCAGCGCCAGAGTTTCCTCTTGTTCATTTTAGGAAACTCCATGGTTTTCACGTGCGGTTTCACGTGTCAGTGTCTTTCTTGTTGACAAAGGCCAGTTCACTAACCTTTGCGAAGGTGTTTCCGCCTCCACTGGACTCACGCTGGCATGGCGGCGCATTTTGTTAACTGAGGCGGTCAACATCAGTTCGGAGCAACTGCAGTTAGTGGAATAACTGGGGTTAGGCTTTCAACTGCAGTTTAAGGGAACTGACGCCTGCCGTAACTTAGGCTATAGTGTGACCATGTAACAATGGTATTGGTCAAATATTTCAGACAGCTCGCACAATATTGTGTGAATTTTTTATACGACACCTTGCGCAGTTACTTTCTCGGTTTTAGCGAAAGGTAAAAGATCAGCTTCCGTTTAATTACGGAAGAAATTGTCTACTAAGCAAAAGACACCGGCATGATTTTGGTCTGCCACCTATCAAATGCGGTGAAATGCAATTATTAAGTGAAAGTTACAGCGCACTCGAAGTGGTCGCTTCATGGCTTGACTTAAGGTTGCTCTTTCCTCTGCCTATGATTAAAGAAAAGATGGGTGGTATTCAAACTTTCTTTTTTGGTTTGAGCGAATTGACAAGTCGCATCATGCTGCGATCTCGAAAGGTAGAGGACAGATCTAACGCCATCAGCTACTGCGCATATATGCCAACCTTGCCTGGGTGGTTGTCAAATATTTTATCACAGGAAAAAAATTGCTTCACGTTTTCATTTAAACAAATGAATATTTCATTCAGTAAACGAGTTCCTTGAAAGCAGTACTTACGCTGTGTTGTAAAAAAACACAAAATGTATGAAGAAGCTTCGTGTCTTCCGTTTCTTTGGAGAAATTTTTGGTGTGCCACACTAAACTCCAACCGTTTTTGCACAGCTGTGAGGCACGATTCTGGCAATAGACACTTTTCACAATGGTCGCTTGCTGTTTTTGAGAAGAACAGGTGGCCGTAGGATTTTTGTGTCATTTTGCCCCTTTCGCAGCAATTAACAACGAAAATGGGCCATTTCAGCACTGAACTTTTTTTGGCTGTTTCTGGAGTTTACTTCGAGATGGTCACAGGATACACACTAAATAACTACAACGGAACTAAGTTTCCCGGCTGCCCTCTTTATTTAACGCTGCTTCCCGTGTTCTACAAAGCTTAATTACATTTACCCCTGTGCGCCAACGTCTGTCATGACACTTTTATGGACGTTAGAGAGAGGCTGGACGCGCTGATTTTTTTTTCTGTAAACTCGTTTAAGCTACGGGCGTGCTGTGCGACGAGAGAAACTTTTTCGGTGCGAACCACTTTATGGCTACAAACTGAGACAGTGCTTCCTTTTACGACTTTTTTCGTACGTGATGGCCTTCACCTCTAAGTAGCTCGGCGGGAAAAATAAGATTCCCAGACCCGAGGCCAACCACGTCCTGCGGAGCTGCTGTTAATGGTCTCTCAGTAAATTGTTTCCTACCTTGTTGCGCGCTTAGTGATCCGGAATAAAAGGTAAAAATAATGTTGAATGAATTGATGTTTACACTGTCATCTGGCTCCTTACACGGGTGATTTACTTATCTGCACTCCTAAACGTACTTACAGTAGAGCTATCGAAACAGGCCCTTTTAAATTATCACCGTACGTCTTATGGCGTGAGCAGCATTTTCGATGCTACATCAAGATAAGGTATTAGAGAGCCGGTGAGACTTGATACAGTCGATTCTCTAAACATAAAGCTCGTTCTCATATGTTGGTCAGTCACGCGCGACTCTCCTGTTACTGTACTGTTCAGGTAAACTCTCCCAACGGTTCGTCGTACATATGCTTGTTCATATTTTCGGGGTTGCATATTAAAAACACTCCAATGGCTTTCTTTTCTATGATGAATGTAAGTGTTCGATAATGCTACTGAGACAAGGCGTGATTTCCATTGCCCCACTTCAGCCTTGAATATCTCGCTTTGGTTGCTTCACCACACTTGCGGGGATAATGGGTTAATAAATTGAAATATTTGCGGAGATATTTTAATTACGCGTATTATTAGTGTTGACGAAAAAGAAAGGTATGCGGGGAAATTTCACCTGTGGTGAAAATATGTGTTGATTAAAATTAAATATTTGCGATGAAGTTCCACTTGCGCGTAAAAGCAGTGCTGAAGAAAATGAAATTACTGCAATAAAAGTTTACTTGTGGTGATATTAGGTGTTCATTAAAATAAAATAATTGTGGTTTAATTTCACTTGCGGTGAAAATAGCTGGTAAATAAAAGGAAACGATTGCGGAGAATTAGGTGTTAAAAAGAGGTGTTCAAGAAGGTTTAAATACAGCTACCCCGGCCACTATTGTACTGATATGCTTGTCAGAGCCGAAGGTGGTAATAATACAATGAACGAATTCGTATCACTATAGTCAAAATACTTCAATTAGTTGGAGAGTGCCAGAGACTCAGAGAAATAGAGAGAAAGAGAGAGAGATAACTACTGAAATGATACAAAAAAATTGGCAGATACCACGTACAGTGGGGATCGATGATATGCGAAGCACGAATGAGAAATGTTGATATGTCAATTGAAAATCAGCACAAAGTTACAAGGTGGAGGTAAATGATACCGCACTTGACTTCCCTGTGACGATTATCGTGTTTGGATGTCTCGTTTATTTTCGTCATCTATTCATGTCACGTGATACCGAATTTAGTATATGTGGAGCTAGCGAAATGACCGCAAGCACGCTATGAGTGAGGTATGTATTCATGCTCCCACATGACACGTGCGTCAGGATTATCATGTTTGCACCAGTCATATTGTTACATGACGTCATCTATTGGCGTCATGTAACACCAAATTTTGTATATGTGGAGCTAGCAAAACGGCCGCGAGCGCATCATGAAGGGCCCAATATACTCTAATGTAGCGTTGACGCGCACGCACGCTGGGCCCAGCGACCCTACGTTATCAAAACGCGAGCTCTTATAGTATGACGCCAGGCGTGAATGGCGTCCGTTGGCGCGGCCCTACGGCAACCAGCGCAAAATGCAACATGCTGCAATGCACCGATGGCACCGATGCGTTACCCAGACAACATTGCGTCTCCCTCTTTTCGTCACGGAGGGACGCCGGACGCGCTGAAACGCGCATGCACCATAGCAACACGGCGTGATGCACACCTGCGAGTATATGGCAGGACCGGCGCCTGGCGTGGCAACTCTGGCGTGACGCGACGAAATGAATGCCGGCGAGCACAAGCACCACATCACGTCGAAATGTATTGGTGTCTTGACTGTGGCATGTAGTCATGTTCTCAAATGACAGGCATCTCGTGATTATCATGTTTGCACCAGTCACATACCTTTGTCATCCATTGGCTTCCGGTAATACTGAGTTTGGTACGTGTGAAGCTTGCGAAATGGCCATGAGTACATCATGAGCGTAGCATGTAGTCATGTTTTTACATGACACGCATGTTATGTTTGTCATGTTTGCAAAACTATCGTACCTTCGTCATCTATTCATGCCCCGTAATACCACATTTGGTATAAGTAAAGCTAGCGAAATGGCCGCCAGCGCATCATGAGTGTGGAAGGTAGTCATGTTGTTACATGACACGCATGTCATTATTTTCATGTTAGGGTCTGTCGCTTACGTTCGCCATGCAATCATGTCATACCATGCCAGTTTTGCAACATGCCATGTGAACGAAACCACCCTAAGAGCTGCAGGACCATGAAATGTAAATCATGACATTCATGTCATAGATGTCATATTTTCATGTTATCACTAGTAAAATACGTTTTTCATAGAGTTATGTTATGCATACCAAGTTTGGTATTGATGCCATTATCCAAACGGCCAGAAGAGCTAAAGTCGTAGGCGGCTAGATAGATAGATAGATAGATAGATAGATAGATAGATAGATAGATAGATAGATAGATAGATAGATAGATAGATAGATAGATAGATAGATAGATAGATAGATAGATAGATAGATAGATAGATAGATAGATAGATAGATAGATAGATAGTGGTAAAGCCTTTGAACAGTGGGTCGTCCTCTTCCGCGCCTTTTAGTGGGTCGCCCTTTTCATAAGAAGAAGAGCAGCTTGTGCAGAGAGTCGATCCCCGCATTGACTGTCGCTGTCGTGAATCATCGCTGAGTGTCCGCCAATAAACCGCTTAACAATTTGGTGGAGAGTGCTAAGAGTACTGTGCCCTTCAAACACCTTCGGTCCGCATTCGATGCCCTTGAAACTTCGATCCCGTACCGTGCCTCCAACCATGCACCAAGACGCTGCCCAGCAAACGCTTCCTCCTACGCCGACGCCATGTCCCGGTGTCCCCCGCATCCGCGACCCTCCTGTCTTCACTGGAGCGGATGGCACCGACGTCGAGGACTGGCTGGCCATGTACGAACGCGTGAGCGTCCCCAACCATTGGGACGAGGCAGGTAAACTCGGCAACCTGTTTTTATATCTCGTGGGTGTGGCTGGCATGTGGTACAACAACCACGCATCTGGTTTCCCGACATGGTCCGCTTTTAAAACAGCTGTCGTCGATGTGTTTGGCTGCCCGGCCATTCGTAAGCTGCAAGCTGAACAGCGTTTACGTGAACGAGCCCAGCAGACCGGCGAGTCCTTCACAAGTTATATCGAGGACATCCTTGACTTGTGCAAGAAAGTCGACCTGAACATGTCAAAGGCTGACAAAATCACGCATGTTCTAAATGGCATCGCTGACGATGCCTTCACCATGCTCCTGGCAAAGAACCCCCGCACTGTGGCAGAAGTCATCACCTTATGTCAAAGTTACGACGAGCTGCGGCGGCAGCGCTTGATGACCCGTCGACCGCCACCACGTGATGCTGATCTCTCGGCCTTGTCACCAGTTCCGGACCACGCAACCTTGCTCGCCGAAATCAAGTTGGTCGTGCGTGAGGAAGTTGCCCGCCAGGTCTCTCTACTGGCTTTTGCTTCCCCACAACATGCTCAACAGCCATCAAGTACACTTCTACCTCCACTCCGCCGAGCCATTCAGCAGGAAATCGCGGAGGTCGTCCCTGAATACCACCAGCCGCCTCCCGCATCTGTTCCACTCAGCTACGCCCAAGTTGTTGCCAGGCCGCCCTCACCGATTTCTGTGGCTTGCCCTCTAAGTTACACCGAAACCACCGCGAGGCCCCAGGCATTCGGAAAAACTGTCTCGCCTACATGCGCCGGCGTCACCCACGTGCCCCGAGTGCCGCCTACCATGCACTCATATCAGCAGCCGGCTCGCCAATCACGTTCTGCGACATGGATGCGACCCGCAAACCAATGGCGCACTGCTGACAATCGCCCCATCTGCTTTGCTTGTGGTTGCGTCGGTCATGTAGTACGCTATTTCAATCGTGTGCAGCAACCGCAGGTCACCTCCAACTTTCCCAGCCAGTCAAGCCGCTCTTATGACCAACCGCCACCTATGTCATCATCGTCCCGCCCCGTTCCGTCTACCCGCCGTTCACCATCTCCACGACGTCACTCACTGTCGCCAATGCGGCCACGTCCACTCGAGGGCGACCAGAAAAAGTAGTCGTCGCAGTCCACGAGGCTAGGGCTGCGACGCTGTCGAACTGCGGAAGCCCTCAGGAAAGCCCGTCGAACGTGATAGACGTGCTTGTGGATGGCGTTCGTGCATCTGCCCTTGTAGATACTCGAGCTGCCGTATCCGTGATGGACGAAAAACTTAGCCGATTACTGCGCAAAGTGACCACGCCGCTTTGCGGGCTCTCACTCCGTACAGCCAGCGCCCAAAGCATTCACCCTACAGCGATGTGCACAGCCCGCCTTATGATTCACGACGTGATGTATGCGGTCGAATTCATCATAATTTCTTCATGCTCTCACGATGTCATCCTAGGATGGGATTTTCTCTCCCGCCACGACGCCGTCATTCATTGCGCACCAGCAGAAATAGAACTCACGCCATTCTCTTCTTTGACGCCGGCCGACAGTCCATCCTCTGCAAGCAAGTTACTCGTCAGAGACGACACTCAAGTGCCTGCAAACTCGTCCGTTGCAGTGTCGCTCTACTGCGCAAGCCTATCTGACACAGCTACACTCCTCTCGCCATCTCATCGTGTTTTCGTAAGAAAAAGCTTGCTGGTTCCTTTCGCGACCGTGCAACTCACTCGCGGCAGCACCACTATTTTTGTTGTGAACTCATCTCCGTACAGCGTTACGTTGGTGCGAGGGGAATGTCTTGGCAGCGTGGAACCCATCGAAGACGCGCAAGTTATGGATCAACCCGATGACATACACTGCTCAAGTTCCTGTACGCTTGGTGCTGTTTCGACATATGCTTCATCATCCGATGATATATTCGGTCCCTGCATACACGACGACCTTACGCAGGGCCAGCGTTCCCAGCTTTTGGGCCTGTTGGAAGAATTCCACTCTTCTTTCGATGTCGCTCAACCTTCTCTCGGCCGCACATCTGCTGTTACGCATCGCATCGACACAGGCACACAACCACCACTACGGCAACGTCCATATCGCGTATCTCCCACAGAACGCCGTGTAATCAACGAGCAAGTCGACGACATGCTTCGCCACGATGTTATTCGCCCCTCTAGCAGCCCCTGGGCATCTCCTGTCGTTCTCGTCACGAAGAAGGACGGTTCTGTGCGGTTCTGTGTTGACTACCGACGCCTCAACAAGATCACTCGTAAGGACGTGTATCCACTACCACGGGTAGATGACGCGATTGACAGCCTGCAAGGAGCGGAATTCTTTTCATCCCTCGATTTTCACTCAGGGTACTGGCAAGTACCTATGGGTGAGGACGCTCGACCGAAGACCGCTTTTGTCACCCCCGACGGCTTGTACGAGTTCAACGTTATGCCGTTTGGGCTGTGCAATGCGTCCGCCACCTTTGAGCGCATGATGGATACAGTTCTGCGTGACCTGAAATGGCACACATACCTGTGCTACCTCGATGACGCCGTCGTTTTCGCTCCTGACTTCTCGACGCATCTTCAACGCCTTCGGCATGTTTTAACGTGTCTGAGCGACGCCAGTCTGCAACTGAACCTAAAGAAGTGCCAATTTGCAACTCGGCAGCTGACAATACTCGGCTACGTCGTGTCCAAGGACGGAATTCTCCCTGATCCAGCCAAGCTTCGGGCCGTGACCGAGTTCCCCAAGCCGACATCCATCAAGGAACTGCGCAGTTTCGTTGGATTGTGTTCCTACTTTCGGCGCTTCATTCGAAACTTCACGACTATCATATCGCCGCTGACGAAGCTTCTCGGAAGTAACGGGCCACTCCATTCATGGTCATCACAGTGCGACGACGCTTTCAGAACACTTCGTCGTTTGTTTACGTCGCCTCCTATACTCCGCCACTACGACCCTACGGCCCCTACAGAGGTACACACGGATGCCAGTGGTGTCGGCCTCGGCGCTGTCCTCGCGCAGCGAAAACCAGGGTTCCCGGTATTTGTCGTGGCGTACGCGAGCCGTACGCTTACTAAAGCCGAGACTAATTACACAGTCACCGAGAAAGAATGTTTGGCAATCGTCTGGGCCCTTGCAAAGTTCCGACCTTATTTGTATGGTCGCCCATTTGATGTCGTCACCGACCACCACGCACTATGCTGGTTGTCGTCATTGAAAGATCCCTCAGGCTGTCTCGCCCGGTGGGCACTTCGCCTGCAAGACTATGACATCCGCGTGCTGTACCGCAATGGAAAGCAACATGCTGACGCCTACGCCCTGTCGCGCTCTCCCTTGCCTGGCGACAATGCCAACAACTCAGTGTCTCACCTTGCCATTTCTTCGATTAGCATTCATGCCATTGCTACTGAACAGCGCAAGGATCAATGGATTGCCTCACTGATAGACTTGCTGACTGATCCATCCACTCCATCCTCTCGCGCGTTGCGTCGTCAAGCCCACCATTTCGCCGTTCGCGACGACCTCCTCCACCGACGCAATTACAACGGTGATGGCCGCCAGTGGCTACTAGTCATACCTCGCAGTCTGCGCTCCGACATATGCAAATTATTTCATTCTGATCCGCAATGTGCGCACTCCGGGGTATCGAAGACTTACCACCGCATTCGCCAACGGTACCTTTGGCACGGCATGTACCGCTACGTGCAAAATTTCGTTCGCTCCTGCATAGAATGTCAGCGCCGCAAAACTTCAACGCACCTATCACCGGTAGGTCTGCAACCTCTACCTTGCCCTGCCAGGCCGTTTGGGCGCGTTGGCATCGATTTGTATGGGCCACTTTCACTAACGTCGGCTGGTAACCGCTGGGCCATTGTTGCTGTGGACCACCTCACGCGATACGCTGAAACTGCCGCTCTTCCCGCGGCTACAGCGAGCGATGTGGCCTCCTTTCTGCTCCAACGATTCATTCTGCGACATGGTCCACCCCAGGAACTGCTCAGTGACCAAGGCCGTGTCTTCCTGTCTGAAGTCGTTGAAGCCATTCTCAAAGAGTGCAACGTTGTTCACCGCAAAACTGCTGCTTACCACCCGCAGACGAATGGCCTCACCGAACGCTTCAACCGTACGCTCGGCGACATGCTCTCCAAGTACGCCGCCGCCGATCACACAAATTGGGATTCCATTCTACCCTTCGTAACCTACGCATATAATACCGCCCCTCAGAGCACTACTGGCTTTTCAGTTTTCTTTTTATTATATGGAACGCACCCGTCACACACTATCGACACGATATTTTCGTACAGGCCAGATCCGTCTGAGTGGGCACCTATTTCTGCTACAACCAAGCTTGCTGAAGAGTGTCGAGAGCTTGCAAAGACCTTTACTGGGCATGATCAAGAGCGGCAAAAAAGCATTCGCGCTGACGCCAGCACTACTGCGCCCACGTTTCTCCCTGGAGCGCTCGTCTGGCTCTCGATCCCTACTACTGCAACTGACCTATCTTCAAAACTATTGCCCAAATACGAAGGCCCCTACCGTGTCGTCAAATGCACTGCCACAGTCAACTACTTGATTGAACCCATCGAACCATCTTCGGGCATGCGTCGTCGAGGACGCGACATTGTCAACGTGAAGCGCCTCAATGCCTACCATGACCCGCTCATTGTAACCAGCTGTTAGGTCGCCAGGCGGCTCCCTTTTCGTACCCGGGGTAGTTGTGGTAAAGCCTTTAAAAAGTGGGTTGTCCTCTTCAGCGCCTTCTAGTGGGTCGCCTTTTTCATAAAAAGAAGAGCAGCTCGTGCAGAGAGTCGATCCCCGCATTGACTGTCGCTGTCGTGAATCATCGCTGAGTGTCCACCAATAAACCGCTTAACAAGATAGATAGATAGATAGATAGATAGATAGATAGATAGATAGATAGATAGATAGATAGATAGATAGATAGATAGATAGATAGATAGATAGATAGATAGATAGATAGATAGATAGATAGATAGATAGATAGATAGATAGATAGATAGATAGATAGATAGATAGATAGATAGATAGATAGATAGATAGATAGATAGATAGATAGATAGATAGATAGATAGATAGATAGATAGATAGATAGATAGATAGATAGATAGATAGATAGATAGATAGATGCGCCCAATGTCGCCGAAGTTTGCTAAAAATGCTTTGCATTCAAAAGGCAGCGCAATGGCTGCAAAAGAGGCTTCCAATTTGCCCAATCCAGAGAAATAAAGGTGATGCGATGAAGTACCATAGCGAGAAGGCCGAAAAAGCACCAAAACTCTTAAAAATAAAGATTCCTGCAATTTTTCAATCAGTCATAAGTGATTCAATAGCGCCATGATCAAAGAATATTACGAAGACTGTGTAGGCTTCCTTTGTAGGGTTGCCTTGGTTCTCGAGATTCTTTAGAAGGCTAGC
This sequence comes from Rhipicephalus microplus, assembly GCF_043290135.1. Lineage (NCBI taxonomy): Eukaryota > Metazoa > Arthropoda > Arachnida > Ixodida > Ixodidae > Rhipicephalus > Rhipicephalus microplus. The sequence continues at coordinate 76,046,525 of NC_134703.1, forward strand.
GATTTACCACACGTACAGTACATAAAGTGAACAAGGCATATAGTTTTTGTCAAACGTGAAGCATGTGTGTTACGTATTCATCAACTCTTTCCTTAACATATCCTCTCACGTTACAAACGGTGTATACAGCACACCACGAATGAAGACTAAATGGACTGGTTGACGAAACAATCAAGCTTGAGCCAGGTCCTCCTACGTCCCAATTATAGTTCTGAAACCTCTTTTGGACCCGCGTCGTGAAAAATCTATCGTAATCATTAAGAGAATGTAAAGGTTGCACGAAAGCAGAGTCTTCACAGATCCAGAACACATAAACTCTGCATACCTCCTGTTGACACTGGCAGCCGGCTCAGTTGGCTAACAAAGGAAAGCTACCTCTCACGTAAGATAATAAATAGTTTCCCGCATTAAATCCCATAAAATTATACCGATACAAAAACGCAAATAGGAAGGCGCTGTCATATGAAAACAACATCATTATTCAGTGCGATTTTTTTTTTAGAAAAAGCGATCGATTAGACGGCTTGTGCTGCTTGCTTTACTCATTACGAGATAATCTTGTTATTCAAAGAGAACAAGTGACGTGAGATCTTCCCTGAGCGATCAAAAGGACGCCGACAGAGCATCCCTTCTCCCCTCTCAAAGGTCGAGGAGGGGTAGAATAAGAGAGGAAGTATGAAAACACTGTGAAGCGCCCCACCTGCGCAGCTTAGAAAGACCTCACCGGAATGTGATCTCATTCGCCATCCGCTCTACCAAAAGTAATTGCGAAATCTGAGTCTTTAGATATTGAGCGGGCCCCTCTAGCAGAAATAAAGAAGAAAAGTAAACGAATTTAAAAAAAGTGTGCAAAAATAGCCCTCCAGAGTGGAACGAAATTGGCTTCGCTTATTTCAAAGAGGCCGAAAACTGCGTAGAAGCTGAAATTATCATATTCCTCATATTACATCCTTCGAAAGCTCTCTTAAGCGTATAAAGAGGTAAAAGCTATATAGCTCACGCTGTAAAAACAAAGTTTGTGAGGTTAGACTTTCCTACGCTTGAGATTTAAAAGGCTTCTAGAAGTTTTTTTTTTCGTTTCGGCTTACGACAAAACTCAAAAAAGTTTTGAAAAAATGCGAACGTTCATCCTTCGGGCTCTCTGAGAAGGGTGCCCGATTCGCACTGACATTTGCATCGACGTTATAGTTCGGTCCAACAAGAAACGCGAGACAACTCTTTAAAGAAATGGCTGTTTTCCCATTTTCCTTGTTCTGATGACTTGACTTTTGACCGACCAGGTTGTCTACACGTTTAACATTTGCCATGCTGAAGTTCCTTCAATATCTCCCGAAAAACGAAGAAAATGTGTTATCCTGGTCATCACGTCTGAATCACACTCTTGGTTCTAGCAGGAAAAAAAGAAAGGAAGGGGGGTAGGAAAATGCGGATGAGAATGGGGGGAAAGTTAACCAAGAAAGTGCTTCCCTGTTTAGTCTAAACGTCTAAAGAGGTAGATAGCATTAGAGTTGCCTTCTGCGTATACATGCTGCTAACCAAACTGTACTGCAAGGCTTTGTAAATACTGCATGCACTAACGGAGAGAAAGTGAGAGAGATCAAGAGAAAGGGTGAGACGAGAAAGAGCAAAGACGGCAAGGTCAACCCCAAGTTTATATGGTTTCTTATATTGCATAGCCTCCATGGTCACAGAAAACCCAGTTGTGTACCATTTCTTTAAAGGCTAGATATCGAAACAATTCAATATCCACGTGCCTATATTTGTCTTGCCACAATAGGCATAAGTTGCTTTCTCCAAGTTATGAAAAGTAGCACCGTGTGGCCAATGCTGTTCGGAAAACGAGTAGACTCATATGGCTGCGAACTGCACTAGCACTCGGCTGCGTCCTCGTGGTAAGTGAAAGCATTTTTTTTTCTTATTTGTAGCATGAACGACAACGTCTACGGTACATTCCTATAACTCTGGAAGATCATATCAGAATTCATTTCGGTCTGATGTTTTTGTTGCACGCAATCGTAGAGACTCATAAAGATCAGAGGTGGCCAAATGGGTACCATCAAAATTTGATACAATCGTTTCAATTTCTCGAGTTCATAAATTTTCTGCCTCCATTTCGAAAGGTGGAAAGTGAAACGTTTTAGTATCGCAAAACCGTTTTTTTTTTTTGTTACTGAATTCTTGGGACCGAGGAGAATAGACGCAAGGGGGTAGGAAGAAAGGAAGAAAAATATTGTTTTGCTTCGCCTAACAGCACAACTATTAAAGTCTGCAGAGTTCTGTTTGTGAGATTCTGGTATTAGGTTTTTTTATGTGGGACCTGGAATGGTATAGCGAATACATGTCGGTGATCTTGTGCAGGTAAACATTCCTGCGTAGGTAGTTGAACGCTTTGTTGTTGTTGCTTATCCACAATAAACGATTGATCGAACCTATACTCTGTGACACATTGGTCAAAAAGAGGTCGTAACTGTTATTGTCAATCGTCATCACTCATAAGCATGATTGTAGGCGTCACGATATTTTATTATGTTTTACTACTATCAGGCTGTGCTATACGCGTTATCAGTTATCATAATCACGTTCAAAAACATTCCGTAATTCACTGACAATATTGAAACGTAGGCCTACCCAAGTCGCCCTATATTTCTGCTTTGAAGTCATGCTTCTGCGTTTGTTGTGCCACTTTTTACGAGCTGCAGTTCAGCGGGACTTCTCCTACTCACAAGCATCGCGGTAAGCTTTGTATCTAGGGATAGCCGGAGTGACAAGGATTATTCCGCTTCAGTGGAACAGTGGCTAGGGTCCTCGGCTGCTGACTCGAAGGTGGTGGGCTTGATACCGCCTATGTCGGCTGCATTTCGATGCAGACAAAATGGTAGAGGCCCGTGTATTGTGTGATATCAGTGCGCGTTAAAGAACACCACATGATAAAAATTTAAGTAGCCCTCCACAACGGTCTTTCTCATTATCATAATGTTGTTGTGGCACGTAAAACCCGTGATAATATGATTGATGAGCATTGCTATGAAAACAACACTGAATGAAGAAATAACAAGAAAGAACGGCACAGAGGTTAACCATGCACATGCCCGGTTGGAAATTGACTGCTGCGAGAGTTGCTTTGGTCCTAGCAATCACAGGATGACGCGACTAAGCAAGGCAGATCTGGAAGGATGATGTTTACAGAAGCGAAAGCACCGAGCCCCCTACTTCAGCTTTTTTTAGCTTGAGACATTTCGCCCCCTGCGCAATACACCGTTGAAGCTTGGAGCTCTATTAGTTATTTTGCGTATCGTCATCGTCATCATGATCACCATTACAATCATCACCATCATTCTGAGCATGTCTACGTCCACTATAGGGTGAAGGTATCCCCCGCTGACGTGCAGTTTTCGCTAGCTTTCAGGATGTCTTTCATAGCCAAACCGCATGGCATCATCATCATCATGATCATCATCAGCTTGACTACACCCACTCTCGGGCAAAGGTCCCATGATCCGCCAATCCACCCGCACTTGTGCTTTCTGCTGCCACTTAGACCTGTGAATTTTTTTTTTCATTTCATCATTTGCCTTCTCCGGGAATGCAATCAGTCACCATTAATGACCAACGGTTATCATGCCTACGTGCTGCGTGCCCAGCCCGTGTCCATTTCTTCTTCTTGATTTGAGTATGATATCCTTAACCCCAGTTTGTTTTCTGGCCCGCTCTGCTCTCTTCTTGTTTCTTAAGGTTAAACCTATCATTTTCTATTCCATTGCTCGCTTTGTTCTCAATTTAAGCTGAACGCTCTTTGTAATCCTCCAGTTTCTGCTCCGTAGGTAAGTACCACCAAAATGCAGCTGTTATGTACTTTTCCCTTCTCCACCAATTCTCCGCCACATTTCAGCAGGTCTGTTGGTACCCTATCCTAACCAGCGGCTTTACCATTCCTTCTAGGACTTTCCTTACTTCCGCTGTCGTTTTTGGTAGAATGTCAAATTCCTCTGGGTTGTCATTGCTTCTTAGGATATCATCTTGGTTGTTTCGGCTTCTGTATAGCTCTCTGTGGAACTCCTATACTACCTCAACTATCCTATTCTTATTAGTTATGAGATTACTTTCTTTGTCTTTTAATGCATGAGTCTGATTTGTGCCGATGCACAAGATTGCCTTCGCAGCTTCTAGGCTTCTACCGTTTTTTACAGCCTTCTCAGTTCTCTCTATCTTATAATTTCTGACGGATAAAATTTCCGAATTCATTCACTACAGCGTCTTTCATAATCATATGGTGGTTTGGAGCCGTTAAATCCTACATATCAATCATTCGATCGAGAAGGTAAGTGCGCGTGAATATTCGGTGAATGTGCAGTTTCGTGATGGCATAGTAATGAAGAAACACTCCAGATGATCGAGGCATGGCATATATCGATAACAGTAGTAGCCAATGCGTCAGCCAGCCATCGATTAATTGGCATAAAGTTGAAATCAAATGCCTTAAAATTCGTCTTTCACATAGACCCGCCGGCGTGCCCGATCGTTAGGTTCGCATACTGCTTGGGCATGTGCAGATAAGTATTTGTGCCTTCTTTCTTTTCCGCCGTTATCTGCATCTTCAGCTGCTTGTAGGCGTGTGGTTTGTCCTGACTTTGCACTTGTGTCCGTGTTCACAACCGCAGTCATTTTAGACGGAAGCATAGAAAGTTGTTAAGTTGAGCAAAGCTCGCGTGCACTCATTACACAGCATTTTATACGCAAGCTTTAAAGTGGTCGACATAGACATTTTTTCGTGTTCCAATAGAAACCTTATTCTGTATTCGTATGAGAATACTGTGACGATACGAATCCTGATGCCATGTTCTCTGAGTACAGAGAATAAAGAGGAAAAATAGCTTTGCCACCCGCATTTCTTCTTGAAATTACACCTTACCAATATCTCTGAGGTTGAAAATAACCTCAATCCTTGGAGTCGTGATGTATCAAAGCAATTTAAAATTGATTGATTCACATATATGAAGTAACTACACGATGTATTTCCGAACAACATGGCAATATATGTACAGTACTATCACAACACTCAATGTTCACGACATAATTTTAATGCACTTTTCAAAGCTTTCTATGCTCTTCGAATTCAGTAGTGGTACTGACAACTGATTCCTCTCTTTTATCGTTCGTGGAAAAAAGAAATGCACGTACACATCAAGATTGCATTTTGGAACCGAAAACACAAACTGATTGCATGATCTGACACTGGTGGAGGGCCTGGGAACAATAAAAGGTTTAGTTTCAATATTGAGGTGCCCTTTTAATAACAAAAATGAAATAGATAACAAAAATGAAAAGAAGTCAACCGACTTCCCGGCGTTGAGCCAGCGTAGGCCATTCAAGCAAGCGAAGCATTTCAGAAACGGAGTCAATTCATGAATGACGCGATAAAATTAGCCTTGCAGCTTTTCTCTGTATTTTTTCAATTTAATTTCTTAACCCGGACAAGAAGGGTTGCCACACTGCACTGGCGTATTTTGGTGTGTGGGGTTTAACCTCCCAAAATCACTATACGATTTTGAGAGACGCCGTCGTGGAAGACTCGGAAATTTTGACCACCTGGGGTTCCTTATTGTGCACCCAAATCTGAGCACACGGGCCTAAAACATTTTTTGCCTCCATCAAAAATGCAGCCGCCGCCGCCAGGATTCGATTCGGCGACCTGCGGGTCAGTACCTTAACAACTAGACCACCGTGGCGGGGAAGGCAATTTTAAAATTTTTCACGAGAGTACATGCGTAAACTGAGTTTGTTCCTGTTTTTTTTATTTTGTAAGTAATGTGTAAATGTATCCTTTACTTACATAATCATATTTCACTGCTATACCTTTATTACGAAAACTGAAATTTTTGTCACTAATGGCATTCCGAAACTATTACGCCCTTATAAACGTTCTAAGCAATGTGTTGGTGTAGTAGGTTTTGTTTGCTGTGCAGCCTCAGTATTCGTGTAACTACTTTAAAAATCTTCAGCGCTAACTATGGCTGATTTTCGGAGCCCATATTCATCGAAGATAACCCTGTACTGCCTTACCCTTCGCCTGCTACGAAAAATATGAAAGACGCGCTACTTTGGCTGAAACAGCATCTATGCTGAAGATTAACAGTCGTAGAAGCCCTGATACATACATACATACATACATACATACATACATACATACATACATACATACATACATACATACATACATACATACATACATACATACATACATACATACATACATACATACATACATACATACATACATACATACATACATACATACATACATACATACATACATACATACATACATACATACATACATACATACATACATACATACATACATACATACATACATACATACATACATACATACATACATACATACATACATACAAACATACATTTACTAAGAACTGAATTTCTCTAAACGCAAAGAAAGTTTCATGACCACGAAGTAAAATACCACGCAAGTTCGAAGCCCAGCTTTTGAAACTAGATTTCTTTGGCTTTTCTAAACCACTACTGAGATCACTATAAATCGCACTGAAAACAAGCAGCATCGTAGCGGACGACCCAGCTGCCTCGTATAATTCGAGACTCCGATCTTGTTTGCGACATCAGCACAAAAGCAGTGCTTTGGGACGAGTCTTTGTTCTATCGTCGCTCTTTCATTATCCCAGGGCAACAATCAATTACCTGAACTCCTAGCAACAGTCATTGCAGTGCCTCAGCGACTAACGTAATTTTCGGGAGGCGGGAACGACATCTCGGCCTATATGTCTGCGCTAGCAGTTCCTATAGTTAAGATAAATTGTTCGCCTCCGAACCACGTGCTTACTTCATTTTGTGTCGGCTGCGGCCACAGCAACAATTCCCGTCGGATTGGCGCGTGTCTTCGTGGAATTTCTCTGCAAATGGCAAGCGCTTTCTCCTAGCGCACTGCGACTCTACAGCTGTGTGGGCTCCGGCGACGGAATTAGCCAGAAGGACACCCTCAACTTGTTAATTACTCTCATGACACGTGTACGCACGCGTAGTGGTAGAGAATAAATTGACACGCGCTTCGTAAAGGCGGCTGTGGCGTAATGGCTTCTGTCGTTAATTCCGCTTCCTCATTCGCCCGCAGGTGTAGAGGTGAATCTCACTTGTTCGCGGAACAATTTGAGCGTTCCTTCGTGCATTTACACAGAGCGAGCAGATTAGTACGATCTCGGAACGATGCTACTGCAACGTGTTGTGCCAATTATAATAGTATTAGTGACATTAGTGGCTCTTACGCCGTCTCGTGTAAAACCCGGTGGTATTTACGGCTGGTGGTATTGCCTTTATTACGCCGATGTTCCCTGTGCGAGTCAGGCTGGCGATAGACAAAAGACTCTCCTAAAAGATGGGAGTTATGTTATTTCATAACAGTGGCTACATTTTTATCGTCTTTACACTCCTACCTGCTCCGCAGATTTTGAAAGATGCTCAAGGGACTATATATACGTGGCATTTTAAAAACACAGCGAACAATAACAATGCATTCTCTATCATACAACTGCCAAGGAAGCACGCTGTATTCTCGCTAAAAAAGACATTTCTAACCACTTGGTTCCCTCCTCACATGGGCCATTTTGAAGGAGACCCCAACAGCATAAACGAACTGGTCCCTCCAAGGCGCGAGGTATGACGTTCTGCGCCCCCGGTGGTTCTCTTCAGCCCATGACGTTGGACAATAGAGATCAGCCCACGACATACAATGATCTAACTCGGCAAGCAGGAGCGTCTACCTTCTCCTCACAAAAAACTACACAGAACCTATGCAATATCACTCATACTTTTACAAACGTATGCATGCCCACATCTAGCTTTCTTCTATAAGCTTTACCCCGATACCTACACTACCCGCTCGTGCCCCCGCTGTGGGGAAGTAACTAACTTAGAGAATTTGTTCTGGCGATGCCCCTCGTTACCGGGAGCGATCACGTCAACCACGCCAACCGGTGCTCTACCACCAGAAGCGCCAATAAGGGGATCAACTTTGGGTCGTCCAGAGAGCCCACGATGCGGCAGTCAGGCTTAGCCTGCCCGTCCCAACGTGGGAGAAGCCCCCCGCGTGCTAGTTGTTTCTCAGGGCTACAAATAAAGTTCTTCCATCCATCCATACAACTGAGGAGAGAGACAGGTTTATTTTAAAAAGGCAGAAAGGTCGGCCTGATCGATAGCATGCTCTAGGCTGGTATTCTACACCGAAGATGAAAAAGGTGAGAAAAAAAGAGTAATGAATGACGATGGGAAGTTATAGAGATGAGTAAACAGAATCTTTTCCAACTGATAAAATTGTTATAGCCATGCATATAGTCCAGTTGCTTCTAAAAAGGTTATAACAGGAAGAAGCTACAGATTCCATTATATATTATCGTTACTCTCCCAAGCTGAACAGGTCAAAAGTGTTGCATTGACGAGAAAAGCTTAGCTGTACATCCAATAAGCGACCCTTTCACAGGAGAGAAAAAAAAACACCGTCGTACGATGGCAGACGACACAGCCTCCGCAGTGCATTTTTTTTTTTTAGTGTCAAGCTCCTTTAGAGCAGCTCAGGCAGGATTGTGGCGGTGCCCAGGAAGACGTATGTGAAAAGGTTCATACTGTGAGGGACAAGAACCTCAAAAACCCGTACTACCCCTCATTACTAAGGATCGTTCGAACTAAGCTGTTAATTCAACTGAGTGTTGCATGTAGGCAATGTCTCACATTGTCAAAAAAATAATTCATCCACTGATGCCACAGATGCGCCGGCTGTAATCTTTTCATTAGCATGGCCAGCGAAGCCTAAGTGTTTGAAGAAGGCTCATTTATGAACCGGCAAACACCTTGTCGACTTCTTTCCTGACAACATGGAACTCCGTGAAGGAAGCCTGCTTAGGCCGCCGGTCTGCCAGATTTCCATCGTCTGTGTTGATTCAATGCTTTGCCACGGCTGTTTGGTCCAGCAGTCGGTCTTAGAGAATAAATATGTCTTGTTTCGACGCTGAAAGGCCACTGGCGTTTGTATAGTGCAGCAATGACTGCGAGTTCCAGGAACTCGGCAATGAGATGAAATATTACCACCTCGCTTACACCAGAAGCAGATCAGTCTTTCATCAGAGGTTCGCCATTCCCTCAAGTTCCGGTAGAGAGGACGATTGTACGAAACTCGGGACAGACAGATCAGCCACCATGGGAAGCCAGGAGTTGAGCCCATTCACGGAAAAGAGTATTACGAGTCCTGCGTTGGTCAGCTTCGGGAGTACAACAGTCTGGATTAGAACAAAACGTTGCGCGAGAATTGTGAGAGATGCGAAATTATCAGGTTTCATAAATGTGGCCTCGATTTCACGACAAACGGTTCGCACAATGCTTTTGGGTGCAGCAGGGACTGCTGGTAAACAAGAGTCCACGCAAGTAGATGTTGCATCCATGTACTGAAGACGAGAAAACTGGAGTTATACGACGACTTTTCACATCTCAAACATCGGCATTCCTGGATGATATCGCCCACTGTCCTTGAGTTTCGAGACACCAGAAGATGGTTGGCACCACGTATGATTTCCTTGGGGATGTTCGTGGCCTTTTCCGATTCGGGCATCCTTCATCAATTTTGCGGCAGAGGCAAGCCCATCTTGAATGTATGTTATGTATCACTTGGTGCAGGACGGGAGTTGGCACGCAAGGTCTTTCTGCGCAGCGCGAGGTCACCCATTGAGCTTGCCAAAGGATCTATGAATTTTAGTTTGCAGACGTCCCAACTCGTGATTTCTTCGCCATGATTCAAAAACCAAACTTTACCTGTTATTTAAAAGTGAAAAGGAATATAGACCTACATGAGTGTAGGTCTATAATTTCCAGTTGTACAGTGCTCTCCCTCCTTTGTAGAACTGAAGCCAATCCTTCACACCAGTTTTGTCATTGTTAGAAACGTTTCCTGAGTAACGTGGTCGGGTGAAAACGATGATGCAGTTCGGTTTTATGAAGCGCTGTTGGTTCCGGTGCTGTTTGTCAAAGTTTTGTAGGTGAAGTTTCCGACGAATCTCTATTCTCGTCTTAAACGTACATCGCAGAAGCAGGCAAGGAGCGTCCGCTGCCTACATTCGTCGTGGATACTGAATCTGGGAGGACCCAACACCTCCACAAAAATCTTACGAGGAGAAAGGGCGTTTAAGAATCTACTTACACTATATTTAAGCCCACTAAACGGCATCTTCTTTCATGTAGTGTTCATCTGCAGGGCCCCCGGGCAATATTAAGGCTAAATCGTTATATGCTCAACGAAACATGGCTACACGTACCCACTTTTCAACGTAAACGACACCACAGCACACTTGCTTTTGTAATGCTAGTGCCTTGATAACAGTGTCATGCATCTGAAGAGGGATGCTAGCCAAGCCCTAAAGAAGACTGACGACCACCTAATAGAAAGATGGGTTTATGAGCTCGTCCTAGAGGACCTGGAAAACCAGCCAGAATTCGTCACCAGGGCCAAGAAGGCAGTCAAGCCGGAAGGATCCTGGATTATGAAACGTTCGCACTCGATACCCGGCATCACTAGGAACACTGTTTCGAAATAAACGTTCATTTGTCTCTCTCTCCTCACCAAACGCCAGAATTCAGCGGCATCTACCGTCGGCATCCAGGCGAGTCATAAAAAACTCATGGCCCAAAAATAGCGTTACGTAATGTTACTTTGACATAACAAATCACCAAAATCCTTGACATCAGTATGACGTCATATTGAAGACTTACTGCTTAACATGACATGATGACATCATCACATGCACTTTAGCTTGCTCTAAACTCGGCAGATCATGAAGGCTATGTAAAACCACATTAGTATCAAACGCTTTCGGAGGGCGGCGCAAAAACAGCACATTGACTGAGAAGGAAAAAAAAAAGATCGCTATCGCCTACCTGTCGTCTTAAGTTACGGCGCAAGAAACCTTGTGATTTCTAATTGTAGTAACCTTTAGATTAACGCATAAATGTATCTAAGGGCCAAGCAACTGCTAGATAGCGCGTTTGGTGCAGATGTGCATGTAATATTTGACTATTGGTGTTGATCAAGGGCAGAAGCGATGACGTGCCTGGTATCAATGTGCGCTTTGATCAGCTGAGAGCGCTTAAAGATTGTCTTGTAGTCTCAAATGCACAGGAAGTAGGTTAAAACATCATTTTATAACCTTATATCTAAGTCTATTGCGGCCCACTTCACAACGTATGTGGGAAAGAAACTGTACTACAAATGAAAGCAATGAATGCTCTTCTCGTCTGTGTTTGTTCATTGCCTTTGTAATTTCGCAAGCGCCTACAATGTTATTACTTCCAACAGTTCTAAGCTTGCTCAACTTCTTGCGCCAAGCATGCGAAGTTGTAAATGTTATCAGCCGATTTCTGTTTTGACCAGTTTGCCTTTGTTTTTCTTTGTAACGATATCTGTGTCTTAGTTTCTTGAATAGCGGTCACCTTGAGAGTGAAAATTTAAGAGATCACATGTCTTGTTAGGATAGAAATCAGTTTCATGCAGAGAAGTCATTGAGTAATGGTCTACTCTGTGCTTTGTTTTAGTTCGGTATTGCGGGATAGAGCGACGAGTTTTTTACAAGTGTAGCTGCTGTGTTCACACTTCGTCAAGCCTGTTGTATGCACACTTCTTTGACTTACCTGGAGTGGTAAATGCCCTGGCTTTGAAAGGGCAAATAATGGTGTCACATGAAGTTGGTACTCCATTTAGATCCCACACGTCGGTATTATAAAGACGAAGTGCACTTTACGATGCGATGACGTGAACGTCTTAGGTAAATGTCATTAGCGTGTTACTTCGGGGTCAATGCTTTAACACAACTTGCCGAGTCAATGAATACAAGTTTTGTGTTTCTTAGACTTTCATAAAAACTGGAGCGAACGCTACCACAATTCGCGTTAAACAAGCATAGCGCTTTCATCCCGTGACTACGGATGTAATGTAATTTTTTTATACAAATCTGGCTGTTTCAAGACGTGGCGTACCTGACTGCCACGCAGAACGCTTGGGCTTGATAAAGAAGTGCCGTGAAAAGAGTCCTTAATTAAATTTTGTTGACGCTGCTACAGCGCAAGCAGGCTATTCCTCCTCGTAAGCGTTCTTCAAGGTGGTGCTGTAATAATTAATTGGACATCTCGAGCGTGCTAGGAACTTCTGAATAGATCAGCAAGTTAGCCCTCCTCTTCTCCGTGGCTTGGCTTACTACTAGGACAGGTTAGAGATTGCGATCATAATTACTCGATGTAAACTGATCTACATGACTTACTTTTTTTATTTTCCAAACATTTGCGCGTAGCAAAAGGTACGAAACTCGTATAAAGAAACCATAGCGGCGACCCATCCACATGGCCTCTTATTTGCTAGCTGACGATGACATTCCAGCAGCTATGCAATTACACGTAGACTTTCCATACTAAGCTCTCCTTTTTTCTTTATGTTGTTTCCTGGCTCGCTATACAAGGAGACAGACTTCTTTTCTCATCCGCGTTCTTCACGCAGTTCTTCTTCTTAAGCGCGCCTCGTTATAGACATTAGATACAATGTACTTGTTCACTTGCTAATTTTAATACGTTGCCTCTGTTTACTTATAAAATCAGCGGCTTCTTTGCTGACCGCTGTTGCCTGTGATTCGAATTTCTGCGTGGCTGATTCCCTTTCTCCGCGGTAAACGAATTAGGAACATCGGCGGACTACAGTCTCTTTCTTTTCATGCGCCTCTATAACAGCAATGTTCTTTCTCGTTCAATCCTGAGTAAACTGTCAACAAAAGAAGGAGAAGAGGAATACAGCGAAGCCGGGTGGTGCCGCGGCAAGAAAACTGAGTGTGGTAATTGGAATGAAGGAGGTCCAGCTGGCGTGCAACCTTCGATGCGGAATGGGCTGGGCACTGTCGTGCGTGGGTAAACTGTCGTGCGTAGGCTTGGGTAAACTTGGAAGCAAAGAGAAATCTCTACTGAACTGAGACTCACGACCAGCGAAATGAAACATCCAATGAGAGCAATGCGCAGCGAAGAACCATTCGTACAGCGGCATTGCAAGGGACTCCACTATAAACAGTGCTCTTGGGATGATTTAACACGTGGGGAATTTCTGTCCAGGACTCTAGAAAGAATGAATACACACGGTTTATGCGCCTGCAAGTGTGTACATGTGCGAGTGCATGTATGCGTATAAAAATGTGAGAGTGAACCCAAGAACGGTTGTCGCAGAAAGAAACTAGACTAGCAAAATTGCCATGGCTAGCAACGCTATCATACAGTCACTGCAATATGAACGCAACAATGAAATTGTTATAGCGTTTAGCTACAGCATGGGCGAAATTTAAAAATTATGCGTAACCCATGCTCTTTGTGAAGAGCCGTGAATGGCTGCCCAAAATCCTGACGTACCGTTATTATGAGTATGTACCACAACATACTTAGCGGGCAAACAAAACAAAACTGCTCAGCTTTATAGGCCATATAGGCATTCGCTTGCTAATACACTTAACAGGCTGTGTTTTAGGCGCGCATCAACTAGTAAGATTGGTTATCTCTATAGTTGAGTATACGAGCCCAGACCGCTACAACGTTGGCATGATGACGAGTGTTGGCAACAGGGACACTGAACGCTTCATTGTGGCGCTCGCGTCACTCTTCCTCCGAGGTGTAGTGCTGCCAAATCACTGTGCACTAGCGATAGGCTGTAAGCGTGTAGTCTACGACGCCATGTTGCTTGCCTTTCTATGCAGCATGCTAAACCCCAATTAGATTGACTTTTGCCCATCTTTCGGCATGGGGTTGCGATGGTGGAGGTGCTATTCGAACCCAAGTCTCCGAATAAGAGGCCCGCTGGTCTAGTTGCACGGAACCTCGATCACTAGACTACGAAAACTACGTACGTAAAATGAATGCGCACGAACACACTGTGGCTATTCGAACGTATGCCACCGCGGCGGAGAGAGGGAAAGAGGAAAGAAAGGAAGCAAGGTTAACCGAGGCTGAAACGTGTTGGGTACCATACACTAATGAAGGGGGAAGCATAAGACATTATTAGAAATGACAGCGTTAAAAACGGATGACGACTAGTAAAAACGTCACACAGGACCATAGTACACGTGTCCTGTGTTCACTGCGCCTCGCACGTGTTTAGCGTTGTTGTTCTTACGTAAGATTAATCACCAATTAGACCAAGTTTCTCTTGGAGTAAAGAAATATGCTTTGGTAAGAGAACGATAGTGACGTTTCTGCCGACAGAGAAACTGTTGCAAATGTTTGAGGCGGAAAAAAAAAACTTTTCGTGAAACGGGAAGAGAAGATAAAAAAGAACAGTAACTGTTCAATGCTCAATGTGACACCTTACCAGTGCCGTATCTCTAGAAATTTCAGTAAACAGATTTGACCACAAATTTGTTATTACTGTTATTACGTCACGCCACGCTCATTCCGTCAAGCTGACTACGTCACGTTGAAGCAGGGTGATCACTTTGTTCTGATGAGTAGAAAATTACTCTTATAGGGAAGGCAGGCCCAAGTTTGCGAAGCACCCTTCACCACCCTAGCGGAGAGGGGGCAAAGCTCCCATCGCTCGGACGGGCCGCACTTGCTTGATTTTGCCATTGCGCGCATGTAAAACGTATTCCTTGGAGCGTTTATCTCGCATTTCGCACGCCATGGGCAGCGCTTCTTCATCATTATGGAAAGCAGGGACGCACTACTGCTGCATTGTGAGCTGCTACAAAAGTTTCAACACGATTAAGACCTGAAACTGCCCGTCAATTTCTACCGTTTTCAATGCAAGCAGTGCGAGAAGCGAAGGTGTCAAGACTAGATTATGGCACTTCGCCGATACTCCGTGGTCCCGTTACATTAAAATTTTTTTGTCGTTCGCAGTACTGCAAACTATTAATTAACTGAAAGAAACGTAACGGCCGCACTCGTAATAAAAGAAAGCGTGTTTTTAACCGACAACCAATGGTAGTGCGAAAGCGGTGGATATTGTTGGCATAATACACCTAAAATACTGTACTGTGAGCCCTGCAAGTGTCTTATTCAGCTGATAGCTGTAGACTTCTCGTCACCACTCAGTGTAAAAGGATTTGTGCTGCTGGTTCACCCTGAGCGTTCATACGTACAGGTCTCGCAAGCAGCCACCGATAAGTTCGCATGATGAGGTGTTGTGCTGCTAGGATCGAATTCATGAGTTCGATTCCCGCATACGCCAGCTGCATTTTTACTGGAGCGAAACGCAGTAAAGGTGCGTTCAGATTTGGTGCAAGAATGATAGACAGGGCATGTTGGTGTTGCATATTTCAAGCGTACGTTGATATAACGCTCAATGTAAACAGAAGTGACGATTCGCGTTTGTGCACTCTATGTCCGTTGTCGTCGTCATGCTTAACACCTCGAATAGATTTAGGTGCACGTTAAAAAAAAAACTGAGGTTGCCGAAATCAATTTGCAGACGCGTGCCTCCTGATTATATGATGGTTTTGGCTTGCAAAATATTATGTCCTTGCATTCGCCCGGCCCACGGGCAATATAAAGCTGCCGCTTTGAAAATATGTTGGAAAAAGAACCAAGATAGATTCAAAATGTTCGATGGTTTCGCGAAATTCGACGCGGTTATCAGGGGCGAATCTCGACGTAACTAAAAACATGCTCGATTCCAGTGGGTATTGTGTTATTCTCCTGTCGCTCATTCCCCCTTAGCAGCCACTGGCAAGTACATTGAGCACTATCTGACAAGAAAGGGTTGCTACGTTATACTAGCTGGACGTAACCTCCTTGATTTTAGAAAGTTTTAGCGAGCGTTGGGCCGCAGTGCCATGAATACAGTGAACTACTATATACCATGAACTCGAGGTGGTTAAAGGTGGGAAGTAGACACGAAGCGCAAGCCGTAAGAAAATGTGCGTGTGCCACCTCTCGTTTAGTCCTTGGAATGTCCGCTGGATGGCGGCGCTTTTATATGCGGAATATATGATGAAAAGATGCGAGATGGTGGTACTTGGAGTGTTGACTAGATGTACGAACGCACAACAGATGCATGCATGGACGGACGCACGGACGGATGGACGCATGGACAGACGCAGGGGCGGATGCATGGAAGATCGCATGGACAGAGGCACAGATGGACGTGCGGACGCACGAACAGACGCATGCACGGATGGGCGGATGGACGCACGGAGGGTCACACAGACGGACGCATGGACGGATGGAAGCCAGAACGAATGGACGGACAGATGCTTCGCCCCACTCTCCATCATTCACCCCGGGGATATGCTGCCATTTTTTTTAGGAGCGAAGCTCCTTATGGCGTGGCTTGGGCGTCCCTCGTATGTAACCACCAGAGGCACATACCCGAAATAGGTTTAACACTTGACCTCCGAGGTGGTGCCAGTGAGAGATTTCTTCTGTGCGTTGTTTAACAATAAAAAATAGTGCTCAATGTACATGCCAATGGCTGCTAATGGGGAATGAGAGACATGAGCATTCGGCTTTTAGTCAACGCGCACGCTGCGATCCCCATTAGCAGCCATTGGCATGTACATTGAGCACTATCGGACAAGAAAGGGATGCTACATTATACTCGCTGGGTGTAACCTCCTTAGCTTTAGAAAGTGTGCGTGTGCCACCTCTCGTTTAGTCCTTGGAATGTCCGCTGGATGGCGGTGCTTCTATATGGGGAATATATGATAAAAAGATGCGAGATGGTGGGACTTGGAGTGTTGAATAGATGAACGAACGGACACACAAACAGATGCCTGGATGGACGCAGGGGCGGATGCACGAAAGAACGCAGGGACGGGCGCACAAACAGACGCATGGACGGTCACACAGACGGACGCATGGACGGATGAATGCTTCGCCCCACTCTCCATCATTCACTCCGTGGATATGCTGCCATTTTTTCTTTAGTCCTCCATCGTGTCGAGCCGCTGGACGCTATGTATACTTTCAGCTTCATACAACTCGTAAGGAGACCGAAAATCCGCACACAGAATCCTTTAGGAACTGAATAAACGATGCCTAAGCGTAGTTCTATTGCACGTCGCTAGTATGCCTAAAATATCATCGGGCAAATCTGACACGACGTTTGTTCATACTCTAAACAGCATTCGTGAGCGTCTGTGATTAAGCTTTCACATCTCCATAATTGGCCTTTTGCGTAACCCCCTTTTTGTCGGCTTACCACGCTGTTTCAAATGGGCCTTTTATTAAACTGCCAACATTTATTTAATGAGTCTCTTTAGACAATGTTCTTTTCTTAGATTTGTTTATTTTTTCGCAATTATCTGTTCCTTACTTTTCTGTCAACTCTTACTCCTTCCCCAGAGCAGGGTAGCAAAACAGACATTGGTTTTCCGGTTAACTTCCCTGCCTTCCCGCATCTCATTTTCCTCTCTACCTACACCTGAGAAAATAATTTGTTATGTTCAGATATATTTCAAATTCTACAAGCGTGACTGTTCAGCAGGCGTCTTTCATAATATGGTGGTTTTGGGATGTTAAAACTCACATGTCAATCAATGATTTTACAACAGAGTGGGTCAAGCACTAGTCTCTTCAATCCGAGGTATGAAACGTTGCACCACTGAAACAAACCACTTTCTCCTACGAATTTTTAAGACAAAGGCCTTAGATGCTTCTTTAAACGTGCCAATTCACTGGCGTCTTACGTAGGCCGCACCAAAACCAGTGATGCAAAATATTATGACGCGATGGCCTCATCTCACAGCGCCATCATAATGTCAGAGAACATAAGTATTTGTGACATAATCATGACGTCACTGCGACGTCGCGTGAGGTTACGTCACATCGATTGCATGACGCCGTTAATAGGCGAAAGATAAATCCCCGAAGCAGAGGAAAAGCAAAGTGTCACAGACGAGCGCTCAAGAAAGTGAACGCCTCCGATTTCTAAAAGCTGCGCGAATATTAGGCGCTGATCAGACGTGACAGAAGCCAGCGCAACGGAGAAACAAGCCACACATGATGCCGAGCGCGTATTCATCTCCCCCTAAAAACTGCCACCACCCTGCCAACAGTCTCGGATCCGACGCCCATAGAATTCTAGAACCATTTGGATCAAAAGGGTGACGCATTGCCGAATCACGACACGAGAGCTCGAACCAACGAGAAAGACATCTTCCTTTCTCTAGCTTTGGCTGCGCTTCGCGCGGAGGAAAAGCCTGCAAGCTTCGAAAACCCCGTGGTGAGCCGATATAAGCAAGTGGCGGAGGGAGGCAAGCAGGAGAGAAAGTAAGAGTGTGATGCAGCCAGTGTGCTAGTGCCTGTCCTGCAGTGATAGTGCGTGAGTAGCCGATGGTGATGCCGACGAAGAAGTTTTCTTCTTTAAGTGCGGTGAGTCAATCTGGAAGAATCTAGTGACTGCGCCGTGAGTGCAGAAGTGTTGAAGAGTATTTTCTGAAAGAGAGACTTCGGATGAATGTGACAGCAAACGACACTGGATTCAGCGTGATTCCTGGAAAAGAAGCATTCAAGATTAGTTCCAATAGCTTTGGACTGAATACGTTTGAAGAACACTCTTGTATATAAGTGTTCCTTGATAGTTAATGCATGAGATTGCATTGTAGTGCTAGTGATTCTTTGTGGGCGTTGATTTAAATGTATCGGAGTACTTTTAAAGTGCTCTTGTATTGGCTAACTGCCTCATGCGCATGTTTGCGGGTTGTTTGTACTGCCTTATCTGAGAATTTATTTTCTGTTATTATCAACTCTCGGCTCTGGTTCAGTCGTTGAACCACGACTGGCGTTCGTTGACGCACCAAAGGAACCAACTCTTAACTGTCCACGCTTTCGTAGTGCGTTCCGGAGGGCTGATAAGTCAGGCCTTGGAAAATCGCCCGGCGATTGCCTCCACATTAACGGGACCTGAAGGAAAGAGTAAATCAAAGGGCTTGTACTTTTTTAGGTACAGAATTATTTATAATTAACAGACAATAACGCCAGGGAAAGTATGGAGGATATTATCAGAAGTAATTGTGATGTGAGGAAAGTGAAAGAAACGATAACTTGCCATCGACAGGATCCAAACCTGTAACCTTCGAATAACCTATACTTTTCCTGGCATTATTGTCTTCTCGTTCTCGTAAATATTAAGGGGACCTCTATGACAAGGTCAAGCAGAGAAAGCGCCCAATGCTTACTATCCTGCTGGCAATGCGAAACCACAATAGCAGCGGAAATGTTTTTTAGGGGGCCACAGGAGGTTCAATACATCTACTTAGAACGAAAATAAGATGGCTATTGTCTTCTATAGTCGTTCGAGGTGGATGCATAGGTGACCCTGTATTATTCCTTTTTTCTTTATTGTGATTCGTCTTAGGTATCCATAAAAAGAGTAAAATATTTCATCAAAAAGGCATAGAAACGCTCGCCGATTGAATAAGCCTCGTCCAGTCCCCGTGCTTTTTTGCAGTTGTATAGCTTCGCAGCAGCAATCGATGCAAAGCGCTGATATATTTGTAGACCGCAAAGTCAACGAGGACAGATGACAGAACCCAACACATGCACTGTGTTGGACACAGCACGGGACCCAGCACAGCGCCTTTGTTGTGTCCTCTCATGTGTCGTCACTCAATCTGCACTGTGCGAATGCGTGGATGCGATATCAGCAATTAGCGCAAGCTACCGCTCTATCAAAGCTACAGACCAATTTGTGTTGCTTAGTAAATACTGCATTCAGTTTCAATTTTTCTGAACAACTATCGAATACATCAGCTTCTGCCTGCTGACAGGTGGCAATCAAAGCCATGGGTGGAGAATCTGTGTTCACTTCATCTGTTACTGCGGCTACATTGTGAATTCGAAAATAAAACAAAAAACGTTGCATTTTCAGATCGTAAGATTATGTTTGAAGTGCATTTGTTCATTTTATTTTAGCTGCATTTGGTTTGGCCTTGACGGTCAAAGCATCTGTGCGCAAGCGGATTTGTTCTTGCCGTTCAATTCTGCCATCCTCATAATGCCCGCCTTCCCCCAGTAATATATCCACGTCTGCCTACTTCCTTAATTACTAAAGAGATCCGTCCTTTGCAGCAAAACAAGACACGCTTTGCAGATTACTGGCAACACTTAAGGCGGTTAAACAATACTTCCGCTCATTCGCAAAGCAACGCCCCTCTTACGAACAAACCCGGAAGTGGCGCTTCTCACGGCGGAAACGCATAAGAGCGCACGTCTCTTGCAGTCAATGCCTTCCAGTGTTGTGATGGCCGTCTGTGCGACGCGCCCTCAAGCCCGGCTCACAAGCCAGAAAATACGAGGGCCATTTCCAGGCATCGCCACTTCGAAAGACTAAAAAATGCCGGAAGCTTATTTTATTTATTTTTAGTCACGTGGAACACCGCTTAGCTTGAAGTGCCCACACTTGAACGATGATGCGGCTATATCAGTGTTTCTGTTTGTAAACGTCGAAGCTGAGTAGCGAATAGAAAAGTTTGCGCTCTCTCCAAAAATGTAACTGTACGCTGTAGCCCCTAATGGAACTTATGTGCTTTCTTTAAACTCACGAGTTTTAGTCTGACAAGTATCCATTGCCCTCCTTGAAAGTCGGTTCTCGTTTTTCTTTTATGATAAGGCGAAGCTGCACTTTGCATTTTTTTATTATTTACCCAGTGCAGTCCCATTTAGGAAGAAGTAGCGTGAAAGAAGTACCACTTTAAGTCACTGAAGGAAAAATATTGTGAATATACTGTAAAAAAAAAAGGTCGTTATAAAGGAAATGTATACTTGCCACAATATTTTAAACAATGAAAGCGTATGCCCTCATTCATACTCCTTTAATGCTTTTGGTTTGCAAGAAGCGTAAACGATAAACGACGTTCATGTCGTGTAATTAGACTCTTTTGGTAATGCAAATCGAGCCAGCCTCAGCTTGCAAACCTTTGCTGCCGAGCCGAGGTTTCATCGAGAATCTAGCATATTTCGCTCCTTCTCAGTGGGTATGCTTCGTTAGATATTGGGAATCCTGATGCACATTACCTAGAGTTCCTATTCCTGATTTGCTGAATACATTTCTTAAAATGTACACGTGGCCTAGTTGTTGGGTCATTGCGACGTGTGGCAGCGCACACCCGGTCAAACGATGAACCCGAATGCGAAAAGAGAGCAAGAGCACCATGGTTGTGAATCCAGCGAGTGTGTCATCTTCTTGTTTTCGTGTGTGTCGTTTCAAACGGTACGCGTTTTCATGAGCTAGCTAGATAGATAGATGTGTGGGGTTTAACGTCCCAAAACCACCATATGATTATGAGAGACGCCGTAGTGGAGGGCTCCGGAAATTTCGACCACCTGGGGTTCTTTAACGTGCACCCAAATCTGAGCACACGGGCCTACAACATTTCCGCCTCCATCGGAAATGCAGCCGCCGCAGCCGGGATTCGAACCCGCGACCTGCGGGTCAGCAGCCGAGTACCTTAGCCACTAGACCACCGCGGCGGGGCGACGCGTTTTCATGAGCTTTGTACAGCTTCCATTAACTATTAGCAAATTTTGACGCAAAGCTGCCCGAAAAATGTCCATGCTTGTGTGCGCAATGATGAAACGTCATGAAAGCAAATCTATCGTGGATGATATAAAAGCTAGCACTACCTTAATGCGTGAGAGAAACTTTTCAATTTTTCAACACTCCAGTCAACATTCTCCGTGTCCTCGATGCGGCATACTGTTCCTCTATCCCTCTAAATCTCTCTCTCTCTCTCTCTCTCTCTCTTTATTTTCTTACTCCGTGCGGAAGAACTGTGTCTTTGTTGTTCCCTAAATCGGGAAACTACGTCACGCGCTCAGGCTTTTTTCTATTAAGGGTCACGCCACTGGAGAAGCGGTATATGGTAACCGATTGTCCTCGATGGCATCGATTCGCGCGTACGAAGGCCATCGGCTGAGCGCCATTTGACGCCGGCTTCGTTGGGAGATAGCGCACTTCTCTGGACGCCCTTCCCTTCAGCGTGGCTGATGGGGTCGCGATTTGAAACCGCTCCTCTTCGAGCACGCTCATCCCTACACTTTCCGACGAATCTTCTACAACCGCATCCACTGTGCCTGATGGGCCACTACTGCCGACCCGTCGGTGAGGTTCTAAGTGATTCCAGATATTGGCACGATTAATCACCCCCGTCTGGCCACTGACAGCCACTGCTATCACAAGCTTTAGGCTGTATAAACATTATCCCGCCACTTTTGTTCGCATCTTTTCTCATATCACGAGTGGCAACAATGCTCTTGCAGAAGAATGCTGGTGCCCGACATTTTTTTTTTTGGGGGGGGGGGGGGGGACCGAAGCAGCTTAAGCCGTGGGTCTGTACATGCATGTCTCTCTTGGTACGTGCCCACCTAGTTTTATGACTCACTCAGCAGGTGCGAACAGACGGACAAACAGACGGACGAACGAACGAATGGACGCTTCACCCCACTAATGCTCAACGTATATCAAACTTCGTATCACGTGGCGTGAATAGACCACGAAGGTAAATGGCACGTCCAAACATGTTAATCTTAGCAATCGTGTCGTGCAAAAAAATGACTACATACTACGCTCATAGCATGCTTGCGGCCGTTTCACTAGCTCCACATATATACCAAGTTTGGTATCACGTAACGTACAGATGATGATATGTGGGGTTTAACATCCCAAAACCACCGTATGATTATGAGAGATGCCGTAGTGGAGGAGTCCGGAAATTTTGACCACCTGGGGTTCTTTAATGAGTGCCCAAATCTGAGCACACGAGCCTAAAACATTTCCGCCTCCATCGAAAACGCAGTAGCCATTGCCTGAATTTGAACCCGCGACCAGCGGGTCAGCAGCCGAGTACATTAGCCACTAGACCACCGCGGCGGGGCTATGTGACGTACAGACGACAAAGGTAAATGACATGTCCAAACATGACAATCATGACATGTAAGTCATTTTCGCCATAACTTACTTCCGCCTCGTAACATTCTACTGATTTTAAAGTGACATAATGACCCTCCTCATTCGTGCTTCCCATATCATGAAGGTGTATATGTCACTGTACGTGTGATCTGTCATTTCTTCTCTGTGTTCTCGCACTGTGATATCACTATCGTATTTATTTCAGCGATAACTGAAGGCGACGGCATAGCCCCTAGGCATGCAAAATATACGCGGGAACACTCAGTCAACTTGCTAGTTTATAATTCAAATAAACCAATTATCAGCGTAAGTGTAAGCATATACACGTTAAGAACTTATATGCAGTGCTGCTAATAATGTAACCATATGAAGTGCCTGTACATTTGTGCGCGTGGAACGCACACACGAATTCGTGGAAAATTTCTGTAGCTTAAAGTTTCTAATTCAGTGCACTTAATAAAATCCTTATGACTCCGCTTGGAGGCCCAGGCTACACGTTGTGATCTCAAAGATGATCAAAACAAAGAACATCGAGAACATCTGAGTGAGCGGTTCCAGTGAGGTCGACAGTATTATGAAAGTCCCCGGAATAGTATAGCAAAATCACTCGTGGGTTTTCACGTTGAAAACAACAGTTCCCGACACAAGTTCCGGCAAGTGAAGAAAGTTTAAATATTTTCGTGTGGAATAAAGAATGAAATGATGTCGTGACCGAAAAAAAATAAAATTTGTGTCAAGTGAAACAATCTTTGTGTCTGAAACTGTTTTTTCAGTAAAAACCATTGTCATGAAATAGTAGTGCCTCGTATGACGCACTGCTTTCTGGACTTCATGAATACTCTTAAATGCGTACTCCTAAATGTTCAATCGGCTGCAGTAGCACACAAAGAAAAGTATGTCTGCTGAGCGATGGTTCTCGTACAGAGCGAAAAAGCGTGTCTCACACAAGATTTTTCCTTCATTATGTTTTCAAAAAACTTTCTCCAAACCACAAAAAAAAACGCGAGCTAAAATAACAAGAAACAATACTTTCACAAGTGTGCGCTTGCTGTGAAATATTTTTATAAATATATGGAAAATAATATTTCCTTCTCTATGTACTCGAATTTTAAAGAAGAATGAAACAGCGGTCTGTTAATGTCAAGATAGTCATTTAGTTATACCATGCATACGAGTTGATTGTATGTCATAGCGCCTTGAAGTGTTTTGGCTGAAGTTGGAGAAATCCTCTTACGCATAACTAACTAATATTTTCGCATTATGAAGCCTGAAAATGTAAGCCATAAAACACGCGAATACTTACAATTTAAGAGGAAGAGATGATTTTAAAATCATCACAGCAATTTCAATGTTGTTTCCTTTGTCCAATGCTTAAAAATCTCACTATCAAATCGTGACAATGTTCACAATTTACCTTCCTCTGGTGCGCAATAGCAGATTGACACTACGTGCATATTCAATCTGATTACTGCTCGAAGATGAATATAATGAAATGCCACCAAATACCTAAACTGCTGACGTTCTAGATGGTCGACACGTGGGCTTATTAACCGTTTTTTTCTTCTCCCTTCCAGCGACCCTGGCCCACCACTGCCCAAAGTTTTAATTAATGCAGCTAGTTCGTAATCATTCAGCGAACTGGGAGCGCCGGAGAACACACAGAAGAAGCAAAGAGGCACACAGCACGAGCGCTAACTTGCAACTGTTAACGGAGCTAGCCCATCAGAGTTTACGGATGCTGATCAAACTTCTTTCTTGTAGAGGCAAAAGCTAATTCATCCGTGTTTTCTGCTTAATACGACACACAATCGCTGCCTTCACGTATTTCGATCAGCTTTTGTTTCTTCCCCTTCGCATATAGCGATTAATGTAAAAGACAGCAGTGCGACATCAACACATTATTTATTGTCATGCTAGCGCAGCTTCAAACTATGTTTCTCACTTTTCAATATTTCTATTTATATTTACTTTTATTTATTTTTAATTGCAGACTTATTAGTCAAGCTACTGCGTCTTTTACGGCTAGCTGTGGACAAGGCACAAAGCTTGACAAGGGCTATGCGCCTGTTTTCAATGACGTGAATCTAGCGTAAGCCCTCGATTACACTCTAAGAGAAAAATATTATTCTGATATTGACTCAGCAAGTACATGACCCTTTACAGAAGCACATTATCTTTATCTTGTTTTTAGCGAGTCTCATACAAGCGCATATCGTTAATAAACATTCACAGCATATTCACGGAGTGCATAATGAAGAGTGGGATCATGCATCCGTCAGTCCGTCCGCGCTTCTGTCCGTCCGTTCGTTCTTGCTTCCGTCGATTCGTGCGTCCGCTACATGTTCGACCGTTCGTGCAGCTGTTCATATGTGCGTCCGTCTGTCGGTGTGTCCGTCCGTCCACCCGTCCATGCGTCCGTCCCTGCGTTCGTTTATGCGTCCGTCTGTCTGTCCATCCCACCGTACGTCTGGGCGTCTGTCTGTCTATCCATCCGGCTGTCAGTGCGACTGTCTGTCCGTCCATCCATGTAGTGAACACTCCAAGTACCACCATCTCGCATCGTTTCATCATACAGTCGACATGTAGAAGTACCGCCATCTAGCGGACATTCCAAGGACTAAACGAGAGGTGGCACGGCCAGACGCGTGCGCTCTCTTACGGCCTGAGATTCGTGTGTAGCTCATGGCACTTCGGCTTAAACCTGTTTAGAAAAATTTATTGTCACAGACGTCAATAACATTTCAACACAACATTTTTTCTTGGGCATAAAATAAATACGATTGATGACAAAACAGACTTAATTTACATGAGCATGGATATGAGATGACGTGGAAAGAACATGTACACTGTCGTCCTTTATGAAAAGGAACACGCGAACGCGTGGCCTGCGCTTTGCGGCGGCTGCCTACAGCACCATCAACCGAGAAGTGAAGAAAGCACATTCGGTTTTGGCGTCATCTATGGCCAAGCGAGATAACGAGTCATGGCCGGTAGACAAGCGCCGCTAAATTGCGTTCCCTCACCGCGCCAGCGGTGAGCGGTATCAGGCGATTACTGCAGCTTTAACTGTGGTCGCGCACAACGTTTGATATGTTGGCAGTGAACTACGCACTGCAGGCTTGAACCGAGGTGAAGTGGAATCTAGCAGCGCTTGTCAACCAGCCATAACTCGTTATTTTTTTTTCGACAAGAGATGACGCTGAAAGCTAACGTGTTTTGCTGTCGGTTGACGGTGCAGTAGGCACCCGCCACAGAGGGCAGGCCACGCGTTTGCGTGTCCTCTTTCATAAAAGACCACAGTGTACCCTTCATGGTTCACACAAACACAGCCACACAAAAATGTGTCACAGAAGGACAGATACACATACGAATATTGCAAGATAAGCAAGAGCCACAAATAAAACATGTTATATGTACTTTTCACATATTTACACGTTGGCATGTCATTTCTGCCGGCGCATCGACACATCAGCCTATACCAATACCAGGCCGGCCGAAAGACAAGTTTCACTCGTCCGTCACAGACCGGTACAAAAGGACAAGACCAGTGCCGAAGGAATTTCTCTTCGATTGATGATTGATTGATTGATATGTGGGGTTTAACGTCCCAAAACCACCATATGATTATGAGAGACGCCGTAGTGGAGGGCTCCGGAAATTTTGACCACCTGGGGTTCTTTAACGTGCACCGAAATCTGAGCACACGGGCCTAGGAATTCCTCTTCACCGAGGTAGAAGAGCTACTTCGAAAAAAATGGCCTCGTATCTGCATGTAATCTGCAAATGTCGAAAGATGATAGTCTTGCGTGTGGAGAGAGTGAATAAAACATTTATTTGATGTTCTGCGCTAGAAAATCGGTGAATGATATTCCATAGGCGCTCGTTAGAGTGCCTCGAGCGTGAAGCGGAGATGAACGAGCACACCAAGTCACGTCACACGTGAGACATGAGCGCAGTCTAACAGTTTTATTTGGAAAACAAAGCGCATTGCCCTGAGGCAGAATGTATATGTGTTGTTATGGTGCCTAAGACATGCGCAATTATTGCTTGGTAATGGACAATCGGACCCGTAGGAACGTCGACTCTTGAGCAACATTGGTGGGCGCTGCGGATTGGGTCGGCCGTTCGTGCTATCGTCTGGTGCTGTTTAGAGTACCCGGTTCGCGTTAAGGGTGGACAAACAGACAATTGTACAGACAGACAAACAAACAGACAGACAGACAGACAGACAGACAGACAGACAGACAAGCAGACAGACAGACAGACAGACAGACAGACAGACAGACGACCTGTCCTGACATCTATGCCAGGACAGGTTGACTGGACGCGGCGAAAAAATGCAACAGTTGTTGCATAAAACAAAGAAAGTGTTATTGACTGTGGCCCCCTGTCAAGGTGCACATTAGGCATCAAATGCCGAAGGTGAGTACCCAGAAAATAAAATGTACAAGCGTTCGCACGTGAGATTCCTTCCCTTGCTCTAAGCGCAAATTGAAGCGCAGTGCCAGCCGCCAACAGCGTATGGACACTGAAGGGAAAGAAAAGTCTCCCTGAGAACGCTGCTGTCCCAGTGCCGCTGCTGTCTCACTGCCGCATGACCAAAATAAAAAAGGCGAAGAAAGCCAACTGCAGTGATCGCACGATGCGTAAAGACGGTCGCACGACGTGGGAAAACTACCAAATGCGACCACAAAATTGACTCTGTGCAAGGTACGTCCACTCAAGAAGCGCGAAGTCAAGCTCCCGTTCGTTCTGAATTTTCAGGCATACTTTTCGGGAGCATTTAACCAAACTGAATAACAAGTGACGTAGTGGTTATACAAAATACCTAAAATACGAAGGGACGCGGCCTGCTGAATAGGAAAAAATGTACTAACCCTGGAGTTTGGAGAGCCAATGAAGAAATACCGAGATTTGGAGATGTTCAAGGCTGCACCTGAAATGTCGCCATGCTGGAAAAATACACGCAGGCTGCGTGAAAGACTATCTTCACCTGAAAGGTACAAGGTTATGTCGTCAGCGAAAGCTGTGACTTTCACGATACTGCTACCAGGAAGCGCAAAAACCCGGACGCGTGAATCCGCGTCAAAATCACGCAAATATGGCTCAAGGTTGAGAACAAACAGCACAGAAGACAATGGACATACCTGACGGACCCCACGAGTAATGGAAATGGCGGCACTTTCCCAGCCATCCCAAACTACTGGGCTTTTGAGACCAATGTAGGTATGTCTGATTATTTTCACAAATGAATGAAGAAAGCCAAAAGCTGTGAGCACATCTAAGATATACGTGTGCTCAAGTCAGTCAAATGCTTTTTCTTAATATAAAGACAAAAGGATACCACGCGCAGACCGCGAATGAGTATAGGCTAAGATATCCCGTGTGGTAAATTACAAGCTGTGTATTTCTCGTCCAAGCACTGATGAAGTCTGGTAATGACCTACCAGGTGTTCGACAGACCCCTCAAACGTTGAACTACCACCACGAATATATCATTGTCAACGTTGAGGAGCGTGATAGGTATCCAATCTTCAGGATTAACAGAGGAAGCATCACCTTTTGTAATAAGCACAACGCGTCCATCTCAAAAACTGGATGGAAAGACACCATCCTCGTAACATCGCCGGTTAAGCGCGGTAAGGTAGCACCAATCTCATTTCAAAATATCAAGTAAAACTCAACAGGAAAACCGTCTGGCCCAGGGGCCATTCCACGTTTCATAGATTTCAGTGCCGCCTTTACCTCTTCAGCAGACGGGGGGATGGGCAGGGCAGGCAATCTATGCTTTTTGAGGAATGCGGGGCAAACTTCTAAGCATTGGCGGTGTTTCATCATAGTTAGTCCACGTGGCCAAACATGACATTGCTTCAAAGTGCGCCAAGAAAACAGATCGATCACGCGTAGGAAGCGGCTGCGCAGGTGGTATTTGTGCTATTATAGAGACAGATGACTGTGATTGCCCCCCCAAAAATGGCAGCGTATCCACGGGGTGAATGATGGAATGTGGGGCGAAGCATCCGGCCGTCCATTCGTCCTTGCTTCCGTCGGTCCATGCGTCCGTCTGTGTGACCACCCATGCGTTCATCCGCCCGGGTGTGAGTGCATCTGTTTTTGCGTCCACGCGTTCATCCGTGCGTCCATACCTGCGCTCGTCCATGCGTCTGTCTATGCGTCCGTCCATGCGTCCATCCGTCCATGCAGCCATCTGTGCATCTGTCCATGCATCTGTCTGTGTGTCCATTCGTCCATCTAGTCAACATTCCAAGTACCACCGTCTCACATCTTTTCATCTTATATTCCGCCTATACAAGCACCGCCATCCGGCAAACATTCCAAGGACTAAACGAGAGGTGGCACACACACACTTTCTTACGGCTTGTGCTTCTGGACTACATCCCACCTTTAACCACCTCGAGTTCATGGTATATAAAATAGAGTGCACTGTACTCATGGCACTGCGGCCCAACGCTCGCTAAACCTTTCTAAAACCAAGGAGGTTACGCCCAGCAAGTATAACGCAGCAACCCTTTCTTGTCAGATAGTGCTCGATGTAGATGCCAATGGCTGCTAATGGGGAATGAGAGACAGGAGAATTCGGCTTTGGCACAGGCACACTTTCTTACGGCTTGCGCTTCGTGTCTACTTGCCACCTTTAACAACCTCGACTTCATGGTATATACTAGTTCACTGTATTCATGCCACAGCAGCCCAACGCTCGCTAAACCTTTCTAAAACCAAGGAGGTTACGCCCAGCGAGTATAAGGTAGCAACACTTTCTTGTCAAATTATGCTCAATGTAGATGCCAATGGCTGCTAAGGGGGAATGAGAGACAGGCGAATTCGGCTTTGGCACACGCACACTTTCTTACGGCTTCCGCTTTGTGTGTCTACTTCCCACCTTTATCCACCTCGAGTTCATGGTACATACTAGTTCACTGTATTCATGGCAGTGCGGCCCAACGCTCGCTAAACCTTTCTAAAACCAAGGAGGTTCCGCCCAGTGAGTATAACGTAGCAACCCTTTCTTGTCAGATAGTGCTCAATGTACATGCCAATGGCTCGTAATACGGAATGAGAGACAGGAGAATTCAGCTTTTAGTTAACGCACCCGCTGCGAATTTTTTATTGTTCAACAACGCACAGGAGAAATCTCCCACCGGCACCACCTTGCAGGTCAAAGCGTAAGACATGTCGCGCACTACTACGAGGGACGAACAGGTGCCGCTTTAAGAAGCTATGCTCCTAAAACAATTGGCAGACCCAAACTTTCGCGTCAAAGGTCCCCAAGAAAAACTATTGTCTTTGAAAAAAAAGATCCCACGTACAGTAGTAATCGTGTATATGCGAAGCACGAATGAGGAACGGCACATTGAAAGACGCATTGCTTCTGCCGTCATGGAGCTCGGGACGGCTTTAAGCTCTCCTATAGTAGAGTACTCTGTGCTCTTAATCGTTACCCCCTTTTTCTAACCCCCCCCAGACCCAAACTTTCGCGTCGAAGGTCCCCAAGAAAAACTATTGTCTTTGAAAAAAAAGATCCCACGTACAGTAGTAATCGAGTATATGCGAAGCACGAATGAGGAATGTTTATATGTCAGTTTAAAACCGGAACAACGTTACAAGCCGGGGGTACATTATGCCGTACTAAGTTCCGTGTCATAGTTATTATGTTTCGACGTGTCATTTACCAAAACGCGAACACTCTATAGTCTGACGACAGACGCGACCAGCGTATGTCGGCGTAGCCCGGCGGCAACCGGTGTGAAATGCGACATGCTGCATTTCGCACCAACCACGTTAACCAGAATGCACCCCATCTGCCTAGCTTCGTGACGAAGGGACGCCAGGCATGCCCAAACGCGCATGCGTCAAAGCAACGTAGTGTGGCGCGTTCCTGCGAGTATATGCCAGGCAGATCGGCACCTGGTGTGGCATCGCCGGCAAGACGCGACGAAACGAACGCTGCAGCACACCCCCACCTTGTCACGTCTAAGTGTATTTGCGCCATGAGTGTAACATGTAGTCATTCTCTTACATGACACTCATCTGTTTGCACCAGTCAGATGACGCAGTTTGGTATTACTTGACGTAATACCAAATTTGGCATATATGAATCTAGCGAAACGGCCCCAAGTGCATCCTGAGTGTGGCATGTAGTGATGTTGCTAAATGACACGCATGTCATGATTATCATGTTTGAACATGTCATTTACATATGTCGTCCGTTCGCATCACGTAATACTGAATTTCGTACATGTGAAGCTAGCGAGATGGCCGCAAGCGCATCATGAGCATAGCATGTAGTCATGTTGTTACATGACACGCATCACATCATTATCATGCTTGCACCAGTCACACCCTTTGCAATACATTCACGTCCCTTAATACCAAATTTGGTGTATGTGAAGCTAGCGAAACGGCTATGAGGGCATTATGAGCGTGGCTCGTAGTCAATGTAACATGGCATGCATCTCATGATTATCATGATTGCACCGGTCACATACCTTTGCCATTCATTCACATCATGTAGCACCAAGTTTGGTATATGCGAAGCTAGCGATACGGCTGCAAGCGCATCATCAGCGTGGGGTGTAGTCATGACTCATGACTTACATTACATGCATGTCATAATTTTCATGTTAGGATCTGTTGCTTGTGTTCGCCGTGCAATCATGTCATACCATACCAGTTTTGCAACATGTCATGTGAACGAGACCACCGCAAGAGCAGGAAGACCATAAAATATAAATCATCGCATTCATGACATACATGTCATTATTTTATTGCTACGACTTGTCCAATATACTCGTCATACAGTGATGTTACGCCATACCAAGTTTGGTGTCGATACCATTATCCAAACGGCCAGGAGAGCTAAAAGTCGTGAAGAGATAGATAGATAGATAGATAGATAGATAGATAGATAGATAGATAGATAGATAGATAGATAGATACGCTCAAAGTCACCGTAGTTCGCTAAGAAATGCTTCACACTTAAAACAAATCTCTCGCGTAGCGCAGCACCTCGGGATGTGCACCTGGGTTGTGTTTACAGCACCATGCTGCTGCCGTTAGGGACGAAGCAGCAGTCAAACGCTGAAAGCGTTCACGCAGTTCTCGCTGCCAAGCTCGCATCAGAGCACAAGGCGTTCCGGCGCGCAAAGCAATGCGTAACTTCATCGCAATACCAGCAAGCTTTTCAGAAACGCGTCGACGAAGCGAACGCCCCTCTACTACATGAGCAGTGCAGGCGCCACTGCGTTTTAAGCGCATCCCAATCATCAGGATCAGACGCTGTGTGCGACACAAGTATTGCACGTGACAAATTCAATCTTGAGCGCGCGTCCTGCAGGATGCGAACATCGCGACATCATGGCTTTTCCTACAAAGAAAATTGAACTTCCATCTCCAACTCAACATGCCAATGATCAGATACGTACACAGGAGACGGTGAGAAGGAAAGCACGCATAAATCGGAGACAAAAGCCTCTAACGCACGTGAAACTTAAGCCCGGTCAAGCCTGCTGAAGGGTCGTCCGCGCAGCCATGTCTGAACAGAGGCATTTCCGTTCACTACTTTGTGCGCGTACAGTAATGAGAAGTGGTGGACAAGGCGTCGAAGCTCGCGTGAATTCCAAGCGAACGCCTCGTTGTCCAAGCAGACCGGCCCCAGCCAGGACCTTGTACATCGGTTCGCGTATTTAGAACGCAGTTGAAGTCGGCAATTAAAATGGCAGTATACGACCATAAGAAAAAGCACATTCAGGTCTCTAAAAGTGTCATTAGACTGTCCAGCTTGTGATGGCCCATACACACACAGTATGCTTAAAGAAAAGTATCAGCAGCCTAAAGCCAAGACCCTACCCACGCCATCGTGAAAAGCATGATGATCCCACAATAAAGCCCGATTGAAAAGACGGCAGCATATCCAAGGAGTGGTTGATGGAGAGTGGGGCGAAGCATCCGTCCTTCCATTCGTTCTTGCTTCCGTCTGTCCATGCGTGCGCCTGTGTGGCCGCCCGTGCGTCCATCCGCCCGTCCGTTTGTGCGTCTCTTCGTACGTCCGCACGTCCATCTGTGCGTCCAACCCTGCGTTCGTCCATGCATCCACTCCTGCATCCGTCCATGCGTCCATCCGTCCTTGCAGCCATCCGTGCGTCCATCCATGCATCTGTCCGTGTGTCCGTTCGTCCACCTATTCAACACTCCAAGTACCACCATCTCACATCTTTTCATCATACATTCCTCATATAGAAGCACCGCCATCCAGCGGAGATTTCAAGGACGGAACGAGAGCAGTCACATGCACAGTTTCTTACGGCTTGCGCTTCGTGTCTACTTGCCACCTTTAACCACCTCGAGTTCATGGTATATACTAGTTCACTGTATTCATGGCACTGCGGCCCAACGCTCGCTAAACCTTTCTAAAACCAAGAAGGTTACGCCCAGCGAGTATAACGTAGCAACCCTTTCTTGTCTTCTGTGCGTTGTTAAACAATAAAAAATTCGCAGCGTGCGCATTAACTAAAAGCCAAATTCTCCTGTCTCTCATTCTTCCTTAGCAGCCATTGGCATGTACATTAAGCACTATGCACAGAAGAAATCTCTCACCGGCACCACCTTTGAGGTCAAAACGTATTACTTGTTACATATTAGTTCTACTACGCCCACGAGGAACGAACGGGAGCCGCTATAAAAAGCTTCGCCCCTTTTCTTCTTTAGAAACATGTCCTATTTGTGCAATATTGTTCTTGAGCGCGAGAGCAAACTGTCCTGACAGGTAAATGCGAAAACATCACCCTACACTGTGAATGACCCCCCCCCCTTGTTTGTTCATATAGCCTTACTGTTTATATAAGTTTAATAATCTAGATGGTCATGAATGTCCGGTCTTTTTGTACGTTTTGCATTGTACATCACTGCATACGCAAATGAGTTCTTTTCGCTGTATATAACAGCTTGCATTGCACATACGCATAGATCACCATTGTCCATTTTTTCTGTGTGCACATAAGCTATGTAAGATATATCCGGAAATAAAATTCTCTTAAACCTAAAATGCCCACACCTCCCCGAAGGGTGATGATGATATATGGTGTTTTTTGGCGCAAGGGCCAGTTGATGGCCAAAGAGCGCCAGTTCATGAGACAGGAATGTGGACAATGGTTGTGATTAGCGGCTGTATAAGGGCCATAAAATTCCTCGCAGTAAAGCGGGTAAAAACATACAAGTAATAAAATCATGACTATGCCGTGAAAGGTGTGCATGGTGTGAATAGGTGACAAAAGTTGGTGATAATGAAAAACGATGGTGGACATGTATGGCATTAGCACAAGTACCTCACACGTTAGTACCCTTGCGTGCAAGGGCCGTGAGGCAAGTGCTTTCCTGTGTAGCCACCGCAGCGAAAACCTCTCTAGAGAGGTCGTGCTACGGTATGCCCGGGTATATGATATGAAAGTTATGAATTTCCTTTAAAAACGCTAATAATGATTTGTGACTAAAAAGTGGTTCCCTACCGACGAACATTGCAGGGTGTAAAGGTATATGTTGTCGGTAGGATAGTGGGAAGTGTTGTCTTCTTAGAGTGTCTAAATGTTTACATTGAATTAAAACGTGAAGAACTGTTAATGCCTCACCACATTTATCACACAATGGTGGATCACCACCGGACAAAAGATGTGTGTGTGTCGTGTATATGTGTCCTATCCTGAGTCTTGTTAGTGTTACCTCTGTTAGACGTGATTTTGATACTGGTGGCCAATGGCCAAGGTGTGGCTTGATAACGTGTAGTTTGTTTTGTGTGTGTGTATCCCACTTGCTCTGCCAGTAGTCCCTGAGGTTTCGTTTGAGAGAGCGCTTCAGATCAAGGACCGGGATTGATATGGGTGTAGGGGCAGTGTTTTTGTGGACGGATGCAGCGAGCTGATCCGCCCTCACGTTGCCTTGGATCTCACGGTGCCCTGGCACCCAGCACACCACAACATGTTGGTTGAGTGTGTAGAGTGTGCAAAATATAGAGTAAAGTGAGACAAGGATAGGGTTGTTTGTTTTTTAAGACTGTGCAGAGCCATTACCACACTGAGGGAGTCTGTATAAATTACTGCTTTTTGTATTTGTAATTGTTTAATGTGTTTAGCAGCCACAAGTATTGCGTAAGCTTCCGCTGTGAAGATACTTGTGCCTGGATGTAGAGGGCCAGCATCCGAAAAGGAAGGGCCAACAGCAGCGTAGGACACAAAGGAGTTAGACTTAGAGGCATCTGTAAAAAACTCAGGACGTGTGTATTTGTGTTGAAGTTCCAGGAAATATGTTCGGATATGGGCAATGGGCGCATGTTTTGTAACCTCTAGAAAAGACACATCGCAGTCTATAGTCTGCCACTGCCACGGTGGCGGGTATGCTACAGGAGCCATTAAACTGTGTTCGAGTGACACTCCAGTGTCCTCAGCTAGACCCTTCAAGCGAACTGAGAAGGGCTGCCTCATTGAAGGCCTGTTTTGAAAAAGAATGGAGCTCGACAAGTCATTAATAGTAGAGTATGAGGGGTGCCTCTTGTCTGCTTTCACCTTAAGGAAGTATACAAAGGACATGTAGGTTCTTTGCAGATGAAGCGACCACTCATTTGACTCAACGTAAAGGCTTTCTACGGGGCTGGTGCGAAAAGCACCCGTAGAAAGGCGGATGCCCAAATGGTGCACGGGGTCCAGCATCTTCAAGGCACTTTGAGTAGCAGACTGATAGACAACGGCCCCATAATCTAAGTGGGTGCGAATGAGGCTTTTATAGAGGTTCATGAGGCATTGCCTATCACTACCCCACGTAGTACGTGACAACACTTTTATAACATTCATGGCTTTTAAACATTTTGTTTTTAAATGCTTGATGTACGGTACGAAGGTTAACTTGTTGTCCAAGATTAAGCCTAAGAATTTATACTCGGCTTTGACAGACAGACGTTGCCCGTTCAGTCGAATGTCAGGTTCCGAGTGCATGCCTCTCTTTCGAGAGAACAAGACACACGTGCTTTTTTGCGGGTTAAGTCGAAATCCGTTTTCATCTGCCCATTTGGAGACCTTATTTAAACCGAGCTGAACCTGCCGCTCACACATGGCCAAGTTGCATGACTTGAAGCCAAGCTGAACGTCGTCGACATATGTACAATAGGACATATTGCGGGGAATGGACAAGTGCAAAGAATTCATTTTGATAATAAAAAGTGTGCAACTAAGCACGCCACCTTGTGGCACGCCTGTTTCCTGGACAAATGTTTGAGAGAGCATACTGCCCAGACGGACACGGAATGTCCGGTTTGACAGGTAACTTTCGATTATATGAAACATTATTCCGCGCACACCAAGATGGGACAGGTCTCTTAGGATTCCAAAACGCCATGTTGTATCATACGCCTTTTCGATATCGAGGAACACAGAGAGAAAATGTTGTTTATGGACAAAGGCGTCTCTGATCTGTGCCTCGATACGAACAAGGTGGTCTATGGTGGATCTACTTTCTCGAAACCCGCACTGAAATGGGTCGAGCAAATTGTTTGTTTCAAGGATATGTACAAGTCGGCAGTTTATCATTTTTTCGAAGACTTTGCACAAGCAGCTTGTAAGTGCAATGGGCCTATAACTTGAAGCTAAAGAAGGGTCCTTGCCCTCTTTCAAAATGGGAATAATAATAGCCTCTTTCCAGGAGGTAGGGATAGTGCCAGAAAACCAGATAGCATTGTACAAGCAAAGTAGGGTTTTTCGTGTTTCGGCTGGTAGGTTTTTTAGCATTTCATACACCACACGGTCAGAACCTGGGGCAGAAGTGCTGCAGGAGTTTAGAGATGTTCGGAGCTCAGCTAGACTGAAAGCTTGGTTATATGCCTCGTATCTAGTGGATTTGTGTTCTAGTTTCTGCTTTTTTATTCTTCTTCTGTATTTTTGGAAAGTGTCAGTATAGTGGGACGAGCTGGATACTCGTTCAAAGTGTGCACCGAGGAAGTTTGCCTGGTCTTCCAAGGTATCACCTTGAGTGTTTACGAGTGGAAGTGTGTGTACTTGTTTTCCTGCTATCCTACCGACCATGTTCCAGACTTTGGTCTGTTGTGTATATGAATTTATCCCTGATAAAAACTTGTGTCAACTTTCTCTTCTGGCCTGCCGACGCGTTCTCCTGCCTCGAGATTTTATTTTCTTAATGCTCTCAAGGTTTTCCGCTGTCGGCGAGTTCCGCAGCAACCTCCATGCCCTGTTCTGTTCCTTTCGCGCATTCTGACACTCAGCGTTCCACCACGGGACGTGTCGTTTGCCGGGAAGTCCAGATGTTTGTGGAATGCACTTGGCTGCTGCGTCAGTAAGAAAGGCCGTGAAATACTGCACAGCTTCATCTATGCCTAATCCGCATATTTCGGTCCAACTTAAGTGAGTAATTTTTTGAAATTGTTCCCAGTCAGCTTTGTTTATCAGCCATTTGGGAACATGTGGAGGACATTCATGTATTATTGGTGTACTCAAAACCAAAGGAAAATGGTCACTTCCGTATGGGTTATTTATGACTTTCCACTGAAGTAACGGTACAAGTGAAGGAGATGCGATACTGAGGTCTATGGAGGAGTACGTATTGTTTGCAAGGTTATAATATGTTGCCTGTTTCCTATTCAACAGACAAGCACCTGATGAAAAGAGGAACTGTTCGATGAGACGACCTCGTGCATCACATCGACAGTCACCCCATAAACCGCTGTGCGCATTCAGGTCCCCTAGAACCAGATAAGGTTCTGGTAACTCGTCTATTAAAGAGTGAAAATCATGTTTTTCCAGGCGGTGTTGCAGCGGTATGTATAGAGAGCAGATGGTGACGAGCTTATTCAATATAACTGCTCGAACAGCCACTGCCTCTAGGGATGTTAGTAGTGGTAGATGGCTACATGCTACTCCTCGATTAACAATAATGGCTACACCACCAGATGATGCCACAGCATCATCTCTGTCCTTTCGAAAGACAACATATTGACGCAAAAAATTTATATTCTTGGATTTCTTGGATTTTAAGTGTGTTTCCTGTACACACAGCACTTTTGGAGAATGTTTGTTTAGAAGTTCTTGGACATCGTCGAGGTTTCGAAGTAGTCCTCTGACGTTCCAAGGTATAATTTGTGTCTCCATTATGGGAGTAAAGAAGTGCTGTGTGTACGAAATGAGTGTGGCTGGTGTCTAAAGAGGGAAGTGACTTATCTCACAGAGCCTTTAGAAGGCCCTGTAATTACCGTTTTGTCTTTTTTAGAGCGGTCGAGGGAACCCCGCCGCTCTTTTGGCGCAGTCTGCGCCGGTGCAGTTGATGTGTCCATCGCCTCAGGAGAGGCGACAGATGATGTTTTCGTTGTAGGCTTCGTCGTGACAGACGGAGCCTTAAACCCCACCGGGCTGGAGGTCGATGGGACCTCTTTAGTTTGTGTGGTGCCCTGGCTGCTGCCAAGGTTCACAAGAGCCTTCGGTGGGGCTGTATTCAAGGAGAGTGGGGCAGCCGAGGCTGCTCCCCCCATGGGGGCTTGTGGCGTTTGCCTCGGCACGCTAGGCGCGGTCCGGGCAACTGCCAAGGGCCTTTGTGGTGCCGCCCCTCGTTGCACCACTTCGGCAAAAGGTGTTTTTAGT
This sequence comes from Rhipicephalus microplus, assembly GCF_043290135.1. Lineage (NCBI taxonomy): Eukaryota > Metazoa > Arthropoda > Arachnida > Ixodida > Ixodidae > Rhipicephalus > Rhipicephalus microplus. The sequence continues at coordinate 76,085,111 of NC_134703.1, forward strand.
GCTAATGATAACGAGACCCGTTGTCTTGCTTCCCTGAATGTGATATTTTCCTTAACTTTTATAGTGATTATTTCTTTTTCTCTTTTCCAGGCTGGGCACGCTCTGGAGTATGCGGGGTGACTACCTTCGCAGTTAGCACAGAGGACCTCGTCATGACTACATTCATCAGCGCTGTGGCCGGTTGTGCCACACTTAGCACAAATCAGCTGTCCTCGGCAGCTCTGGGATGCATGACCAAATCGCTGGCATTTGAAACAACGCCTCGGGTTTGGAATGAAAGGTCGGACATGCAGTTTTACATAGCCAGTTTCGAGACTTTCAGGTAAAGTGGTTGAATTGAAGGTGAGTATCAAGTGCTTTGTTGCTATTTCATTGTTGTTACGTCTGATTTTGATGCGCTGGACATGTATCACACCTTGGTCCTTCCATCCATCAAGAAGCTCTTCTTCACTCAGTGTCATCAAGTCTTCGTCCGATACCATGCCCTTCACTGTATTCATGGTACGATGTGCGCTCACCGAGACGGGGATGTTACCAAAGGCTACAAGGTGCGAGAGTTTATTGTACTGTTCTTTGTCTGTTAGTTCGAGAAGCAGATCACCACTTGCCATCTTCGTGGCCTTATAACCGGTTCCAATGGTTTCTCTCAAGCACTTGGCTACAAGGAAGGGTGAGATTGCTCTAGCTTTTGTAGATGATTGTTCGCAGCGGAGAACATGGTATTTTGGAAAAGTTTCTCTGTTTTTGGGCCAAAGTAGTAGAGTTGCGTCGGTGCGTACCCTTTTCGAGGCACGATCAGTTAGAGAGGGGGTCGAGGATCCCATGGGAAAATGTGGATTTTTCGGTAACAGCGCCTACCACCCACCACGGAGTCCAACAAGCGGACGTGGCAGAGCATGTGGGCATGTCTGCGCAACGCCAGCAGTACGCAGTTACTATAACCCAATATGGTTTACCCTAGTTTGGATAGCCACACAAGGTTAACCCTTGCCGCCAGGAAAAATCGGAAGTAAAATGAAGTGAGGAGAAAACAGGAAAGATGTAAAGTGAGAACAAAAGACGAAGATATAGGGAGAGAGAGATAGGAAAAGGCGACTGCCGATTTCTCCTGGGTGGGTCAGCCCAGAGGTGCCGTCTACGTGAAGCCAGGGCCAAAGGGGTATGTTGCCTCTGCCGGGGGACCTTTAAGGTCCAATCACCCGGCGTCGGCTCAACCCCCAGGATCCCCTTTTCCCCGGACACGGCTCAGCCACGCACGGCTAGGCGTGGGAGGGAGTCAAAACTCCCCCGTTAGCTCGGGTCCGTGGTGTCGCTACACACCAAACGCCTACTTGCGCAGGCGCCCCTGCGGGGACCTCCCCGAAGGGAATTGTGAAAAAATATGGATGCATTATGTAGTGTTTCTGTTTCCAATTTTTTCTTACACTGTGCAGCCATAAGCACCTTTCGCCGCACTTGTCGTTTTTCTGTCGCGAGAAACGCGGTATGCGTTTCCCGCTCTAGTAGCTAGCGTGCGCGGTTAAAAAATACGATGAAGTGAACCAATCAGACAGCGGAATAAGACGAAGAAGCTTTAATGCATCAGCTATGCTAAGCCAGTTCCTTATTTTTCCATATTTTTCTCAGTCTGGCAGTACTTATCGCTCTCCTGGGCCTCGCACTCCACCCGTAACGACCTGGAGGCTCCTGTGCATCTGGAGAAACACGTGAAACGGACTTCTAGGCGCGCTGCACCGCACCCACCACAGCACAGAGCATCATCGCCAGATGCACTCGATGCCACATTTATGGCAGCGATGGCAAATACTACTCCTGCAGCCTCTGTAGAGGGAACTACAGACCGTGTCTCCGTAAATAAGTGGCAGGATGATGAGCAGGACAGCTCCGATCCTCTGGAAGAAATTGGAGAGGATATGTGCCAAGAGCCCTTCACTGTTGTCTCCTACAAGAAGAAAAGAGGTACTGGCGGTCCTGTCATCTCTCTACCTACCGTGGAAGGCGGAAGCTTATGGAAGGTCAACCCTAACATTGTGGCATCAGCGGTTGTATTGTCGGCCCAAGAGAAAGTTCTCAACCATCGCCTCAACAAGGATGGGAGCTTGGTGGTTACAGTGTCAACCCTGTCCTCTGCAAACCGTTTGCTCACTGTGACTGAACTGGCTTGGATAGCTGGCATAGCCTGAGTTCCGTACTCATACACGGCGGACTATAGAAAAATACAAAATGTCCCTCTGAGTTACTCAAATGAAAAACAAGACTATCTACGGGATCAAGGTGTCGTTTCAGCAAGCAGGCTCACCACCTTCACACCCGGAGACGGAGGAAAAGTCAAAGAGGTACGTCGTTGATCTGTCATTTTGGAATTTAGCATGAATTCATCACTACCTAAACAAGCTACGCTTGGCTTCTGTAGTTACCCGGTTGCTGAATACATTGGGGCAGTTACACAATGTTACAAGTGTCAAAGGCATGGTCACATATCGAGACAGTGCACAGGCCCGGTAAGTCGATCACAGCCTTTATCCACGCCCATGCAAAGGCCTAAATAAAGTGGAGGAGCAGCTTTTACTCCGACTCTTCACGAACACTATGCTGTGCCCGGCAGCCCTCAAACATTTTGTTCCCGCCTTTTACGGCAGCTGCTCACACTGTGGGGAGGTGTCTTCGGATATCTACGACATGGTGTGGGCCTGCCCGTGCAACCCTGCTGTACCCCTATACCCATTCCTACCCAGGAAGAAAGGCAAGCGACGCTGCTTGGCTGCTCTAACCTTCAGGCATAAAAGGTCTTGGTTCGATGAGCCCAGGCAGCAGCCGACGCTAATGGTGTCCCGTACTCTAGGGATCCCCACCTACACGTTGTGGGTGCCGTCCTGTTATGGGGCGGTCGCTGCATACTAACTGTTTTTTTTGTTAAATAAATCTTTTTATCTCCACCACCGCTACCGCTGCAAACTGTGTGCTTGGCCTCACTCGCACAAGGAATGCACCTTCAAGAGCACAACCTAAATTTGCAAACTGCTGTGGCCCACACCCTGCTTCGTATGGGGGACGCAATAAAAAGAAGGCTGCTACACTCGCACGCACGTTGGAGCAAGCAGAAAAGAAACCACCAAGGCGGAACGAACCACCGCTTAACCCTAATGTGGTGTTCACGACTATGAAAGACATCTCCCAGAAACAAGCGCCACAAAGCCAAAAGACATGCGGTAACACGTACGCAGATGTTGCTAAAAAGAAACGTGGGAAATCCATGGGCTTGTCGTCTTCATAAAAATCATCGCAACGGACCCCACGAGACCCACCATGCCAGCACTACCATCTCCAGTCTCAGTCGCCGCCACACGAAAAGGAGACCTGCGAGAGACAGCAACACAGCAACACGAAAACACCAATCAAGATGTCACACGCATACTGTTTTCTATGTTGTTTCCAGCCCTCAAAGCCCTTGTCCGCGCAAAGCCCTCGTCAAGAAGTGTTCCAGAGGTAAAACCAATCCTCGCAATGGAGCCCCTAGTGTCGATGTTCTACATACTGTAGGGGCGCATTTCTTCACAGTAGCAATCATGGCTTCCCCAACGACATCGCCACCTGAACTGACAATCTATAAAATATTTAGCACATGCACGATATTCCAGTGGAACGCTCGCCGGGTTCGCTCAAAGCTTTCAGATTTCCGACAGCTGGTGCGACCGTACCAATTCCCTTTCATCGTCATCTCTGAATCACGAGTCGGACTACACTTCAAAATGAATGGGTATTATTTTTATCATTCAAAATGACTTGATCATATCATCAGATTACTCATAGGCATTCGCTGAGATATTCCAGCTTCCGAGATCGACATCCCACCTCACAACGACAATGAATATGGGTGCATCATCACAACAATCGGTAAACAAGAATACACACTCATTGGAGTATACCTGGAGCCAGGCAAGCCTTTCGATGCTTCAAGACTTGATAATTTGATTTCAAGAACCCCTTCTCCACACATCAATTGGGGAGACTTCAATGCCCACAATGAAATTTGGGTCAGCTCACACACTTGTGCGTGAGGAGCCAAGCTCACAAAACTACTCTCAAAACATTCCATTGAATTACTGAATGACGGCGGTATCACATATCTACGAGGCTTTTCGACTACTAGTAGCATAGACGTCACTTTCACAACAAGCTCAGTTGCTCGTGACTTTCACTGGGGCACAGACTTGCTCAGACGGGAGAGTGATCACTACCCAATCATAATACCAGTTGTTGGTGCGAAGATGTCATCTAAGAAATTAATTACAAGATCTACTAATTGGGATGCATACAATGACGTCACTAGCAAAGGAATTACTTCTGCAACCAAGGACGAATTACTCTCTACAATGTCTCATTGCCTCAGAGCATGCACACGTCTTTCAGCTATGAATGACATATTTCCGTCAAACGGTGAGGAGTTTACAACGTCATATCCAGCGTTACCTTGATAAAGGTAGCTTGCAAAGATGGAGCGACTTTTGTTCCACACTGGACATTCGTCAACCGGTAGCCAAAATATGGCGGGTTTTTAGAGGGATGCGAACGCCACTCCAACAGTTTCACCCTTTCGCCGCACTTTCCCTTCACGAAAGGAAATCCCTCAAAGAGCTGTCAGAAGGATACTGCACACTTCAATACGCTTCACACACTTCAACTTCAATACGCTGGAGCTCTTCCGCAAGCAACAAGTCTGACTTCTGTCGGAAGGCAGTGCCAGAATTTGATTTGCCTTTCACAATTAAAGAACTGAACACCGCAATCAGTGAATCAAACAGGCACACATCACCCGGTCATGACGAAATAAGCTATGAATCCTTCGCAAACTTACCCCACACCTCCCGCCTATGGCTACTAGAATACTATAATTATTTATAGCTGTCCGGCGAGGTTTCCGCAGAATGGAAACTCGCTAAAATAGTGTCCATATTGAAACATTCAAAGCAGCCAAGAAGCTATGCCTCTTTCCGACCCGTTGCCCTGCTGAGTTGCGTTCGCAAGCTTACGGAGCGGATGATTCTGAACGAATGACTTGGTGTTTAGAAAGCCACGACAAGTTTCCCCCAAAACTGAGCGGATTCCGTCAATTCAGATCAGCTATGAATATTGTCATCACCCTTGTCTCTTCACTCGAAGAGGACCTCTTTGCTGGACGCATTCCAATAGCTATCTTTCTCGAAATTAAAGCAGCTTTTGACTCCGTCTTTCACTAAGCCATTCTTGCAGCCATGATCAGTCTTGGCCTTGAAAGGAAGACTGTATAAATAGATTGAGAGCTATTTGAACGAACGAAAGATACATATATAGGCGCGCTCCAAACGGTTCCACACAGTTCTACACAGTACAGAAAGGTGTGCCCAAGGGTGCAGTGCTCAGTCTACTCCTTTCGAACATCACCCTAATAAATACAACAAGAATATTGCCGCGAAGAGTGCACATCACAATTTACGTCGACGATATCTGTATGTGGAGTGCTTCAAGTTCGCTTTTTGTTACCAAACAACGCCTTTAAGAAGCTTTATGAAACCCCTCCACGTATTTGGCCCTCCGAGGTATGCACTTTTCTCCAGAAAAGAGCACAGCCATCGCATTCATGAGAAAGCAAATGACCAAGTATCCGCTCCTCCTCGGTGACTTGCCACTGACCTATGTACGATCTAAGCGATTTCTTCGAATATTCATCGACGGAATTTTTTCTTGGTCTCCTCATGAGAAGACACTTCAAGCGAGAACAACTGCAGCATCAGAACTCTTCACATTCATGGCGGGAGCACGATGGGGATGCACGTGCCTATCAATGGTCCTGCTTGAGAAGGCGTATCTTGAAGGAACCTTGCATTATTGCTTACCGGTGCTTCACCGATTATCACCAACAAACAAGAGAACTTAAGAAGCCGCACGAAACAATTGCCTACGAATCTGTCTAGGCCTTCCGAAAAGCTCACAAGCCTCGGTAACTGTAGCGGAAGCAGGATGTCTCCCACTAGATGTCATCTGCACTCAAGAAATATTGCGCACTCATTTCCGCCATGGCATACAAGGGAAGAAACATTTTCTGTACCACACACATGTGACCCACAGAAATTCAGCATTCGGCCAAGCTGCGCAAATGCACCAACTCACTGCTGTTAGAAATCCGAAGAAGTTGATGCCTTCAAACCTTGGAGGCATGAACTGAAAGCGTCCAGGGAGGAAATGATTTCGTCACTTGACACTTTCACCTCTTGATATTGAACCGTGTGTCCCAGGAATCAATGAAGTGAAGAGAGGTATTGCACAGACCACACTGCTGCAGACAGCTCTCTTCTACTTAGACCACCATTGCACTCAGCATTTTCATTTATACTGATGCCTCAACTACTCAGCATACATCTTCATATGGCCTGTATGTTCCCTCTACAGGGCAAAGTCTATCTTATCGGCTACAACGCAGGACATCATCATGGAAATAAAAAAGCAGTCCTTTACATCCTGCGTCAAACACCAAACCGATGTGTGACCTTCACCGACTCCAACTGAGCACTCTAAATACTGTTCACCCTCTTAAAGAAAAACAAATTATCACCCGATTTCATTTGATATAGCGTACTTACACCACTTGGCTATTATCTCGGGTCACGCTATCACGTTTTAATGAATACTTGCTCATTGCGGTATACTGGCCATTAAAAAAGCAGATGAAATGGCCCACAAAGGACTTCGAAAGCAAATTTACAGGCGAACCTATTTAGCTAAATCAGATGCTTCTCAGCTGGCTAAAAAGTTTGCTTCCGAAAAAAGAAGAGGCTGTGTAACCTCCCGACGCATTATTATGCTTTCAACTCTATCGGCTCACATCTAAGGACTAGACTCCCATCCTAAATCCCTCGACACCTGGAGTCTCTCTACCACCGTCTCCGGCTGAACAGTGCTTAAGGAAACAATTTACGGTATCGCTTCGGTCGAGTAGACAGCCCATACTGCAATAACTGTGGCTCCACAGAAACTTTAAAACGTATCTTGTTTGAGTGCTGAGCGTATGCCGATGAGCATGCGCTCTATTAACCCTGCATGCATCTGTTAACCCAAATAACTTTATCAGTTGATTGTGTCCAGGACCCAATCCCCAGCTTCACGCAACAGAAGCATGCGATCAAACTTTTAATCACGTATTTAGACAATATCATTCAGCTAGATAAACTGTAAGGGCACCTGGAAAACTTGTAACAAGTCATGCTCTCAGCACACGTCCCCCTCCCCCAAAAAAATAGTCTGTATATATTTTTTTCATTTTAATTTTTAATATTTTTATCTCTCTCTTTTTGCATTTCAATCCACAATAATCTTCACCACGCAGAGTAGCAGGTCAGCGACACAGGCACGCCGGCTAAATTATCTGCTCTTCAATAAAAAGCTCACTCTCTCTCTCTCGGCTTGGCGTTGCCGTTTCACAGCGGCGTCTTGAGCACATATTTCCGGATGGTCTTGAGAGGCGCCCAGCTATTGAACAGTCGTGAGTGAGGCGCGAGTGGACGGGAAAGTGAAGTGCCGGGAGGAAAGAGAGAGAGTGAACGGCGAAGCACTGCACCAACCCTTTGTTACACTCTCTCACACCACATGTTCCGGTTGCTAGGGGCGAGGATAAGCGCACGCGTCCGCAGCTGTTGCTATGGAAGAGGGCGGTGGACGGATTCCGACGGACGCCTGACATAGCCCGACTAAGAAATGCATTCGATTTTAAAGAGAAAAAATTCAAGTACAACATCCTCGTGGCGGCCCGTTCACGGGCACTCGGGGCAGCCAGTGTTTTATTGTTGTTCGGGGCTGCGTAAGAGCTCTGCCCTACTGTTCTCGATGAAGGCGGAGCCGATGGCTTCACAATCCCACAATGGTCCTACGTCAAAGCGAGCATGACATAGGGTCCGTCAAACTCTCCCTACGTAGAATTATCCGGGTGGTGCGGGGTCTCCCCTGGGTCTTCTCTGGACCAAAATAAGTTTTAATCATCATTATCCTACAAATCTCTGATAATTACGGTTTATTAAGCTTCGTAATAAAAAGCGTCATGATATACCTAATGAAAGATGGCGGGATTCTACTGAAACCATGCAGGTGGAAATGTACATAGGTCAAAAATGAACTCCCTTTATTCAAACTTACAAAATCAATCTTATTATGACATCTTTACAGACACTTTCAAACCTTTCGTTACATTAGCCAGGCGTGCATTTTCAAACGCCAAACACGTGAATAATCATATCGAGTCGAAACTGGGCAGTCGATCAAACGTTGAAATAAACGTCAAAGTTTTCACCTGATTTCGATCAGGAAAGTAATTGTTTACGATGTACGCGAGACGTCAATTTATACGTCAAAGATGCCCAGAGATGCTTCGGCTCATCGCTGAAAGTGATTTCGATGCAAACCACGGGGTGTTGCTAGGAAGGTCATGGTTATTTCATCTCGCTTACGGAGAAATTGTGTCACTACATATACGGAAGTATGGCGAGGCCAATATACCAAAGCCATTTTTCTTCCCGTGTACACGCTCTTCGATCCATTTTGTAACATGTACATCACAGCCGCTTGCTTCGGGATTTTCAAATATTTCATCCTGCTTTAGAACCGCGCGTTTCAGCACATACGTGGGTTGTGGTACTTGAAATTGTAATCCGACAATGGTGGCTTGTGGAAGAGGCCCTCTGCTAATGAGCCATTGATTTGTGCTCAGGGCACAATCTTAAAGAACATCGACACAAATGATGTGCAACAGTAACCATACCAAACACACGCAGATGCGGTCGCTCCTTGCGTCACCCTAGATCACAGTGATCGATCTGTCTATGTCATCCCGGGTCGCTTGCTAATGATTCCAGGGTAAATGACCACGCATCATTAGCGACAAGAACCTAACATAGGGGGGGGGGAATGTACGCTAATGAGCTTTCCACATCTGCTCATTAAAAACGTAGATAAACTGCTTCTGTTTTCCGTAATCACTGAACACAACCGAGCGCTCATTTTCTGTGGCAGGCCTTACTTAAAGTACGCTCGAACGCTACAGCGCGAGCAATATGTGCCTCTAAGTGATTCGATAGCTTCTGCCTTAACCTCTGCGCGGAGAACCAAAACAATTTGTAATCTCGTTCTTGAACGCAGTTTTTGCTAACAAAATAAATGAATTCCACACGTATTGTTTACACTATCGTGCTGCGTCTCTGCTTTTTCGTTATTATATTTATTATTATTATTATTATTATTATTATTATTATTATTATTATTATTATTATTATTATTATTATTATTATTATTATTATTGCCATGTTATTGCGCCAATGATCGTCATGTGCCTTGTGCCCACACAGCAGGCAAGAGCTCCTACGGACTGTGCTCTCAACAGACACAAAAAAAAAGCAGTGCCAAATATGCACCTGGAGCAGCCGTGTTCTCTTAAGGGGGGTTTACACTAGAAAGACACGACACCAATTTTGGTCTGCTGACTGTCTTTGGGAGTGTCTTTTGTCTTGTCGTCGTCCTATTTACACTACAACGACACAAACAGTCCGCCGATGGTCTCTGGGAGACTCCGTTCGTGTCTAGTGCTCACAGCCATTCGTACGCCAATTCTGTAGTCACACTGGGGGCACACGCAGCGACACCGGCTAAGCTTGCACACCTCCACCTCATTTTCAGCCATGTTCCCTGCTCTGCCATAGTCCCCCTCCGGCTATGTGACACCGTCCCCGCCATAATCCAAGGCGTCAAGGGACGGAGGTGGAGATGCACGAAAGAAAAGCGAAGAACAGACTTCCGTGAGGTGCGCAAGACGCCTATTCAAACGCCGTGGAAGCCTCGGAGGGAGCATTGTTATCTCCTCCAAGATACACCCCTTCGCGGCCGTTTGAAGTACACGCATGGTCCAATTTTCGCTCAGCCGCAGATCTCCTGACGACACGCGAACGACAGGTCGGCCGATGCATTTTGCTGGTGTGTTCGGTCTGTCATTATGTTACACTACGAAGACATGCTGTCTTTTGAGGCGTCGTCATCGTCCTCGGCCTAGTGTGACCATGGAGTCTGACGACTTCGTCGGCGGGAGACTCCTCGGTCGTTGGTCTGCGCCTGCCTCTTGTCTTCTACGGGGTTGTGTCAGTGTCTTGTCACTTCAGTGTAAACGCGCCTTTACACCAGTGTTTTATTGGGTTACGTGAGATCAAATGCTATCCTTGCTTCGTAAAATATTCGAGCATGTTGCTATCGCATTCATTGCTTCGCCCTTCTGGCGAAACTGCAAGTTTTTTTTTCTTGCATCTATCAAAAAAGCAACCGCCACGGCCAGGATTCAGTCCCATGAACTGCGGTTCAGCAGTCGAACACCACAACCACTAGGCCATCTTGAAACGTCACACGAAAAACTGACAGGGTCTCTTGTGCATTAGCCTAGGACGACTGGACGGCGAATGCCATCTTCTTTTCCTTTTCATTCGATGTATCTCCGTTGCTGCCCCGCCACCTAGCGAAAGCTTTCTACGCCTCACGTGGTTCTGCATTGTGTCCCTGTTTTGAAGCACCTGGTTTTGCACTGCCTCTACGATGGGCCCACCGCTAACCAACCTACGACGTCATGTGATAACTTCATCGTTTGACGTCTTTTGACATCGCGTCATTATGCCGTTGTGACATGATGACTATTTCCACCAATTATGCTGACCCCGCCGACGTGCAGCGCTGGTTAACTTTCATGTTTAATGAGGCATCTAAGACTTCCGCGTTAATACTGCTGTTTTCCAGTTCCTACATTTCGGTTTGAGGCAATAAACCAAACAAAATCGCAATACAGCCCACTTAGATACCTTTCAACAGCCTGTTTAACTTGGTCGCACGGCACTTAATGTTGTGGAAAGAAAGTGGCATTCGTGTGACGACCAGCGCTTAAAGCGGTTGTTGTCCTTGTCTTAACCTTGTCACTAATAAATGTAACAAACTACTAGCTCAGACACTCCGAACAAATGGAAAATTCACGGAGTTATCAAGCCTCCCAGGAACATCATCCACATCATTACCCAGTGATATCACCATGACGTTACACATCACCAAATTTGTGACATCGTGGCGGTGTCATAACGTAGCGTCTCGGTTATCGTTATGAGTTGATTCAAAAACAAATATTGCTAAATTTATTGATAATATAACTTAATGCAGGAAGACTGATAAAAATATAATCGACGCCGCCAGCCGGTGAACGCAAAGAAGAAGTAGATCACGTTCGATCATGGCGACGATGGTTCTGGCTGAGTTCTTCCACGCCACTTAACGTCTTAGCGTCCGCAAAGACACCAGCCGTTTCATGGCCAATTTGCCGCAGTGGGTTATGCTAGCTTAACAAGGATCTTTTGCAACTTCAGAGCAACTAGTCATCCTCCGGGTTGCCCGCCTGACACACAACGATGCATACGTGAACTGTTACACAGATTCATATCGGACTTATTTTTAAAGATCTTTCTTGGTGACCTTCGACGCAAAAATTTATGTCTGTCTGTCTGTCTGTCTGTCTGTCTGTCTGTCTGTCTGTCTGTCTGTCTGTCTGTCTGTCTGTCTGTCTGTCTGTCTGTCTGTCTGTCTGTCTGTCTGTCTGTCTGTCTGTCTGTCTGTCTGTACGATTGTCTGTTTGTCCACCTCTAACGGCATTTGGTACTTGAAATGGTCGACCCCATCCACAGCGCCCACCAATGTTGCTCAAGGCTGAGCGTTCATGCTTGTGCAATTCTCAATTAAAAAGCAATTATTGCGCATGTCTGGGGCATCATAACAACACGCATATATTCTGCATGTTCGTCTTTTACTAGAACAGGCATACATAAGTAATTTTAAGGACCGTAGCGCTTATCACGCTGCGCTGACCATGCAACACTTGCGCGGAAAGGCGTGTGTTTCCAACGCTTTGCTAAGACAAGACGGTGGTGGCACCTAACCGTCGCCTTGCGTTCTACACCTTATCACCTTTGAGATGGGCGCTCTCACCCATCTCAGTGCCACGTTCTCTGTCTAAGAAAACTGCCAGATGGTGCTCATGTCTCACGTGTGACGTGACTTGAGGCGCTCGTTCACCTCCGCTGCACGCTCGAGGCACTCTAACGCAGCGCCTCCAATTGACCACTCACCAATTTTTTTGCGCAGAACATCAAATAAATGTCTTGTTCACTCTCTCCGCACGCAAGACTATCATCTTTCGACGACATTTGCAGAATTATGCAGATACAGGGCCAATTTTTTAATTGTACTTCTTGCAGGAATTCAACTTGAGTACGTGTGAGGCACCTCTAGTGCTAATACGTTAATATGCTATGCCAAAGGGCCATCTAGCGAATAAAAAGTACCAGACATCTGGCAAATAAAATATAATAATAACATCGAATACAAATAAAATTCATGAAAGGGGTTTGGGGCTGAAAGCGAAGTGTCGACATGTTAAATTGTCTTCTTCAAGACTATAACTGATATCCTTAGCGCTAACGTGTAAATGATTTCTACTCTATTCTCCAATCCAAACGATGAAGGGGGATAGAGCTAAGGTGGACACGGGGTTGTCAAAGGAGGTCGCCGTGGCGTATTGTGTAAAACGACAGCGGTAGTCTGAGTATAAAATAGAAAATAAACAAACGAGGAAAGAAGGTGGACGTTTTGCTGAATCATGGTTGTCAGAAGAAGCACTACTTAACCATGGTAGGTTTGACATTGACAGAATGAGCGCTTAATTCTCATTGGTTTTCATTATGCATGCACCATCTTGAATGGATTCAAGACTCCCCTTAGAAACGCTTACACCTCCTGGCTGGAGCGTTATACCTGATGGCTGGAGTGTTTGTTTATGCGCTCCATCTTATAATGGATGAAGTACGGGAAACTTCGTTACTCCGATGAATAACCACTATATTTTTAGCTCCTAAGACTCGAGATAAAACATACTATTCTCATAAACAGATAGGTACCACATAAATTGAGTATATCCCCCTACTCCCCACTGGTCCACTACTGACCCACTAAAAATAAAGTTATTGTTAGCTCAACAGGTGGTTGTAAACATGTGCGTGTACCAAAGAAACTGGGCCAATTTTACTACTCTATAGTGGTTTACTAAAAACGAAACTTGTGACAGTTACTTTAGGAAGTGGCTGTGATGATACGCACGTGAGCTGAAGACCGCAAGCGTGTAAATGAGAAAATAAAAGAGAATGGGAGATGCAACGGCGGCTGAGAGAACGCCGAAGCGCACGAAGGGAAACTTCAATGACGACGTGCTCGTAGATCTCCGAGGCGTGCGAACGCTTGGTTTTAACGCGAATTTCTGTCTCGGAGTTTGTACATCCACGTCCTGGCTGTGGTTTAGGTTGAAACTCTTTGCGCTTAAAATCATCCTGCGAACAATCTAGTATAATTTAGCCAAAGCCTTGCAACAATGTAATAGTATCCTAAAAACAGTAGCATCAACTATCTAACGCCTAGCAAGAACCTAGAAGCAACAAGATTGGACTTCGCAACCATCCTGCTTCGCTGTTTTTCAGCCTGGAGCTGCTTAGGGCAGGTTTCGTTTTTTTTTCGTATTCTATCGCAACTACATAATAAAAATTACCAAAACAAAAAATTGCTGCAAATATTTATAATCAGTTATAACCATTGAAAAAATACAGGCTCTGCACCAAGTACTGCTGCGCGCTTTTCACTCAAATTTGAAAGCGAATTGTGCTAGGTTTTTGCCATTTAAAAAAAAACATAAGAATTATGTTTGACTGAGTGGGAACTTGAGAATCTTCGCTAAATTTAGCAATGACCTAAGGAATTTTTTTACCGAAAATGATTGACGTAGACATCTGCCTGTATAACAAAAGCATCTGTACCTGAAATAAGCCACAGGTACCTACCACCTGACGTCACAGGAATGAGTAAACGTGACTGGATGAGGTACACTTTTTCAGGGTGAGGCAGTGGCGGCAGGGGCAGGGCTTATCCTGAAATTTTAGCCTTGTATAAGTGATGTGTTTAGAAAAAAATGTTTAATGATTTCAAGTACTTCGTACTCAACTATGGGAGAGCACTGAGCCGTCCCGCTAAGAGCCTTCTATGGGAGAGAAAAAATGACCTTTAACTGTTTAACTGGTATGATGGCCAAATATACCGACCAAATTCTGCTCAAAATCTATACTTTAAAATCCTCTTTTCGCGACTAAAGTGCGACGACGGATATGTAACACAGTGGTATTCGGTCATGCAGCAATACCCCGAACGACAACAGGACTACCTTCATCACTTACAAGTGCATAATTCATACTCTTTCGCTGCGTGGATGGTTCTTCTAGACGACATTCACGCGGCCCAGTGGTATGAACAGACAATGTGGAGTCTCGTGTTTGCACTACATATTGAGTGCCTCCGTGCTGAACGTAGCGTATGCATGCGCAAAATGAACGCCTGCCTCGGCACAAAGCGGGCCTAGGGATCCCGAACGCAGTTGGTGTGCAAAGTTGAGTTAGTTACCCGTGGCCTTTGTTTTGCTCCGGTCGCTGCTCCTGAGACCAGGGTGTGCTTTTTTTGTTCTTCTTGCCACGTTGGTGATGACTCAGTGAGAGGCGCTCCACGGAGCTAAACACTGGCACACTCGCACATTTATTATTTCGTTGACACGTACAACAATGAGGGACATTTAGCTTAATACAAGGTAGCCTTTGCGCTGCGCTAGAAGAAGAAATTTTATTAATACAGAATGAAAACAGGAAATGGGATGCGCCTACCTTATCACTGATCGGAACACCTCTGGTACGCCATTACGAATAGCACCTTCTTACTGCTCTTAGGTGCGAGAGGAATGCATAGCGTTGGGGAGAAGGGAGAAGAATACAGCGGCACGCGTTGTACTGTGACATGCAAGGTCGTAGTAACGCGTCGGGTGTGAGTTCTGCACCTTATGCGATGTTAGAACACGCGATAATCATTGTGAATGTGAGTCTACAGTCAGGATACGTAAGCATTATATTCAGCAGGCTTGCCCAAAGGTTACCCACTAGTGTCGCCAAATACATAAGGAGCAGTGGCATACCATACTGCTTAGCTCCGGAAGAGCAATTAGCTCTGGAAGAAATCCGGAATAGGTATTCCTGGCCGTCCAGCTAGCTGAAACCACTGCCAGGAATCAAGAACTTCTGGCCGCCATTTAGGCAAGGACCTGTACCCCAAACTAATAGACCCAGTTTAGTTTTTTTTTCTTACGATAGAGCGAGTCTTCATATTACTGCAAACTGCTAGGTATAAAAAAAATTATGGCAGCGTTCAAGCCCATCCTCAACCCAGAAGGCTTTGAGAGCTTTGATACGCTTTTTGCGGACAACTGGCCTCAGAGACAGACTTTAGTGTCTTATAATATTTGAGGTTGTCTTTCCTCTGTCATAATTTTTTGTGTAATTTCTCTCTCTCTCTCTCTTTGCAACATTTATTTGTATAATCTTTTGTTCCCCTCACCGCTTTCCCCTGCCCAGGGTAGCCAGCCGGTCTGAGAACTGGCTAACCTCCCTGTCCTTCCGCTTGAAATCTTCTCCTCTTCCTCCTTGCCCGCGTTTCAGTATATCCGAGCCAAGCCTGAAGAAAGCGGGTGGTGGGGTTCTATCTTTTGATCTATCTAGCTATCTAGCTAGCTAGCTAGCTATCTGTCTGTCTTTCTATACGTCTAGCCACCTTCGTCTGGATGATCTCGTGATTACTCCCTGAACTTAGGGTTAAGCAAAAGGTTTGACTAATATGACTCACAAATCATGACAAGAAAATGTGACGATACCATCGCGTACGGCGTCAAACCCTTTTCGCCAGATGAGCGGCTAATACGCGCGGGCGGTTATTTGGCATTGGTGTGCAATTATGTGCCACAGGTGATATATAACGGCGGATATACTTTAAAAAATTCTGCGGTAAATCAAAAATGACACACACGCAATCTTTCTGCGTCTGTGGCTGAAGCTTCCAACATCTACAGTAGGCACTGTCGCTCGAACTACGATGAGGCACATCCATAAATCAAACCTGGTGCCCGTAGGACTTTGAACGACCACCGCCACAATACGCAAAGTGAGCATATCCTGCGAGGCATATCTGTCACAAGTCCCGTTAATTAGGGAGGCGATCGCCAGGCTAATTCCAAGGGCCGGAATACCGGCCCCCTGACTGCAGCCAGAAAGCACGGACAATTTAGAAGTAGTCCTATTTTTCGCGCCAGCGCACGCCGGCTGTGGCCCAAAGAACGAGTCAGAGCCGACAGTTGATAAACAAAACAAAATTATATTTTCGAATATGGTAGATGAAACGATACACAAATATGCACACTCGACAACAGTTGAATACAATATGTCAACAACCATACAACGTACTACAAAGTACGATCAGCTACACTCGAAACAACGGACTCAAACAACAATACGCGCTACAATGCAATCACATGCATCGAAGAACCAAGACACTTAAAGACTAAAGAGTTCGAAAACTTATTCATTCCGAAGTTCTTGGAACAAGGTCTGAATGATACTCTTTCAAGAAACACTCACTTAAAGTCCAGCGCAGTTGTCGTTCCGCTGCCCCCGAAGTTTCTCCTCCAGGAAGCGTCGCGTCTTCAATTGGCTGCTCTTCAAGCACCAACTTCTTCGCCGGTTACACGTCGGCTTCCCACGCGCAGCTGTTTCAATGCGTCTTCACTCGCAGGCGGTAGACACACTCTTCTGCTTGTAGCACGAGTCCTGACCCCTCAGGTGGAAATCCTCTTCATTACCTGCTTTGTCACTGAGGACGGAAGCCTTCGCCGACAAGGCGGAGCACCTTACACACCCTGGAGCAACTTCCTTCTTCTCCTAATCTCCCTTTTCCGCTGAATGCTTAAATACCTTTCGCGCTAGAATCCAGACAATTGTAATCGTTTCGTCGGCGCGATGCACAGCCAAGGCTGGGGGGAAAAGCGAGACGTTTAGAGGGCCGTTCGCGACACGTGACGCAACTCAGCATCACCACGCCCCTTTCCTTCAAGAACCTTCCAGGGCTTACTCGGCGGCCGATGTGAGGAGGTTGGTCAGCGAAACTACGCTTCCGAGGGGGAGAGACGGCGCGCCCGGGGAGTCTTTGGATGCTTGTTTTCTTCTTTATCGTTGACCTTGAGGCGCCTCTCTGGCGCTTGGTCACTAGAATTCGGCGGCGCGCCCTTTGTTTGAGCGCTCGTTTGTGACAATATCCCCTTCCCCTCACACAAGCTAATGCTATAAACATCCATAAATTACAAGGGCCCACATACGCTAAAGTAGTGTGAATAAAATAGCAATCCTATATAAGGCTCATCTACGTGGAACTGTCCACGGTTATCAATGTCGAGGGCTTGTACATAACCAACAAAAAAATGTGATTTGAAGTTTCATCACGTGCGTGGCTTCATAGACAAATCGCCGATGAACTGATGCGACTAGAAACAAGGTGGTTGGATACTGTCCTAGACCACACTTACGCTTTTGTACGCCGCCACATCGATAGAAAGAAAACCTGACGCTCACCACTCTGAAAATCCTACCTATGCGCGCACACGTTCAAAACCTTAAACAAGACACTGCTACAACAGACTGGTGAGCTGGTCCTCTGCTTAGCTGAAGTGATGAGCTCACTTACATCAGGGGATTCGAGTGCATCGCACACAGCAAAGACTTTCTTTACAGATGCTGCGCCATGGCCAAATAAAGCAACAGAACATGATAATTCGCAAATTCAACATTACTGGCATCGCACTGCGCCATCTTCCACACTCCGAAGACACATACGCAAGCACCCGAATTGGTGACGCCTTTATTTCGCACATGCGTTACGTCAGTGACACCACACTCACCGTCAATTACTTGTTCCCCAGCGCTACAAACGAATCAGTAAAAGGATTCTTACGTGCGTTCCTTGGAAATTACGTAACTACCGGAGGGACTTCTGGTAGCAATAATCCTGCCGAGAGTAACATGCCGCTCATTAGTGCTGTAGACATCAATGTGGATATTTCAAAACCCGGCCAGGGTTGTTATGCAAGATGGCCGGAGCTTTTCGGATAGACTAGTTTACTCTGAGCTCACTGTACAGCGGCCATGGCATCAAGACAGAGTGGAGCACGTGGTATACCAGCGGTAACGAAAATGGTTACAACAACGTGCATGGCGTCAAAAACGCACGTGGCGAATTAGCAGTGATTATCAAACAAATACCATGTTCATACACGTCAGCTCTGCCATACCCATTCAACGCTTAAACAGTGCAGCGACATCAGCGTGAATGTCGTGCCAGCTTCTTGCAAACTCAACACGCGCCCCCCACGGGCCTGTTCGTGACCGTTTGTCCTCTTTCGGGCAGTTTCGTTCGCTTTATCTGCAGCATGAAAATTTTCACTCTCGAAGGCAGCAAGTGTGCACATGCCGCACTCTCATGGTGCTCATTTCGCTTCTATCAAATACGGCAGATAAGTATAAGGACAGGTTGTCACCAAGGGCACTGGCATCATGGCGGCAACGCGGCTGTGAGTCGAAAGGTCGTCATCGCGGTGAAATTGAATGCGAGACATCGTAGCCACGTGATGGTATAAGTTTTACTTCTGCGTGCGTGTGTGCATAGTCTGTGCAATAAAGCTGATTCGGTCATTCCAGCGACGCAGGCGGCGCTTGTAGCCGTGTTCTGAAGCTGTCGCACGGTGATAAAACTGCGACGCAGTTCGCTCTCTCAGTAGTCATAAACCAATGAACGTGTCTTAACGCTCCGCGACGCTGACGTAAATGCTCGCGACATCACCATCTCGTCCGCCATTACGACCTTCCGCTGCGCCACCAATAGTCGCTGGAATGATCAAAAAGATTAGTCGCGCCGCTCGCTGGCGTTGCTGCATGAGCACTACTCCTCGGCAAGAGCGAACCTGGTGGGTGGACCCGATCTTCGCAGCGGGCGTTTGTCAGTGAAATTTATTGACGCGTGAACTCGGATACTAACTCGTTGATTATGAGAGTGTCCTCATTAATATTTATCAAACTTATCAGCACGAAAACTTCCGACAACTAACTCAAGAGACAAGGATGAGCACCGAATCCCAACTGTCTCTCAACTGTCCTCGTCTCTTGTGTTAGTTGTCTGATGTTTTTGCGCTGAGAAGTTTAATAATGGATTACCAACTAGCCCAATCTCACACTCTACCTAATTCATCCCCTGACTGTCATGGTGCCACTGTGACTGTAGAGCGATTGATGTGGTGGACGCTAAGCAGCAGCTTCTTTGCATATAAAATAATTTGGTCAGCTTGCACAAACTTTGCAAGGCTGGAGCCATAGAGGAGCTTGTGATACTCTACAGTTGGTTACAACCTAAGAATAAATGCACTCTCCGCCCCCAATACTGCAGCACTCATATCATTCATCTGTGCAAAAGAGCAATGGTTCGCGATTTCTGTTCTAACCATCAGCACATTTCCACTAGTAATGCATATAACTAACATATTATGAAATAAAATTCCATCGTTTGTCAGTAAAACGTTGTTTCGCAAAACAGGGAGGTCGGAAAGTTTATGAATTTTGCCAGAAATGAAACTCTTCACTGAAAACTAGTGAAATGAACACGAGCTTATATGGGCTAGTGATATGCCAGAAATATGTGAAATCTGCCTGACGTCAAGTAAATGACCGACTGCAATCGACTGAGACATATATGCAAATTCTTCCTGGGTGAAACGGTGACCGCTGTGGGTAGAGCTTACGTTCATTCTAAGGCTGTAACCGACTATAGCTTCTTCCAGATTTTTCAGTCATTCGTCTACTCATTTGTTTGGTCTGCTTCCAAGTGAAGGCTGCATGATCTATGTCTTAATTTTGATTCTGCTAAGCTTTGATTAGCTAAAGCTGAACAGACATAACTCTGAAAAGTTTTGTCTTGAATAATAAGTATTCAGTTAAAACGTCACTAATTGTCTCGGGTGGAATTCTCGAGGTCATGATTAGTATCGGATTGTATCATGTAAAGTGAAATAGCACGGGGTTATTTTCATAATATTAGTAAGGTCTAATGAGCACGGTTTTACTTTGTGTGCTCATTATTAACGTAGCTTTCATCGGCAGGGTGTAACTAGCACTCTTCAGTTAGTACGGTCCAAGCTTTACGTGGCTTCATTAACATAGTCTTATTAGGATGTGGTATAGTTACCCCGGTATTAGCACAGCTTGGCTTAATTAGCTTGGTCATAGCAAGTCCTGGCCTAACTAACCAAGTATACCGCTCATCCAAATAGCTGATCCGCCGGCCGTACGTGCTCGGGTGCTAGAAGACAATGAAGATGGTGGAGAGGGCGCGCATTGGCCCAGCAGCACACCACAAGGTACAGGCTGGCCATGAGGATTCACACGTGGCCTCGATTTTGGTGCGGGCGTGGTCACGACGTTCTCAGGCGCTCGGCCAAAGCTAATCTCAGAGGCTACCATGCTAATTATTCTGAAACAGACTAAGTGCCTCGACTAAAAGCTTCAAAATGAATTTAAATTGCCCGTGTGTTTATAAATAGCATGAGGAAAGGTTTCTGACACATTTATTGCATGAGTGCACTTCTGCACTCAGTGGAGCGACAAACGAATTAAAATAGACGCCTCTACTTTGAAAACACTCTTCAACTTTGCCGACCGTCTTTGACGCGATGGCACGCTCCATCATAACGAATGATACTCGGTGTGCTGAGGGGTGGATTTGACTTTTAAATTCGGAGCATTTCTTGCTCGGGTGTATGTCCCGTGGTGGCAGCGTTCACATTTACACTACGCATGCACCATTGTCCTTCTTTCCTCTTTCCAACAGCTGCGTGTTACATTCTCCACTTCTCTCCAACACCTTGTTTTCCATTATCCTGCGTTCTTTCTTCTGTTCTCGCATGGCCTGTGCTACTTTCTTCATCCAGTCTCATCCCCTTCAAGTGTGAATATAAAGCACGCAGAGCGGTACGTGCGTTCAGCGCAGCGCTTGCTTTGGTTGACTCTGTTAACTCCGTTGATGCTTCCAATGAGATTCGAGGGAAGCAACAGTTTCTTCTCTGAGTGGCCTGACGCAAGCACGCGTCAGCTTCAGCTCAAACACCAACCGCAACGTTACGTCCACTCAAGATAAAACTGCGAAGCGAAGGGCACGCGATGCTGACCGCAAACGCCTGAAATGAGCTGGGCACCCTGAACTTCCTCAAAGCGAAGCAGCTTCGAAGCGTCCACGTCAATCAGCGGATTCTGAGATTTGGGCACATGAATCAGCGTTGGTTCATGAGCGACAAGCAGCAGAACCCGAGGTTCGGGACCGTGGAGTTCAACGTTTTACCTTAGTCTACGCCATTAAAAATCTCTGACCATCCTCCGGAGGAAACCATGAGGTGATGCAGGGCATCGAGGAGTTTCCAGCAACGTTCCCGTTGTGCGTAGTAACCAACGCGAGTACATAACGTAATAACGCGCAAGTTAACAACGTTAATAGTACCATTAATAACGATCCCCGATGCTCCGCATCACCCCATTCTTCCCCTCAGTAAGATGGTGTATTTTTTTCGTGCTCTCAACTCATTCAAAAGCGGGTGTTGCCGAAAGTCGGGATCTTTACGTTATACTATACTCTACTTTAGTGTACAAACTATACGTCATACTTTAGTGTACAAAGGCCCCTCATCGCCACATTAACGAACAATTGTAGTAACAACTATACTTCTGGTGACGGTTCTGGCGTTTCGCAATGACTTCTTGGTCCAAGTTAAGGAGATGTCAACAGCCCACTTGATCCGTATTTATGACCGATGGATATATATACATACGTCACAGATGTACGCGTATTTGCGATGTGTGCGCACGTAACCGCTATCGCGCGCT
This sequence comes from Rhipicephalus microplus, assembly GCF_043290135.1. NCBI lineage: Eukaryota > Metazoa > Arthropoda > Arachnida > Ixodida > Ixodidae > Rhipicephalus > Rhipicephalus microplus. Next base: position 76,107,031 of record NC_134703.1, read on the forward strand.
AAACATTTAATCCTACCGAAGGTCATGCTGGTAGTTCATGTAGTGCATGCAGCTAATATCATTCTATTGGCATGCTCTGCATAACGTTGGATGCCAAGGTACGTTGGATCTTCCAATCGCTGCATCACTTTTCTGCATCTGTTTCTTCCTAGCATTTCCTTTCTCTTTCTTTTTTCTCTCTCCGTTTTTGATTTAGCACTTTTTTGCATTTTTTCTTTCTTTTTTCTTGCCCTTCGTTTTTACTATCTCTTTTTGTGTCTGTTATATATATATATATATATATATATATATATATATATATATATATATATATATATATATATATATATATATATATATATATATATATATATATATATATATATATATATATATGTGTGTGTGTGTGTGTGTGTGTGTGTGTGTGTGTGTGTGTGTGTGTGTGTGTGTGTGTGTGTGTGTATTCCTCTCTTTCTCTCTCGTTTATTTCTAGATTATCTCTCTCCGTCGACACTTTCCTGTATTCATATCTTTATGAGTTCTTTCTTGCGGGCAACTGGTCTTAAAGACAGACGCTAAGCAGTGTCGTTCATTACATTGTTGTTCCCCTTTTATTTTTGTTTTCTTCTAGTTTTTTTGAACGTCTCATTCTGTCCTTTTTTTTCTCCCCTGGCTCCCTTCCCTGCAGCGAAAGGTAGCTGTTCAGTCAGAAAACTCGTAGCTAACCTCCCTGTGCATCTTTTTCTCCTTGTTCTCACGCTTGGCAACCATATTCTTCATGGTCAATGATGCACCGTGATAATGTGTCACTGAGAGTAGACTGTAACTGCGCCGTATTTCCTCGTGAAGACGCTAAGCTTTGAGGCAAATACTTTCCGCTTCGCTTGAAAGCCTAGCGTGTAGCTAGCGATTCCTCTTCGGTGAAGGGTGACCCAATTACAACCGATCGGAAACAGATGCTTCTTCCTGCATCTCGTCTGTAGGCTGACGCATTCCAAATGCAACTGAGTGTCGTCGATAATTAGAGCCCCCCTAAAACACTGTACACAATCCCGTCACATCCTAAGGGGCCCTAAGTCTTAGCGTCGAGCCACGGCCCGGCCTGGAAGCTAATTACGTATAGGCTGTAGCGAGAACAGCAGCCCGCATCTCGTAACTGTGTGCGAAGGGATTCGGGGTGTGCTTATAGAAGAGAGCGTGTGGCCGCGTTTAGCTACAGAGTGCCTTGCTTTGATAATTGGCAGATTCACTCGCACACAATTTGCAAATGATACTCCCTGCGCCTAACGAAGTCAACGTCTAATGAGCGATACAACTTGTAGTTTTTAATCGAATCGTAATAATTGCGACAAGAACGGGGACGAATGAAAGTGGACAAAACCGCTAACCTCTGGGGAAGGGGGCACCCACGACTTTCGCACACTCGTAGATTTTGGAGTAGATCTCTATCTCGACGTGAAATAAATTATCTTACCTGCAGGTGGCATTTGAGTGTTCGTTTTTCGATGTCTTCTCCTACACATTCTCAAACTTCATAACACTGTGCCGTGCTTCCTGAGTGGAGGAATATATTATACTCGCAAACAACTTTTCTTCGCAGTGAAGTGAAAGCGGCAGAGCCAAACGGGATGAGTGCCATTGCGAAAGTAAGTACAACAAAATTGCTGTTGGGTGGAGGAGCGAGCCACAATCTTTATAGCCGAAAATTCGTGGGAAATGCGAGAAGATCAGTGCAGAAAAAGTCTGGTAGTGAAACAGTCTAAAAGAAACGCAAGATGTGCGCCTTCATTTGCATATTATGTTTTAAAAAATCAGGAACCAGAAATTTATAAAAACATCATGTGAATCAGTAACTGCTGCTACTTCCAAAGAAGATGAATATGATCAATATCCTTGCCAGCGAACGTGTGAGTAATGGATTTGCTGAGTTAACTTGCACTGTGCCCAGGTCTTTGGTCATTGAAAAACCCACACAACCATTCAAACACTGAAAGAGGGGAGCTATCGACTCTGTCCAGTTCGTTAATACAGCGCGAAGAAACGGCTTGGTAGGCGGCTACTATTATCTGACTAGGATCACGGAACAGAACACGAGAAGGGGAGCGAGCGAATGGTCTCTTGTGAGCGCTAGTGATCACTCTCTGTGATCAACGTAAAAGTGAAGTTTACGAGACAAGTATACGATAAGAACCGTGCACCCGTCATGCCCGTAATGCGCTCTGACGCCTTGTTCACCATCTTTTGTCAGGGCTGTCGGGTCATCCGTCTAAAGCGGCCATTATTTCGTTCCCAAAAGCAGTGCAGGCAAGAAAGCACCCCATTAGGCGCTTCCGCGGCACTGAGTGGAAAGTTTTGAGAGTAGTCGGCGGTGTTCGGGAAAAAGAAGGGAAATTCGGCAAGCGGCATCGCGTGAAAAGTAATACTCCTTTGTAAAGGTCATCATGAGAAAGAAAATACATTGAATGACCCAAGCTTTATCAGAAAATTTTAGGCAAATTTTATTTGTGGGAAATCTCAGAAATATTCAGGTGGCACACTAAGTATACTCGCTGGTATACTTAATGCCCCGAAAAAAATTGCTGTTTCGCACATATTCGGCTGCTCAGAAAAGCAAAAATTGTTGTGGTTTTATGTCTTTATACCGTGATAAGATAATGAGAAATGCGGTAGTGGAGGACTCCACAAAATTCCGACCACTTGGGGTTAAATAACGTATGCCCAAGTCTATCATATTGCCTCTATCGAAATGAGGTCGCCGGCGCCTGTATTCAATCCCGCGACCTTCGGGATAGCAGTAAAGTGCCATGTACTACACTACACCGGCTGGTGTATGTTCGACAACTACAGGGAGGAAGTTGAGATGCCGAAAAGAAAGGAAGGAAGTTCATGCAGGATGACCCGAGCTTAGCGAAACAGGGAATCTTTTCTAGCTTTGGCACATCCGTTTGTAAACAAACTAAAGGTAGAAGAAAGTGTAAGAGGCAGTCCTTTCAGCGTGCGCCACATTCCGCAGTTTACGAAGGAATGCAGCGTCACGTCACGTCTTAAACAGCTGAAGCTGTTTAGGACTTGACGCTGTCTAAGACTTGATTAGCCCGCTCCCACACCTTGTGTCACGTCAAAGGTGGTCGACTATGTCTCCTAGCGTCATCGAGCCAACGGCATCTTCTCTCATTTGTTAGTTGTTCGACTGTCTGTATGAGGACCGTCATGCAAGAAAAGCCTCACATACTGCAAATTAGTTATATTTTTTGGACGTTCGAACAATTCAGGTCATTTTCAGGTATTTATTGCGTTCATGAAGAAGTCTTCGAAATTATTAGTACTATTGCCTTGGAGATCAGCTCCAGGCGAGTGCTCTTCAAGAGTTCGCAACCTGGTACGGCGGTAGTGTTAGCCAATTAACTGAAAGAATCTAAATACTGAAAATGAGCCATAACCAAGCTAATTAACTGACGTTCTGCCAAGTACATGCTAATTAAAACCAAGCTAAACCGTTTGTGCTAATGCTGAGCTGATTCACACGCCACTAAATGCAAACAAACCAATCAATATGGATGCATGGATGAAAAAGTTTATTGAGTTCCTTAAGGATTCCACCTACATAGTATAGGGGGAGGATCGCGAGCGCTTCCACGTAGGGACGGAGAAGCCTAGCCTCCCAGTCGCGCCATCGGCCTTCTGGCCGGTTCTGCAGATTAAGTTCATGCTGATTGCGAAGAGTCTAATTAAAAGGTCTTGCCAATTAAATGCTTGTTGCATAGCAGTATGGTTATTAGCGCTGTGCTATTTAAGCCAGAAAAATTAATACCATGGTGAATAAACCACTGTAATTAAAACCGGATTTACTCTTTCGATGTTTAATATATCTCACTTACTAGGATTAACCTAATTATTGCCGAGACAACTAAGACTGGTTGACACGACTTTCACTTTAAAGAAAACTGGGTTGACGTTGACAAGCTGCTACTTCGCGTCCACCACATAAAATTCTTCAAAGTCAATCCAGCACCATGGCAGCCGAGTTCAAGGGGGGCCTTCTCAGAATCGACAACTGTGAACCAGAGTTAACGTATCAGTTTCACAGCCACACACCCACGGTCAAGATCGTGATCGCCCACCGAGTTTGCTTTTGCCGACACGCCGTACTTAAGACGGAACGCTAGCGAACAGAATGATTCAGTTACGAGCTGAATCACCGAAACAATGCGCAGGGTGATGAAGAACTAATTGTATTTTAGATGCGGAAGCATCTTATACTCGCGCCTTGTAGTGCGCCGTCCGCGCCGTCCGCACCGCCTTAGTTGAGCTAATTCATTACGTCTGATACAATAATCACTCGTTCTCTGCTACTGCAATATTCACGCGTTCATCAAGTATAAGGTTATTTGTTGCACTTCAAAAGCATACATGTGTCCGAGTTAAAACGGTCAAAGTTTCACATTAAATGCACCAGGAAGGTAAAGTATTGGTACGGAAACCAGTAACACAAACATGAGCTTGTACGGTAAAGTTAGCTATTTAAAACCTACGCGAGCGTCGGTGCACACTGAGCCGTGCGAGGGAAACGCTTCGTTTTACTCGTTGGGCGTGCGAGGGAAACGCTTCGTTAAGGACGTCCCTGATCGTTCTACGTCAGGGGCGTCCGTCAGTACGAGTCATGGTGCCCGTCGCGTCTTGGACGCCTTCAAAGGCGCTTGTCTTCGACGTTGTTGTCCCTACGGGGACTAGTGCCGAGACCGTCGTTGATGCGACGGCCTCAATAGTCGGCCTCTCAGAGGTATACTGCGTGCAGCATCAGGGAGCTCGAAACTTCCAAGTCACCGTTAAGAGCATGGCCTCCATGTCTCTAATCGTCAATGCTGGCTGCCTGGTGATTGGCGGCGAGCGTGTTCAAGTCGTTCCCGTAGGCCCACAAGTGACCAACGTCGCCTGCCTGTTCCTGCCATCGTTCGTCTCAAACGAAGCTCTCGTCCAAGCGTTATCCCCATATGGCAAGGTGCTCACTGTCACCAGTGGTTTGATGAGCGGGCGACGCGGCGTACTCACTGGAACGCGGTATGTTCGAATGGAGATGAACGCCGCTAATCCTGTGCCGAACTACCTGCGCATCTCCGGTCACCGTGCTACGTTTGACTACCCTGGTCTCCAGCGTGTATGTCGAAGATGCGGCTCAGGGGACCATCTACGAGCCCAGTGCACAACACCGTATTGTGGTCGCTGTGGTGTGCACGGTCACGTTAGTGAAGGATGTGACCGCCCATGTCGACACTGCGGGGACGGCCACCCAACTGTGGTTTGCCCTGTCCGCCGCTCTTACTCAGACGCTGCCGCTGGTGCCTTTCCACCACTGACACCGGCAAAGGAACCAACTACCGACTCGGGGGACGCAGAGGAGGTCACCGACGCTGTGCTGGCCTCACCCCTACAAGTTCCTTCAAACGAAGCGCACAACGAAAGCGCGATTGTCGATGCGACGCTTGGCGCGTCCGCCTCTGCGCTGGTGCAGGAACCGTGCGCTTCGAAAGACGCAACGCACTGCCCTGAAAACGGCGTCGGCGTCTCTTCTTTGACGCCACTTGATGTTCAGTGCACAAATGACCCCAGTTATCAGGCTGCTGCTGTTGGAGTTGGCCCTACGACCCCTGTTATTTTGGAAAACAGTGGCGAAAACACCACAGCCTCTTCTGTTGCGGCCGCTCCGACCATTTCGACATCGCGTCGTACACGTAAAAAATCGCCCACACAAAGGGTGCCTACACCGGACTGCCGAGACGCGGACAGTGCTGCCAGCATCAAGAATGTGGATCCAAGCTTGCCGGCGGCTCAGTCCCTACCTCCTCAGGACACGTCTTCGGAAGACGGCTTCAGCCTGGGACTGGATAGTAGCATCGGACTGTCTAGCCTTGCCGATTTTGACGTTGAAATGGGAGCTACACGTGAAACAAAGCGAGGGCACACTTCCAGCTCTTGCTCCGATGAACGCAGTGATGGCCGTAGTAAATCCCAACGGTCCAAAAAACCTCGACCCTCTTCTGGAGGGTCGAACAGTGCGTTGTAATTTGGTCGAGCAAGTGTCCCCTGGACACTTTCCAGGACACCGTCTAGAACTATGCGTCCAGGTTAGTCTTTACTTTTTATTATGGCTACTACACTGCATATTATTTCATTGAACGTTCAGGGTTTTCGCAGTCCGGCAAAGCAGGCTGAAGTGATTAGTGTCGCCCGCGCTGAAAATTGTGATGTTTTGTGCCTCCAGGAAACAAATTTATTCTCGCTATCCGACGTGCTTGCTTTTAAACGAAGGTTCAACCTAGATTGTTATTTCTCTTTTGCTACATCTCGTTTTACGGGAGTAGGTATTATTATTTTTAACCGAGCTCTATTAAGGGATCATCATGCTTTTTACGATGGCATGGGCAGGGTTTTGGCTTTAGACTGTAGCTACTTTTCTTTCAGATTAAGGATACTGTGTGTGTATGGGCCAGCGCAAGCTGGACAGTCTAATGACTTTTTTAGAGACCTGGATGTGTTTTTTCTTGACGGTCGTGATGTCATTTTGATTGGCGACTTCAACTGCGTTTTAAATACGCGAACCGATGTACAAGGTCCTGGCTGGGGCCGGTCTGCTTGGAATTCACGCGAGCTTCGCCGCCTTGTCCACCACTTTTCATTACTAGACGCGCACAATGTAGTGCACGGAAATACCTTTGTTTGGACATGGCGACGTGGACGATCCTCCAGCAGGCTCGACCGGGCTTATATCCCACGAGCGTTAGAGGCGTTTGTCTCTGATCTATGCGTTCCGTCCTTCCCACCTTCTCCTGTGTACGTATCTGATCATCGGCCTATTGTCTTGAAGCTCGAAGTTCCATTTTCTTTCTCAGAAAAGCCATGGCGTCTTGATGTTCGCGTCCTGCAGGACGCGCGCACAAGATCAGATTTGTCACGCGCAATACGTGTGTCGCTCACGGCGTCTGGTCCTGAAGATTGGGATGCGCTTAAAACACAGTGGCGCCTGCGCTGCGCAGTGGAGGGGCGTTCGCTTCGTCGACGCGTTTCTGAAGAGCTTGCTGATACCGCGATGAAGTTACGCATTGCTTTGCGCGCCGAGACGCCTTCTCCTCTGATGCGAGCGTGGCAGCGTGAACTGCGTGAACGCTTTCAGCGCTTGACTGCTGCTTCGTCCCTGGCGGCAGCAGCATGGCGCTGTAGACACAACCCATGTGCACATCCCGAGGTGCTGCGCTACGCGAGACATTCCTTTTTTGGGCAATCAGAGCCACCTGTCTCTATGACAGCACAAATACCACCTGCGCAGCGGCTTCCTACGCGTGATCGATCGGTTTTCTTGGCGCATTTTGAAGCAATGTCGTGTTCGGCCATGCGGACTAACTGTGATGAAACACCGCCAATGCTTAGAAGTTTGCCCCGTATTCCTCAAGAAGCTGCAGATTGCCTGCACATCCCTCCGTCGGCTGATGAGGTAAAGGCGGCACTGAAATCTATGAAACGTGGAACGGCCCCAGGGCCAGGCGGTTTACCTGTTGAGTTTTACTTGACATTTTGGGATGAGATTGGTGCTACATTTACCGCGGTAATCCGGCGATGCTACGAGGACGGTGTCTTTCCATCAAGTTTTCGAGATGGACGCATTGTGCTTATTCCAAAGGGTGATGCTTCCTCTGTTAATCCTGAAGATTGGAGACCTATCACGCTCCTCAATGTTGACTATAAGATATTCGCGGCGGTAGCCGTTCAACGTTTGAGGGGTCTGTTGAACACCCTAATAGGTCATCACCAGACTTCATCAGTGCTTGGACGAGAAATACACAGCTTGTCATATACCACACGGGATATCATAGCTTATACTTTGTCGCGATCTGCGCGTGGTATCCTTGTGTCTTTGGACCAGGAAAAAGCGTTTGACCGACTAGAGCACGCGTATATCTTTAATGTGCTCACAGCCTTCGGCTTTTCTCATTCGTTTGTGGAAATGATTAAAAATACGTACACTGGTCTGAAAAGCACACTAGTTCTGGATGGTTGGGAAAGTGCTGCCTTTTCCATAACATGTGGGGTCCGTCAGGGATGTCCATTGTCTCCTGTGCTATTTGTCCTCAGCCTTGAGCCATACTTGCGTGCTCTTGATGCGGATTCACGTGTCCGGGGTCTTCCGCTTCCTGGTAGCGGTGTCGTGAAAGTCACAGCTTTCGCTGATGATATAACCTTGTACCTTTCAGATGAAGATAGCCTTTCACGCAGCCTGCATGTATTTTCCCAATATGGCGACATTTCAGGTGCAGCGTTGAACATCTCCAAATCTCGGTATTTCTTCATTGGCTCTCCAAACTCCAGGCTTAGCGCCAGTGTTCCCATTCAGCCGGCCGCGTCCCTTCGTATTTTAGGTATTTCATACAACCACTACGGCATTTGCGAATCTGTTTGGTTAAACGCTCTCGAGGAAGTAAGACAGAAAATTCAGGATGCACGGGATTTCGACTTCCCGCTTCTTGAGCGGAGGTACCTTGCGCAGACTGTATTTTGCGGTCGCATTTGGTACCTTTCTCACGTCATGCAACCATCTTTACGTATCGTGCGATCACTGCAGTCTGCTTTGTGTTCCTTTTTTTGGTCAGGCGGCACTGAGTTGGTCTCTCGCGCGGCACTGGGACAGCAGCGTGCTCAAGGAGGCTTTGCTTTCCCTTCAGTGTCCATACGCTGTCGGCTGCTGGCACTGCGTTTCCTTTTGCGCCTAGTGCAAGGGGAGGAATCTCCCGCACGAACGCTTGCATATTACTTTCTGGGTACTCAACTTCGCCATTTGATGCCTAATGTGCAACTTAACAGGGGGCCACAGTCAATAACACTTCCTGCGTTTTATGCAACAACTGTTGCATTTTTTCGCCATGTCAAGTCGAGCTGTCCTGGCATAGATGTTTTGAACAACCACATAGTTGAGACAACTGCTGCTTTGTTGCTTCCGTTGGTCCCGCCAGCCCGCCGTGCTCGCTCTAGACGGGTGTCTTGGAGCTCCTTAACCGCTTCTTTTCTGCCTGGACACCTTCGGGACTTCATGTGGCGCCTGGGATGGGGTGTACTTCCCACTCTCGACCGCCTCGAAAGGTGGAGAATAGTCCAGTCAGCAACATGTCCGAACTGCTCCCTTCGGGAAACAAATCAGCATTTTCTGAGGCATTGTATCATTGCTCGCGTTTTTTGGAGAGCCGTACATGCTGGATTTCACTGCCTCAGAGTAAATCGCTTCGTTTCTTCTGGGCGTTGTTCGCGAGGCCGCTTCGCTTGTCTTCTCATTGTTGCCGGCGCTTTCTGCCTCTGGCGCAACCGCTGCGAGGCGGTTGCTGCGGGCCGCCGCCGCCGCGCGCTCTACCCGATCCTAGAACGATTGTACTCGGAGCTGCTGTCTGTTTTGTCGGAGGAGCTCTTCTTCCTCGGTGAGGAGGAATTTCTTCGGCACTGGTCTTGCCCTTTTGTGTCGGTCTATGACGGACGAGTGAAACTTGTCTTTCGGCCGGCCTGGTATTGGTAGGCTGATCTGTCGATGTGCCGGCAGAAATGGCATGCCAACATGTAAATATGCAAAATGTACATATTTATGTTTTATTTGTCTCTTGTTTACTTTGAAGTATTTTGTGGTTGTGTTTGTGTGAACCATCAAATGTACATGTTTTTTCAACCTCATCTCATATCCATGTTCATGTAATTGACGTCTGTCTTGTCATCATCGTTAGAGTATGTCTAAGACGGAAATGTTCTGTTGAGTGTTAATGACGTTTGTGGCAATAAATTTTTTCTAAAATGTGTCTTTTTGGCTAGGATCTTTTTTAGGTATCAGGCGGCAAGTTTTTCAAGCTTAGTCATCCCCCGGGGCTCGCGATCGGCTCGGCCGGTTGCCTGCAACGCGAGGATGGCTTTTCGAGCGCCCCCTCCTAAAGCGCACTGCTTTTGTTTCAACGCCTCGACGGATTCTACCGCAGATGACATCATCGACGCAATCGAAGAAGTAACCGGGCCAAAAGGTCTCAAGTCCCTTCAGCACCAAGGTGGAACGAAGTTCTGCATTGCAGTAGCCACTGCGACGGCTGCAGCGAGGCTGTCGTCACGGGGAAGTTTCGTCCTCAACGGAGTCTCAGTACCAGTCGCCCAAGTCGCACCTCAAGTAGTCTCAGTAACAGTCTTCAGGTGCCCCCTCTTTCTTGGGGATGCCTCTTTGGCTGCAGCATTCACCCAGTACGGCAAAGTAATCGACATCTATGAACAAACGTTCAAAGGGCGCCAGCACGTGGGCAACAGTCTCCGAGTTGTACGGCTGGAGATGATCAAACCAGTGCCGAATTTCCTGACCGTGCAAGGGCACCGTGTAATGTGCGACTATCGGGGCGTGACGAAAGTCTGCTCCCGATGCTCCCAAGAAGGCCACGTGGGGAAGGACTGCCATACCCCGAGATGTGCGAGGTGCGAAGCGTTCGGCCACGACACTACAGGATGTTCCGCCTCATGCCGCCGGTGCGGGGGGGAACACGCGACTGCAGACTGCCTTCAGCCAAGGTCGTATGCGGCGGCCGCGGGGGGGCAGAAACCTCCTACAAGTCCAAGAGCCCCCGAACCAGAACACGAACCTCGTGCGGAAGTCACTGCCCTCCGGGGCAATACCGAAGAGGTGCAAGGTGGGAGGGCGCACAACCCTCAGGAGGAAGAGCCCATTCAAGACTGGAGTGCAGTAGTTGAAGATTCGTCCCCAAGCCCTCAGGTGACAAACGACTCCGCATCCGTGTCGGAGACGGAGTCACTGTCGGGAGCAAGTCAGCTCACCTCAACTAAATCGGACGACACAAGGCAGTCGTCAAGCTCCATTGAGGACGCACCCCCAAACACCGAACGCTCGCAGGGCAAGTCTGTGGGCGTCAAGCACTCCAGAGGTCAGGTGGCCGTCGGGCGAGGTCACCGCACGCCCGCGAGTGAAACTCAGTATCGGAAACCATCGAGCGACCCTCCGAGCACGCAGCAGGACCAACAACCGCTGAGCCCGGTGTCCCGAGTGCTGAAGCAGAACCGAGACCCCAACCTTCGGAACCCACTGAACGACATTTTTGGACCTTTGGGCGAGGACTACGGAATGCAGTTGGACAAACCGGATTTGAAACGGCCATACCAATCGTCGGAGTCAAGCTCCGAGGAAGTGGGAAACCCCCGCAAGCAGGCGGCGACGGGAACGCCGCATACCGAGGGCCCCTCCGGGTCCAAGCCTCCGGACGCGTAAGCGGCGTCGACTGACCCGTCGTTCACCGGCGGGAAGGTATTCCTACCTTTAGTAATTACTTCTCTAGCAACATGGTTAACATAATTACACTAAATGTACAGGGGTTTTGTAAACCCGATAAACAGACAGAGGTTATCCATTTTGCTAGAGAGAACTTCATTGACCTTTTGTTTCTTCAAGAAGTAAATTTTGTGTCACCGGCAGATGTAACAGCGTTTCGTAATCGGTTCAACTTGCCGTGCTATTTTTCGCTAGCGTCCACGCGCAGTTGCGGTGTCGGCGCGGTGATAATGAACGCCGCCCTTTTTTCCACGCTCTTTTGCACTGTTGATAGCGTCGGTCGAGCGTTGCAGTTGAAATGTAAAATAGGCAGCCTGCGTTTGCGCTTTGTATGTGTGTACGCGCCGACGCGAAGGAGAGACACGAACGCTTTTTTTCGATCGTTATCGCCCTACTTCATGGACGAGTGCGCGACAGTGCTATGTGGGGATTTCAACTGTGTCACTGATAGCATGCGAGATGTACGGGGCCCGGGCCAAGGCAGAAATGTTAACAACGCTCGCGAGCTCGTCGGCCTAACACGGGACTTCGGGCTCCAAGACGCATGGATTCTTAAGAAAGGCAACACGTTTGTCCCGACCTGGAAAAGGGGTTCATCGGAGACAAGGCTAGATAGATTTTATGTCTGTGAGGCCTTGAGTCCTGTGGTGGCCGACGTGGCGGTGCGCGCCTTTCCGGTAGAGGCGGGTCGAATTTCCGACCACTTTCCTGTGGTTCTGTCTATGGCCTTGCCGGATCGTCGGTTGGACGGGGTGCGCATATGGCGCCTCGATCTAGCGGTACTCGCAGATGACGCGGTGAAGGAGACTCTAAGGGCGGGAGTAAAGGAAACACTTTCGGGCGCGAGAGACCCCCCTCAGGAGTGGGATAGTTTAAAAGCACAGTGGCAGCGTTGGGCTAGGGAATGTGGTAGGAACGCGAGACTGAGACTCACGTACGAGCTTAATGAAACCCTGCGGAAGATAAGAATACTGAAAGCAGGCGCCCCCTTGACTCCAACCACGAGAGAGTACTTGGGAATTTTGAGAGCCCGATACGACCGCATCTTCCTGCAAACGACCCAAAAGGTACATATACACCCGCCAGACTCAATTTTTCGAGACACGCCTGACCTCAGCCGTTTCTTGACTTCACGGCGCTCGCCGAACGGCCCTGAGTACGCGATGGCAGTGTGTATGCCGGATGGGTCGGTTTCGGAAGAAAGCATAAATATAGATACGCGCTTTTTGGAGTACTTTTCTAATTTGTTTGCTGAAGGCGACTCACAAATAGATGCGAGCACTGTAGTCAGCGAACTTGAAACCCTATGCGCCGAATTGCCTAAATTACCGGAAGAAGCAAGCGCAAACCTAATGAAAAAAGCGTCTGCCGCGGAAGTTTACTCCATTTTGCGATCTTTGAAGGTAGGTTCAGCCCCGGGCCCGGACGGTCTGCCGACCGAATTTTATAAAGAGCTTTGGCCGGAAATTGGTGCTGGCTTGGTAGCCATGATCAACAGAATTTTAAAAGATGGGAAGCTCCCAGACTCATTAGCGGAGGGTAAACTGATTTTACTACCTAAGGAAGGAAAAGATCGTAGGCAACCTGGATCATGGCGACCAATAACCGTGTTAAACGCGGATTATAAGATTTTCGCCGCTGTACTAGTGAGTAGACTGAAGCAGTGGTGGCCCGAAGTGATTTGTAATCAACAAACGGGCTCGGTGATGGGCAGAAACATTTTTAACGCCCTCACGCTCACTCGGGACCTCTTGGCGTACATGGCCCACACCAAGACGCGAGGGTTTTGCATCTCTTTAGATCAGGAACACGCTTTCGACCGCGTCAGGCACGAATACCTTTTCGGTGTATTGAGCAAGTATGGGCTTCAGCCCGAAGCTGTTGCTTTGTTCCGTAACATCTACGCGAACATGAGAAGTGTCTTGGTGCTTAACGGCGTAGTGAAGGGGACGATACACCTAACTAGAGGCGTTCGCCAGGGGTGCTCTCTGAGCCCCATGCTATTCGTACTGTGTATCGACCCCTTCCTTCGTGCGGTCTTGGCTGACACTCGAATACGCGGCCTTCCCCTCCCGGGCACGGCCACAGTGACAGTATCTGCGTACGCCGATGACGTCACTGTGTTTGTTCGAGACGAAGATAGCATCTCGCAGGTACTCACGCGTTTCGGGGAATATGCTAGGCTCTCAGGCGCGAAGCTAAATATGAATAAAAGTAGTGCCATGGTGCTCGACAACTCGCTCCAATCGAGTCTACCACACGACCTCCAAATAGCTACGAGGCTACGGATTCTCGGTATCACTTTTGAGAAAACAGGAGTTGCACCCGATGTGTGGGAGGAGCTGAGCCGGGAAGTGACTGACTCGACACAGAAGGCTACGAGCTTTAATTTTTCCTTTGCCGAGAAGGCATATTTGATCAAGTGTATTTTTTTGGCGCGGGTCTTTTATGTCTCGAGAATAGAATTTCCCCCGGAAGCAGTGTTGAAGGCCCTCGACCGAGCCGTATTTTCTTTCTTTTGGGACGGGAAGACAGAGCGCCTGCAGCGAGATGCACTCAGGCTTCCTCGGGATCTTGGGGGCTTTGGTCTCCCGTGTATTGGTACGACGGCGCAGCTGCTCGCACTTAAAACAGTGTTGGGAATTTTAGATGATGTACGGGCACCTGCAAGACCACTCGTCATGTTTTTTCTAGGCCCGCAGCGCAGAGTGCTGGTCCCCCGAGCACTGGGAAATTTGTGCCCGAGCGCGGAGCATACACCGCCCTATTATAAGGCACTTGTGGCGCTCTCACGGGAGCTCACGGCCATGGACCCGGATCTTGATCCGCGAGAAATTGCCCCTGTGCGTCTATGTGAACAGCTGGTTTCTACCAGGGGCACGTTACGAAGCCCGCCACCCACGTTCCCATGGCCCGAGTTAACGGCGGGTGAGCTACCAAAAGAGGTAGCTGACCTGCAATGGCAAAGGGGCTGGCGAATTTTGCCCACGCTGGAACGATTACAGCGTTGGGGGGTGGTGCAGTCCGCCAGGTGCCCCAACTGCGGAAACACGGAGACCGCGACGCACGCGGTCTCCGCCTGCGTGGTGGCAAGAACATTTTGGCGGCTAATTCATAGAACCATGCCCAGCCTGCGTGTCGCTCACTATTACACGAGAGACCTGTAGCGCCATCATCACCATCATATTTTCTTCATCACCGCGCCGCGTCTCTCGCGCAGCTGGCGCGAGCTCGAGCTGCGCGAGGATTAGAACGAGCTTCTGGCCTGGCGGTCTGGACGTGGACAGCCACCGCGGCTCCGCTTCAGGCCTGCAATAAAGTGGCGAGATCGGCTCGGCCCCATAGGCCGCCTTCGACGTCGTCTCGCGTCGTCTCTTCTCTCGGCCGCTACATTGGTGACCCGGAGAACACGCCCTTCGCCGAGCGGCCCGCGGCCATGTTCCCCCAACTCTGCCCACCAGTGCCGCCGTACCAATCAACTTACCCCAAGGTATGGTTTATGCAGCTCGACGCTGTTCTTGCGGTGAATGGCATCACGGACCAGCTGCTGATGCACGCCATTCTTCAAGACGCCCTTCCGGCAGAGTTGCGTCATCTCTCTGGCACTTCAACCTCCAGCCAGCAGCCTTACGATGACCTCTGCTCGGCGGTGCTTGCTAGACATGGCCTCACATACCGTCCGCTTCCGTTTACCCGCACCAGGCAGGTTTCCCAGGCGTCGCAGAGCAAGGTACGAACCGGTCCGCAGCCCTCCATTGACCGCTACCTCGGTACCCCGGCTTCGACTACTTCTACACCTGATCCGGTCGCAGAAACATCCACTCCTGCACCTGATCACGACCGCGAGGTAGAAGACTTCCCCACTGCGACTGACCTTCCCTACGAGAGGAAAGCGACGGCACGCGACACCGTGGCCCTCGCCGTTTCCGCGACCACCAGCTCAGACGTCTCGGCCTCCTCCTCGCCGCAGCTGCTGGTCAGCTCCTCGACGGTGCCCCCTGCCGCTCAACCACCTGCCACTGGTGCCAGCAATGGCCTGCAGGGTGCCTCGCCGCATTCCACTCGCACCTACCCGGCCAGCAGCCGACCACACTCGGCGTCCCCGCTCCCCGACCCTGTCCCTGTCTCTGTTTCGTGGTCTACGACGGGCCCCAGCGCCGTGCCTTCGTGGAGCCAGAGCCTACCCTCATCGTCGGCGTCGACACCGGCAACCACCAAAGCAACTGCCACCGTCGCCCCTCTGCCCGTGGCGCCGCAGCAGGCACCTGCGTCGAGACCCGGCGTCGCACAGGTAGTTTCGGCCAGCCCCAGTCCTCGCACCTCTGGTGCCCCCCGGCTCATCCAGCCGAAACAGCCACAGATCCTGCCCAAGCTGTCGAGCGGCAGCGCGAACATGACGACGCCTTCGGCAGCGGCGACCACCCGGTCCCAGTCTCCCTGGGCGACCCAGCACAAGGCCACACCGCGGCCCACGCCTGTACCGGCGCCGCAGCCTGCGACCACGGTGCAGCGCGGAGCCGCGATGGGGCTCAACACGGGGAGTCCACTGCTCATCGGGAACCCCGCGGCAGCGCAGCCGGGCATGTTTCCGGCTGGACCTGCGCACGGCACTTTCCTGCTGAACCAGTACATTCCGGGCCTGGGCCACAGCCCGATTCTGATACAAGGCGCACTGGGGCAGACCCAGAGCTCTCTCGGACAGATACAGGAGGTCCAGCTGGCCCTGCAGCCACCCCATGCCACGGGCCTGACCCTGGGACCTCAGACGGGGCCCAGGCCCCATGGGGGACATCCAGGACCGCCTGGCACCCCGACGCTTGCAATTCCACAGAACCTGGGGCCAAGGCCCAACATCTTTCTGGCACCGCCACGCATGATGTCGCCGCCCTCGTTTGCCATAGTCCTGGGACAGCCACTGACGCTGCAACAGCTGCAGTCCATGCTGCCCACGCAGACCATGCTAGCCCAGCCCACACTGGGTGCGTTCCAGGCAGACCAGCACCAATCCCTGGTGCAGATACCGACGTTCACCCAGCCGCAGATACTGGCGCATGCCCACCATCACCACCACCACCACCACCATCATGGGACCCTGTCGGGACTTCTAATCTCGACAGGCGGCAGTATAGTGTCCTGTGCACCCAGCGCCAACATTGTCACCCACCATCCTGTCAAGACCTCGCGACACACGGTCCACTCTCGGCCTGTCCGACCAGGTCACCGTGAGACCCGCTTGTTGGCCAGCACAGCGACCCGGCACTTCCTCCTGCGTCCTCTGCGCAACTCCCAGTGTCGCCCGCCAGAGACCGCTGCCTACTGATGGTCACTACACGTTGACAAACTGGACTTGCCAAAGGAACACTTTATGGACTGCCGTTCATGTACATAGCATTTGTCGCCCTCTTTCCTTTTTTCATATGCGTTCAAATCGCGCAAAGCGCTAGGGGGGGAGCCCTGTAGCGCCATCATCACCATCATATTTTCTTCATCACCGCGCCGCGTCTCTCGCGCAGCTGGCGCGAGCTCGAGCTGCGCGAGGATTAGAACGAGCTTCTGGCCTGGCGGTCTGGACGTGGACAGCCACCGCGGCTCCGCTTCAGGCCTGCAATAAAGTGGCGAGATCGGCTCGGCCCCATAGGCCGCCTTCGACGTCATCTCACGTCTCCTCTTCTCTCGCCGCTACAGACCGTTGCCCCCGGGGTAGGTTTGGCCGATTAGTGATCGCCGCTGGCGAGTTTGTGCTCTGGCGTAATCGCTGCAGGGCGGCTGTCCGAAGGCAACGCCTGCGGCTACAGTGGCCGCTGTTATCTCAGTTTCGAGAGACACTTGTGTGCTTCCTTGAGGCGCAACTAGCAGCTCACGGGGAAATAGAATTCTTGAGACATTGGTCTTGCCCTTTTTTGGGAGTGACAGGAGATAAGATCCAGCTCTCTGTTAGGTTCCCCGACCGTCAAATTGTTTAAGAGATTACCATGTCGGTGTTGTTTGTCGGTTCATTTTCCTTTGCTGTGTCTGTTTTCTTCCTTTTTCCGTTTTTTTTTCTTCGGCACAAGCTAACATTGTTAAGTCGCATGTAAAACGTGTCTGTTGTACAAGCTTGAGTGTTATAGGAAATAAGCAAGTTCCGTCATGTAGTATGTGTTGAATTGTCATTAGATCCACTTTTGTATGTGCATTGATATTGACCAGTAGTACTGTAATTGTCTCGTGTTTGAAGTAAATAAAACTTTTCTCAATGTGTCTAACTCTGTTACCAGCCACTAAACTGTTTTAGCGGGACGGCTCAGTGCTCTCCCATAGTTGAGTACGAAGTACTCAAAATCGTTCAACATATTAGATGCGGAAGCATCTTATACTCGCGCCTTGTAGTGCGCCGTCCGCGCCGTCCGCACCGCTTCTCGAACATTCGACAGCTGACGCGCGCGCATGCGCCGTCGCCCACCATCTGTGCCGCGCGCTTCTCCTTCGAGAACATTCGACAGCTGACAGCGCATGCGCCGTCGCGCCGTCGCTATCTGTGCCGCGCGCGCGCTTCTCCTTCGAGAACATTCGACAGCTGACAGCGCATGCACCGTCGCGCTGTATATATACTCAAGGTCGGCGCTCGCTCGCTCAGTTGCCGCTCGTCCGTTGGTTCGTCGCAATAAATAAAACACCGCCCTTTCGCATACGTGCCGTACGTGTTCACTCATTTAACACCCCATTTCACAACCACGTTAACCAATTTAGCCATCGACCCAAGTAAGTCGCAATTTAACACCCGTTAACCAATTACATGCTTCCGCATCCTCCTCAGTGTTCCCCCGAGGGAAGCTGCGGGCAGTTTTTTTTTCACGCGGCTGCGATGCCTTGAACTCATCACGCTCACGACGACTTCATGTCTCGCACTTACCGATGTCTCACCCTCACCGCATTCACCGCGCTCACGACCTGCCACTCACAGCGGTGTTGCCCTATACTGATGCGAGTGTATATTGTCGATATTTGCAAAGAGAAATGTTACTCTTTTGCTTATTTATGAACACATTGTTTATACCGACTTGTTACTGCATGCAGAAAATTCTTCAAGCGCCTATTGTGAATGACAGCCACCTGTCCAATTATTCATCTCTAATATGCAATTAAAGCACACAGCACGAAATAGCTGCGTGTGCGTTGCCCGGAGAATGGGAATTGCAACGATTAAAGTGGATTGAATAAAAAACTGACAGATTTACGTACAGTGGAAATCCATTATATGCGAAGTACGAAGTAGGAACGTTGATATGTCACTTTGAAATCACCACATCTTTACGAGGTGGAGGTAAATTATGCCGTGCATGACTTCTGTGTCATGATTATCACTTTCAGACTTGTCGTTTACCTTCATCGTCTAATCACGTCACGTGATCCCGAATTCAGTATCTGTGAAGCTATCGAAATGGCGGCGAGCACGCTATGAACGTGGTATGCTGTCATGTTCTTGTGACACGCGTGTCATGATTATCATGTTTGCACCAGTCATATAGTTCGTCATCCATTGACGTCACACAACACCAAATTTGGTATATGTGGAGCTAGCAAACGGCCACGAGCACATAATGAAAGGCCCAATATACTCCAAAATAGCGTTGACGCGCGCGCACGCTGGGCACAGCGACGCTTCGTTAGCAAAACGCGAGCACTGGACGGTAGCCCTGCTCGGCTGCTCAGACCTTCAGGCCCAGCGTGCCTTGGTTCAGAGAGCCAGGGCGGTAGCTTTAGCTAATGGGTGTCCTGGCATGTAGACTCCACCTAGTCTGTAGGGACTATTAAAGAGGTTATACACCTCTCTTTTGTAAACAAATGTTTTTCACCACCACCACCACACTGAATTCCTTTTATGAACACCGTAGCGCGAGCTAGGAGCAAACTTGTACGCTATCTGTACGCTGAGTAATGATGATGATGATGATGATGATGATCCTTAACACTCTGGCGCACACCCACAAAGGGGGATCGGCCAAGAACCGGGCGGCAGGATCTTAACTAAAAGGCTAATGGTTTTTCAAAGAAAACGTAATTTTGGGCTGAAAAAAAATATAGAAAGAAAAGCCGAAAATCAAAAAAGGAGTATATCTGAGCAGGGAGCGATGCAGGCCATCAGATGCGATTTGAGACAGAGGTAATGGTGGGTCTAAAATGATATATATATATATATATATATATATATATATATATATATAGGCAGAATAACATTTTTCATACATGTTTCAATTATGTATTCAAATACCGCAGAGCAGACGTCCCTGTGGCTATAACCGAATTTAATGCTGCCAAACGACAAAATTACTGCCACATTTAAGTCTAATCCCAATTTTTCAAGTGGAGCTACCAGGTATGTTTTCCGCTGATGAGAATACCGGCGACATAACAAAAAGAAGTGATCTATCGTTTTCATTTTTTCGCAAGTCTGACATAAAGGTGACGCCTTTAGACCAACTTTATGCAAATATTAATTCGGTTGAGGAATTCTGCAACGCAATCTTGTAAAAGTAACTTCCAAGTGCCGTGTTGCACACCACTGTCTATTCCAGCGGCATCTGAGATGTGCGAAATCTCGATATTTATCCAATGAGTAGCAGTCGTATTCACGCAAACAGAGGTTTCTAAACCTTATTGCTGTCGCGTAAGCCGTATCAGGCAAAATCGGGATAATGGGACCGCTAAGAGATACTGTGGCTAGTGCATCCGCCATCTCATTGAGATATATGCCACGATGAGCTGGTACCCATAGGAGCTGCAGTTTTTTCAAGTTTGTCGGTATGAGTTGTCGAAACATGTGCATAAGTGTTAAGTTGGCTCCTGAAAACAGAGCAGCACATACTGAAAAAGAATCTGTAATTACGACTGCTTCCGATTCGCCCAAAGGAAGTTTCCGTAGTGCCAGTACAATCGCAAATAATTCTGCCATGAATATTGGTGTGTAATCTGGGAGTCTAACCGAAAAGGACCAGTCAAGGGAACGTGAGAAGATACCTGCCCCAGCCTTTTCATTTGATACGGATGCATCGGTCGCAATCATGTTGTTCAAGTTCACATGCGCCAAGTAATCCTGCAGCCGATCATTTAAATATTGAAATGGCATTTGCTTTGCGTTAGAGGGATAAATATACTCAAATTCTATCTTAAGATCTAAGTTAACGTCTCTTGTTGTGAAAATATGTTTGATTTTGACGTTCAGTGGTTCTAGCAGCGCTTGAACGAACAAGATCTGTGGGCAGTGGAATCGTGACCACCAAGTTTCAAAAAAATAAATTTGGTTCTTTAATAAAAGCATAAAATGATGCTCTCTGGGGCACAGTGTATAGTTTTAAAAATGTTTGGATAGTAAGCATTTTGAATCTATTCAACAATGACGGTAGACGCGCTTCCATGTATAGCACATTGTTAGCAACAAACTTGGGCAGTCCAAGGCACAGTCGTAAAGCCTCCCTTTCTAATAGTATTAGTGGTCTCATTTTATATGTCGCACTGCCCGAAAATAAGACACAGCCGAATTCCATGATAGGACGAATGTACATTTTATAGATCATTACCAATGTATTTCTTCGCAACCCCCTTTTTATGTTGCTGAGCTTGCGTAACCACCCCATGGCTCGTGTTGCTTTGGATGCAATGTGATCGATGTGATGTGGCTTTTCCAATTTAACGAGCTGTTATATATGATGCCTAAGTATTTAAGTGAATCCACCTGGGGAATCTGCTCTGTGCCATACATCAAGGAGATGTTGACAAGATCCCTGAGCGAGAACGCTAGAAGCGCGCTTTTGTGTACATTTAGAGACATTCCAATTTTTTGAAGCCATTCCTCTATCATATTTAGGTAATTCTGTAATGTCTGATAAAGTAATTGCAGATCACTGTTTGTCGTAAAAAAAGCAATGTCATCTGCATAAACATATAAATGAATATCGCTATGTGTTGGAATCGAACTGAGGAAGATATTAAACAACACCGGTGAGAGCACTGCACCTTGTGGTACGCCACGGTATTGTCGATATCTGTTAGAAAAACAACCCCTTTGAAAGCAATAAAACTCTCTCTCCCTTAAAAACTCTGCTACCCATGATGTCATGTATTTTGGTAAGTGTGACCTTTCCATCTGCTCTATTAGTATTTTATGCTACACTTTGTCATACGCCTTGGCCAAATCCAGAGTAACTAATGCACAATACTCTCTTCTACGCCTAACCAACTGTATACGACTCTCCAAATCCGCGTGCGCACACCATATGGAGCATCCCGATGTAAAGCCAATTTGACTGGGGTTCAATATTGATTTCTCCTCAATGTATTTTATTACACGTGCATTCAAAACTCTTTCAGTTAGTTTAACCAAATTAGATGTAAGAGAAATTGGCCTCACATTGTCAAGTGTATACCCAAGCCCCTGTTTTTTAAGTATCGGAATTATTTTGGAAAGTTTCCAATCCGCCGGTATCCAAGAATTTTTCAGAGTAATTAACCATATTACAGAGTTCATGTGGGGAAATGTCATATAGTACTTTTATCATTGCTGAAGTTACTCCATCTGGTCCAGGTGCTGTAGGAGGTAAGTGCCTCACTACACCCGCTAGTTCCGCTAATGTCACCTCGTTGAACTCCTCCCCTGCAATTGACTTTACTATGTGTCTTGGCATTGTTGATCTGAATCTTTCTTCTAATCCTTTAGCAACATTTTCTAAGATTTCAGTGAGTTCGCTAGGCGATAGAATTGAAGAATCAATATTGTCTGATGGTGGTATCATTTTTCTGGAACGCAAAAATCTAAAAAGCGCCTTTCTGTTGTATGGTTTTGAAAGATAGCTAAATTTGTTAGTGTCATAGTCATCTTTTGCTTTGCGTACTGTGCGTTTAAAATCTGCTGCCACGTATTTATAGTCACACCAGTTTTTTGGGCATTGGTTGTGGATAAGTTGCTTCCACGCCGCTTTTCGTTTTCTATACCCCCTCGTACAATCAGCGTTCCACCATGGGCTAAACGACCCGCCTGTGCCTGAAGTTATTGAAAAAGTTGACTTTTTTATTCCTCTTCTCAGTACCGCACACAGACTCATAGCCCAAATGTCTTCCTGCATGTCCTTGCGAAGAACCAAAATAGGCTTTAAGTCTTTTTGTACACGCTCATAATTTACAAACGAGCCAATTTTACCAGTTAAAAATATCCCGCGAAAGTTAATATCAAAGCTAATAGGAAGGTGGTCACTGTTTGTTGCGCAATCTAATGTTTTCCACGACGAAATGTTTAGTGAGGAGCTGCAAAAGGTCAGATCTATCGCCGACTTTGATTGTCTCCTAATAAACGTAACAGTGGGGAAATTTACACAAGATAAGTTATTATCAACAGTCCATTCCCACAAGCGCCTTCCATTTACATCAGTCTTGAAACCCCAAGACACGTGGTGTGAATTAAAGTCACCAGTTAATATTACACCCTTCCTGCAGGAAGCTAACATTGCATCTAAGCATCTTGTGTCCTGTACTCCTACCGGAAAGTATGCGTTAACAAAAGAAAAAGGGGAACAGCCTGGCAGAGTGATGTCTAATACCATAATTTCATAGTTAGAATCCATGCACAGGTAGTTAATCTTCGCTCTATGACTAAGTTTTGTTGATATAAAAATGGCAAGTCCACCATCTCTGCTAGGTCTGTCTAAACGAAATAAGCGATAATTTTTAGGTAAAATTTTTGTCCATTTGTAAGCCAAGTTTCTTGTAAAGTAATAATATCTGGGGAAATTTGCGAAGAAATACACGATAAATCTGTGGTAGCCGACCCTAATGATCGACAATTCCACTGTAATACTTTTAAGGAGCCTATTTTGACTCTATAAACCCGCCGCAGAGACTGCTTGATCCAAAAGATCTTTCTTCAAAAAGTCTTTTTTTGAGAGGTTCTCCAAAACGTCTTTCTTTGACAGGAACTTTTTAGATTTTGATTTCTGTGAAGACTTTTTCGATAGGGGAGATCTGGCGCGCTTCAAGAAATTATGAGATTCCGCATCCATATCTGTAAATTCATCAGTGTCATCTGATACGGTTTCTGTATCTGCCCGCAGTATCTTATTGGAGGGTCCTGCTTTAGGATATGCGCATCGCGTAGGAGCTATCGGACTTTCTGTCCCGGCACAATTTGAAACCTCCAAATTCTGTGAAGTCTGATTTTTCATAGACATTGAAGCAATGATTTGGGACAACTGAGATGTTAACAATTCAGCCACGACTCCAATAATACTGCTGGCAAGACGCTCCATCGCCTTTTCCGTTGCCTTCTCTACAGCCTCTGCTATATATTTTGCTAACGATGCATCCATAGCAGTGGTATGTCGTGCTGTTATGCTTGCGTAACCTTTCGAGCGTTCTTGTAATTCAGTCACAGCTTCCCTCCGGGAGCAACGCCTGCGTTCCACAATTTCCAGCAGCTTAACTTCTCGTTCTTTCGCCTCACAATCTAAAGAGTCTGCAGGATGCGCTTCATGACATAAACAGCACTTCTCTTCCGTCGAGTTGCACTTACGGCTGTCATGATTTTCTCCGCATAGTCGACATCTGGCAGTTGATCTGCACCCTTTCACGCTGTGGCCATATCTCCAACAATTCAAGCACTGCAGTGGCTTAGGGGATAGAGGCTCTACCTTATAGATAAGAGGCCAAGCTTTAATTTCAGATGGTCTTATCGTTCCCGCAAAGGTTACTATGACCGATTCGGTGGGTGATTTTCTATTGTCAACCAGACGCGTGCACCTGTATACTGACACTGCACCTGCTACTGAAAATAACTCAAGAATTTCTGCAGGGGTCAGGCTCGTATCTACACCGCGGACTATGCCTTTCGAGCATGCCAGATGCGCTGGAATAAACGGGCTCACCGGCTGTGCTGCAAATTCGGAACAGTTGAGAAGCTCTCGGACGCACTCCTGATCGGCAGAGGAGCACAAAATACCACCACGACCGAAATGCCGGACCTCAGTGATCTTTTGAAAGTGTGTTGTGGCTTTCCGAAGCTCCATTTGAATCATCTTCGGGTTCTTCATAGTTATCGTACCTCCATTGGTCGGTATCAGAGCCACGGGGACGTTGATAACCCCACTGCAAAGAAAAGAATCAATCGGCCAATCCTTGACCGGTATAGATGCTAGCCAAGGAGAAGGCCCTTGGCCAGGCGAAGAAACCGACATCTAGATAGCCTGAGTCGCTTGAACTCAGAAAATGATATGACACAAACCACAACCAACTGCCAAAAAAGCACTAAAACAACAAAGAATCAAACGTTAAACTCAAGTGCGATCCCGC
Organism: Rhipicephalus microplus; assembly: GCF_043290135.1. Lineage (NCBI taxonomy): Eukaryota > Metazoa > Arthropoda > Arachnida > Ixodida > Ixodidae > Rhipicephalus > Rhipicephalus microplus. The sequence continues at coordinate 76,131,665 of NC_134703.1, forward strand.
CGCCCGTCGTTCAAGCCGTTCCAACCCGTGAGCAGCAGCGCAGAACAGGATCAACGCGAACAGGAAAAGGAACAGGAACCTAGGGCGCAAAGACTAGGGCGCAAACAGGTTCGATACGTGGAACCACGTCCTTGATGACGAAGCCGGGACGTAGGAGCTTAAACGGGAGCTTAAACGTAGGAGCTTAAAAGACTGAGTAATGAGTTAGCGCTCTTTCTGTCTCTTCTTTGTTCTTCTCGTTTATGAGCTTGCGTCACGTATTCCAAGCAGCGAACTCGTGTTAACGAAAAGCTAGGGCGACCCTGCACAGGGCTCCAGAGCTGAGCGCGTCTAAATAATAATATTATATTTGTTGGATTGAAACCTCCCAAAACCAGCACATGGTTATGAGAGACACCGTAGTGGGATGCTCCAGAAATTTCGAGCACTTGTTGCTTTTAACTTGCACCTGAATCTTAGCACACGGGCCTCAAGCATTTTCGCCTCCATTAAAAATGCAGCCGTGGTGGCACGACCGGCAGCAGGTCAGCAGCCGAGTGTCTTAGCCACTAGAACGCCGTGGCGGGTCATCAGCCCGTGTTGCTACCAGGAACCGGGTAGAAGTAAAAGACAAAAAACTATAATATGAGAAGAAAACGAGTGCTTCTGGCTCCGCCGACGTCGTATATTTGTTCTGTTTACGATGTTTTGGGTGGTCATTCAGTACCCTAGCCTTGAGAAATTGCATCAGCCCTTTTGTTTTCCCTTCATTTCGTTCAAATCCAAAGTACAGGTAGGAACCGACAGACAGAACGTGACATAAGAGTTTTCTGAAAAGTGATTGGTACCTCAGAAAGGCCGGTCATGACTACTACGAAAATTGCGAAGCAGCTGTGCTACGGGTCATATGCATGGATATTTTTAATGCCTTGGCTGGCAGTCAGAGTTTTTTGTTTTCTACAGTGAACTTAGTGCGCCCATAAACGAGTATGTTTTTACCAGCAGCCATGCGTAAATTGCCATTAACATATAAAAATGAAGCACATCATATCTCACAACACTACAAGCAAGTTGTGATTGCAACGGACATGATTGTGCTTTGCAGACTAGCCCACCCTGTCCCCAATCCTCACTACCTTTGGCGCTGTTACAACGCTTAAGCTAAGTCTCAATGAATGAGCAGCATCACTTAAAAATGGCTGATGCCTGTATTCAACTAAGCACAGCTATAAACTTCTGTCACATCGCGTAATGCCCATTTTGTGAAGAAGCCATGTAGCGGCTGTTCACGGAGATAATAAGACCAGTGGCCAAGCAGCAATGTGGAAAAGTGACACAAAATATCACCTGGTCTTAGGTGCATTTCTCAGGGTTAACCAACCCAAAAAGATATTCGAGCGCTTTGTCCTGTTTTCAATGATGACCGAACTCAAGCAGTCGCCAGACTATAGCTACTCAGCAAGATGCCTTGGAATTATCTAAACTCGTCCTTTTTACTGTTCATATTTCGCTATCTCTAATTAAAAAATCCACCAGAAACAAAGTAGCAAAACTGAAAAGTCTTGTTAGGCTCCCTGCCTTTATTTCATTCATCCTTTCCTCTTTCTCTCTTCCTATCAATCACATATTTGGATCACTTTCCCAGCGAAAAACCAACGCCAGGCCTGCGTGGAAGGCGCAGCACAGTCACTGCGAAAGCTATAACAGCGGCCTTTCAGGGCCTTTTGTAAAAACTCATTGGATAATTGCGGCAAGCACACATGCTTGATACCCATTATGGCATTAATATTAAAAATGTTTGGGTAGTATGCCGGCATTGGCTATGCTATTTTTCGTCATTCTTCTGATAAGCATGGTATCCGCTAAACACTTGCTAGGGATTTTGTGTAATTTTTTCGGCAGTGGCTGACGACGATGAAGAACTATGCCCGCAGTGGGTATGCACCACAGATAATAGCTCATTAAGAACAAGTTTTCGAATGGCTTGGAAAATTAGACCACGCACTCATCACGCAATGCGCATTTTTTGATGCATGGTTGTTCCTTTGATGTTCTAAAACGTTTTATTAGTCATATTAACCTGATCCCTTTCCCGAAATCAAGCCTACCCAGACCAGTTTAAAAATGAGTTCCAAGCACCGGCGTGACATAGGGGTAAAATACTGGGCTGGCAAGCAGTGGACCCCGGCTTAAATCCCGTTGTGTCCTTGGTGTTTTTTATTTGCAGAGTTTTTTCTCTTATTTCTTGTGATACTGGTTCCGGACACCGGTGGCGGCAGACACATAAGGTACCGCACGTGACCCGTGTTCTGATCTCTTAAAATCGTTCGCTGTAAAACGGTTTAACATTATTCTAATGCAGCAAACAGATCCCCACACACACGGACTCACAGAGTTAGTATCATATACCCCAACGCTGCGGCACCTACAGCAACATCTCTCGTCAATGCGCGCAGTGCTGCTCATCAGCCACTCCGTTTCGCAAGATTTTTTTCTTCTGAATTTGGTAGCTCGAGGCAAGAAAAAAAAAGGAAATGAAATTAAGTGGTGGTGGAGCAGCTATACTTTAAACAATGTTCACCGCGACATCACAGAGGCCTTGACACTCACAAAAGGGCGAACATAGCAGGTTAAAAAGGGTGGGTGAGACATCGAGGACACGACAAAAAAAAACAACCCACAATTGACTTTACGCTTGAAGCTTGTTGGAGTTAGTGCAGGGTAGAAGCCCAGGAAGTACATACCGCGAACTGACGACACAGAAGGATAGACTACGGCAGCAAACAGCTATTACGATGAACCATACAAGAAAATAAAGAATATCCCCTAAGGCAACCGTGTCACACCATTAGCGCCCGCCTGCCTGTCTTCAGCTGCCGCTCAATTTACTTCGTAGGCTGGCCCAGATGCGTTGCTTGCTGTGAGCTCTCCTGCGGCTTTGCTTCAGACGGCTCCTCATGAAACAGTGAAGAAAGAAGAAAAACAAACTGTTCACCCGTCTGCCCTAATTCCCTAAATGTGCGTTGCCGGAGCAAAAGAAGAAGCTTAAGGACCATTACGGTGTTGCTGTAGGCTCTGATGCCAGCTATAGTTGTGATACGTAGTTTTTTAGGGTGAAGTTACAGGTTCGTGCTGGAGATGTGATTGCAACTTTCATTAGAATGAATGTAGTGTTTATTCCAAGTCAGTCCTGTGTTCTAATAGAGTAAACAACATAAGCTCATTATTCAGAAACGCAACTATGAGCAGCAAAAACAAAAGGCAGGAGCCCTTGTCTTATCTAGAAAAGGGAAGCAAGCGAGTCTCTACATCTGTGCACCCTAATTACTATTACTCTAAGTCAGTCAATCAATCGGTCGGTCGGTCGGTTAGTTAGTTAGTTAGTTAGAAGTTAGTTAGGTAGTTAGTCAGTCAGTCAGTCAGTCAGTCAGTCAGTTAGTTAGTTAGTTAGCTAGTTAGTTAGTTAGTTAGTTACTTAGTTAGTTACTTAGTTAGTTAGTTATTAGTTAGTTAGTTAGTTAGTTAGTTAGTTAGTTAGTTAGTTAGTTAGTTAGTTAGTTAGTTAGTTAGTTAGTTAGTTAGTTAGTTAGTTAGTTAGTTAGTTAGTTAGTTAGTTAGTTAGTTAGTTAGTTAGTTAGTTAGTTAGTTAGTTAGTTAGTTAGTGTGCATTGCTCTTTCCTGACTTTGTTTTTCCTCCATGCCGGAAACTGGCCCTTCATCCACATGCTCAATGCGCAACCTTCAGTTGTTGAAGGCAACAACGACGTTCGTGCGTGTTCATATGCTGGCAACAATAAAACCAGGCAGAGTAAAATGACAAGTCACATCGATGAAATATCAGGGTGCCTATCGTGAACGGCTGATCACCCACAATCCGACAATACAGAGCGCATCAATTACTCGAAAAATGCACAAGTGTGCGTTAGAGTGGTGCACCATCAAAGACCACATTCATTGGCCCTCGCCGGCGTTGGATTTCTCTAGTCTGTGAACTACACAAAGCTCTCATTTGATAATGGCAAAAGCTTGCACTAAGCCACTCAAAGATTGAAACAATGAAACTGGAAGATCTCGAAAACTAGTCTGGTAGCTTTTAGGTTGTTTCTATAATGCTTAGTCAGGTCATGCAGGCTCCTATAACCTTTAGTTACGCATGATGGTGTTAGCTCCTTTCAACGCAAATTTTCAGTGCAGCGAGATTTGTGTTGAGCCATATACAGTCACGAACACGACACGGGCACGTGGTCTTTGCAGCAAAACAGCAAGTTAGGCCAGTTGGTAGGGATTCATTTTTTTTTCACTCGGTTAGAGTGCAACGCTCACAAGGACAAAAGAAGGAAAGCGTACAACAATCGTCATTGGCGTAGGCCGCCCATCGCGTAGCCACTGCTGCTTGTCCCGTTCCATTATTTTCTCGTTGTACGTACTCGGGATCTCCGGTGCACCATAGTTCCACTGCACTCATTTGTCGGGCTATCTGTTGCCATCTTACTTTTTAGTTGGGTGTCGTGGAACTTACCCAATTTTCTGTGCCACATACACGCTTACAATGATGATAGCTTTTTGCGATTGACTAACACGAAGGAAAAAAATTCGCTAACACGCTTCGCTGTTTCAACAAATGTGGCACCAGGTGCGTGGGCAAGGGCTTTGGTGATGGCCCCAGCGCAAGCTTGGCGCCGGGTTCTGTTGTACTTAGGATGCGTGTGTCTATAGGGATGCAATCCACTAGGATCCAGCTACGGATGTTAAGCGTAATTGACTGTTTGGGGCCCTGTTGCTGATGATACGTCAAGTCAAGCGTGGAGAGAATAGAACGTCCCGTTTCATTGAGTGTGAGCCGTTCAAGCTGACTGCATTGTTGGGCTTTGATGAGTTCTACAAGGGTGTTGTGAACTCCCAGTTGATTTAGAAGTTCAGTGCTGGTGTAGTTCGGGAGGCCAAGTGCTTGCTCTCAGACCCCTTGTATAAGGGTATCGAGTTTGTTTTGTTCTGCACAATACCAGTTCAGATAAGCAGCAACGTAAATGATATGGCAGAGGACAAAAGACTACACGAGGCGGAGAAGGCACACGTTTTGTAGCTGTCACCACGTGCAATGGAATCCTACACCATGCAACGAGCGTCACTACTCCCTCTGCCGTGGCAGCTGAAGAGGTGGCCACCGCCCTGGCCACTGCAGATCCCATCTGTGACAGCATCGAATGCGACTCTCGCTCAGCCGTCAGAAACTACAGCAAAGGCGGCACTTCTCAAGCGCTTCGCATCCTCCGCCAGGCACCACACTCCAAAGACAACATGATCACCCTGACATGGATCCCCGCCCACGCAGGCCCAGTTTACCCAGGCCTCCTTAACCTCAACAATGTCACCCACTCGCTTATGCGAGGCTTTGTCAACTACGCTGGAGCTACTGGAGACGAGATGAACACCAGGGACAACCTGACCACCTACAATGAACTCGTTAGGAACTTTTACCTCAGACGCTGAGCCTTTCCCCCACCTCAACCCAAGCTAAACCGGGCAAAGGGCACCACTTTGCGTCTACTTTAAACAAACACGTATCCTTCGCCTGCTTGCCTTCACCTCATATTACCGGACGTGTACAAAACCTCCCACTGCCAGTGCTACAGCACTCACCGACAACACTTCCGCATATGCTGTTGGAGTACCCGGCACAGTACAGACACACTAATGCCACGACCCTTTCGTCGAAGCTCCATGAGGCTCTGCGGAGCCCCGCTCTTGACGACCGAACATAGGTTACCCAACACGCCCGTGAGGCAGCGTCGAGGTAAACCCTTGACGTCCCTTTATGGGAGGCTTAGGCTCAGCCACCTAATCCTGCTGGTTTCTTAGAATAAGTTTATTCCTCCTCTTCTTCCACCTCACTGTTATAAGCCACAGCCTCAGTGTCGAAAAACAAAAGCACGAGCACATTCACTAACACTTTGGAAAGTAAAAATAACGTATTTCACGAAAAGGCAATAGCTTGCTCAGGACTAACACTGGTTAGGTTGTTATTATATTATGCCTTGCATTTGCATTTTTGTAGAATGCATAGTTGACAACGAGTGACATTCAAATGCGTACTTATTTCAATAAAATGTGATTTTGGTGAAATAGTAGTTGGCCTCGCATGAAGACATCACAAGCGAGAAGACAAAAACCATCGATTTTATGACTTCATACAGCATTTTTATGAGATCAGATATAATAATAAACATACGCGGCCACCACTGTTGATCCGAAGCGTCCTTTAGAGCAGCATTTGTAGTAAAATCAACCATGATTTTTCCTTAATAATGCGGGAGAAAGAACTGGTTTTTAACAAGCTCCATTGTCTACTGCAGTTCCGTCGAACAACAGCAACAATAAACTTTCAAAGTGATAATACTATAATAAAGACCCCGTCCCACTGGAACACAAAAGTATTTTGAGATTATAAAAGTGAAATTAGAACTATGCCGACTTGACACAGTAAACCTCATAGCTACGTGTCTTCATTGAACATTTCGAAATGTTATCAAAGCAGAAAAACTATTCCTTATCTGCATATTTCACTTGGTGCGCGAAAAACGGTATTTTACAATGTCGGTTTACGCTGGAAAATGAATTATAGAGCGTTTTTTGAAAATCGGCTATTATTCTTCAGCTCATTATCTCGCTTGAGTGATAAATAAAGGAAAGTAAGCATAGGTTAAAGTTATCTCAATATGGGAGCCAAGGGCGCCATGCAGGATCACCCGTTCTATGCGAAATTCTGGATCTTTTCGAACTCTGGTGACGCCACCATCTGAATGAGCCAACAGTGCGAAAAAGTCAAATCCATTCCTCAGCGAGATGTGTTGCAAATTGGTTATGGCGTCAACGATGGTTGACAAAGCTGGGCGGTGTTTTGAAACCAGAGGCATCTTCTTTCACTTGTTTGTCGTTTTACTGAGTGCAAAAGTGCACTTGTGCAAGAAAAGTGTCAGGTGTTTTTACTGACGTTATTTAAATGCACGAGCTCTTTACATTAACATTGAATCTCTTAATGCCTGCACTAAGTCTCTTAAAGGATAATCAGCGCAATGGCCTGTGAGATTCGTTCCGGTCGAGCGCCTCGCAACATTGCGACAGCAGCTAAACCCAAGGCCACGTGATAATGATAATGGTCAGCCTGTACTTTCTTGCAAATAGTTTCGTAAATATACACTAGAGGGAACTCTGGCGCTGGTGTCTAAGGGAGCTGCAACTCACGGCGCTGCAGCGAGCATGGCAATCATGAGTAGTACACGGATTTCTCTAATCTTCGTACTTCTGACTCCGTGTGTGCTCGCGTGGGCTGGAACTGTTTTCTCACGAAACAAAAAATCAGCAAATGTTCAGCAGTTGTGCTTCACCACCTCATTCTTTAAGGCTTACCATTTCAAATCGGGTCACGGAATTTCAAATGGTTCGTTCTTTTCTTCAAACCAAAACTGGAAGCATCAATAAACAAAGCCGCAAGTGCTATCCACCGCCCGTAAGTACAAATACTAGGCGAATTCGTGTTCTACACATCATTCCCATGGTCACTGAACGATCGCAGCGCCAGAGTTCCCTCTAGTTAAATTTAGAAAACTTTATGCTTTCTAGCACGTTGCTCGGCTGGTGCGTGTCCTCTTTGTCACCTTAGTTGCATGCTAGCACCCCAGCACGTGCATCCGGCTAATTATCTACTTGACTGGGCGGTATACTTGGCCAGTTAGGCTCGGACTTTCTATGACCAAGGTAATTAGGCCAAGTCGTAGTAAGACCGTGGTACTTACGCCACATCTTAGTGATACCATGGTAATCAAGTCATATAAAACTAGAACCGTGCCAACTAAAGCATGCTAGTTAGCTATACCATGCCAGTTAACACGACGTTATTTATGAGCACGCCAAGCAAAAGCGTTCTCACAAGAAGTTACTAATATTGTTACGGGTAACTTATTTAATAAATTAAATATGAGGCACTGTGCTCGGCGAACAAGATGGCGACAGTTCATAAACAACCAGCCACCAACGTCGTCTTTCTCTTTCTTCCAGACAGGCTGTGCCGGCTGTTGCGTATCATAACCCCCCGGTGGTAGAAGCACCGTCTCGGTGCTTGAGCGACTCGGATGCGGTAGAAGGAGGGTGATAGGGCTTGAGTCGAGCTATGTGCACGATGTCACTCGAAGGTGACGATGATGACGTTGAATCGGCTGGAACGATCTCGTAGGTAACGTCAGTCACCTGGCGAACGACACGGTATGGTCCAGTGTAGCGTGACAGCAGTTTTTCAGAAAGCCCTACACGCCGAGTAGGGGACCAGAGGAGGACAAGGGAACCCGGTGAAAAGTGCACGTTTCGATGATGGGAATCGTAGAGCTGTCTTTGGCGGTCCTGTGAAGCCTGCAGGCGGCTGCTGGCGAGTTGGCGTGCGTGGTCGGCTCGCGCGATGGCTTCGCCGACATACTCAGTGACCGAGGGCAGCAAGGTGTCAAATGGTAGGGCGGGTTCTCGGCCGTATAGAAGATGGAATGGTGAATAGCCGGCAGTGTCGTGACGTGACGAATTATATGCGAACGTCACAAATGGCAAATGAACGTCCCAATCCCGGTGGTCGGCCGCTACGTATTTAGAAAGCATGTCGGTTATGGTGCGGTTGAGGCGCTCCGTAAGACCGTTCGTTTGTGGATGGTACGAAGTGGCAAACTTGTGCTTGGCAGAGCAAGAGCGCAGGATTTCATCAACGACAGCTGATAGGAAGGTGCGGCCCCGGTCAGTAAGAAGTTGGCGTGGAGCTCCGTGTACTAAAATAATATCATATACCAGAAAGTCCGCCACATCGGTTGCGCAACTCGTCGGAAGTGCTCGTGTGATAGCGTACCGTGTCGCATAGTCAGTGGCGACAGCGATCCATTTGTTGCCTGAGCTGGAGATCGGGAATGGGCCAAGCAGGTCGAGGCCAACTCGAAAAAAAGGTTCGATGGGAATGTCGATTGGCTGAAGGAATCCAGCTGGTAGGGAAGATGGCTTTTTGCGGCGCTGGCAGGGTTCACAAGCGGCGACGTAGCGTCGAACAGAGCGGGCAAGACCAGGCCAAAAGAAACGACGACGCACACGGTCGTATGTGCGAGAGACGCCCAAGTGGCCCGCCAAAGGAGCGTCATGAAGTTGGTTGAGAATAGTCGCACGAAGATGTGCTGGTATGACGGGGAGCAAGTCATGGCCATATGGATCGAGGTTACGGCGATACAGGATGCCGTCTTTTAGCAGGAACATTTGTGGAGATGCGTCGCGAGGCCTTGACTCAAGTTTGCCAATGATGGTTCGCAGGGAAGCATCCAGGCGTTGTTCGTGCCCAAGGTTGAGTAGCTGCGTCACAGACAGAAGGTCTGGAAAGGTGTCAGTATGGGCAGCCTCCTCCACGGGGTAGCGTGATAAACAATCAGCATCTTGGTGTGACCGCCCTGTTTTGTACGTTACGGTGAACGTGTATTCTTGTAATCGTAGGGACCAACGAGCGAGGCGTCCTGTGGGATCCTTGAGTGAGGCCAGCCAGCAGAGCGCGTGATGGTCGGTGACTACCCGGAATGGACGCCCGTATAAGTATGGGCGAAACTTGGCGACTGCCCACACGAGAGCGAGACACTCACGTTCCGTGATTGAATAGTTGCGCTCGGCTGTAGATAGTAGGCGGCTTGCATATGCTATAACACGGTCATGTCCGCGTTGATGTTGCATTAGCATTGCCCCGATGCCATGCCCACTAGCGTCAGTGCGAACCTCGGTTGGAGCTGATGGATCAAAATGGGCTAAAATCGGCGGTGTTGTAAGGAGCGTCGTGAGCTGGGAAAAAGATGAGGCTTGATCAGCGCCCCAGAAAAACGGGGTGTCCTTCTTCAGGAGGTTTGTGAGTGGGCGTGCAATGATGGCGAAGTCCTTAACAAACCGTCTAAAGCCCCGACTCCACGCACGCGTTCGCGCGCGAGATTCTACGCGCTGGCGCGCTCATGCGTTTGGGGCGCCTGTGAACGGGGAGGGCGAGCAACCACATGAGAGGCGCGCGAACGCTCACCGCCCCGCGCTCGACTTGCGCAGCCCAATGTCGCTAGACCACACTGGCCAGAACTGCCTGACTACAGACACACATGCGCACTACTAACAGGCCGCAAAATAGCTACTAAAACGCATAAAAGCATTTCTTTTTTGTTTTGAGACGCCGAAAAAACTGTTTCTTGTCAACGCTAACTATCGACACGACTTGACACACACACACACACAGCAGCCGAGCCTAGCCACGAGCCGAGCCGAGCATCCGAGCCAAGTCGGCGGTTTTGTTTACTCGGTAGCGCAGTGTTTCGACATCGCCTCCCCTGGTTTTGCTTACCGCTCTTTTCAAGCCCGCTTCCGTTTATCCTGCTTCATCGAGAGAAAATGGTCGCAACGCTGACTCGCAGCCATCTGCTCCTGCTAGCTACGCGAGTAGCGAAGGCAATCGTCAGAAGGCGGCAGCGAAGGCAACGAGAGCACCGTTGCTGGGTGCGGCCTGTCTTCTTGGCGCGAAGACAGGAAGGCCTGTACCACACAGCCGTGAGTATCGTGTTGCTATTTCGCAGTTATGCTTAGCCCTATTATTGTAGGCATGGTTAGCTGAGTTGGTTAGTCACAACGGGAATTTTTGTTTGTGTTTTCTGAAAGCTGTATAGCGTCATGACCAACAGTGGGGTGCACACGTTGTAAGCGCTCGCTTCTCGTCTGTTGTCGGCGCTTTGTTTGCGCGAGCGAAGCATTCCGCCGCCTTGTAACCCGCAGCTAGCGTGTTCCTTTTTGCGCAAAAGAGGTTAAACAATGTGTGCCGCGCTAAGAAAACGTTTAATGCGCTTGGTATAAATTAAAATAAAATTCCAGAGTGCTCTAGATGCTCCATTTTATTCACCAGATTTTGTAGCTGCGACATGAGCTAGCTCCCTTAAAGATGGTACCTGTGCATCTTATAAATGCATGCTGAATTATCTACCCTTTTCATAGCCCGTTGGAGCTGGCTTACCCGGTGTACAAGTAACTAAAATGGTTGTGTCCATCTTCAACAGTACACTTTATTTCTCCCTACAGATGCGTCGAATGCGGGAAGGCGACCAGCAGTTTTTTTTTAAGTTTTACCGTATGTCACCCGCGCTGTTCGACAAGTTGCTGGGCTTTGTTGCTGCGGACTTGACACGGCAGCACTTCATACGAGAGCCCCTGGAGCCAGGCGAAAGGCTTGCAATAACCTTGAGGTTGGTACAGGTTGCCTTCTGATGCTGATGCAAGAACATAAACATGTCAGTGAACAGATCATAGAAGCATACGTCAGCTTATACAAATGGCTTTTGCATTGTGAAATGGCGAAATGGGCGTTGCAATCATTCATGCTTTCTCACATTGGCCAAGTCTTCAAACTTTTTTAATATAGATGCCCCTTCGTGTCAGAAAGCAATATTGCCATTTGCTTGTTACCTAAAGAGGCAATACTGTTCAGAGTTTGCATGTTATCAAACACTTTTGTTGCAGTTGTGCTGACCATGTATTGTGAATCGGAGGAGAAATTACTTTTTCTGTGTTGCAGCTACCTGGCTTCAGGGCTGGACATCTGCAATGTGGCCCTCGCCTACCGTGTCGGCATTGAAACTGCTCGGAGAAGCATTCACGTGACCTGTAGAGCCATTTGGGCTCGTCTGAAGGACCACTTTATGAAGGTGGGTAACGTCAGAGCCTGTATAAAATTTTCTTTCTGTAAATGGTACACTTCATATCTGCAGTACAAACAATTCCTTCGAAGACTCTGTTTAAATAAAAAAAATTTTATTATTGACAGTGCCTAAGGCAATTGTGATTAGCAAATACAATATATCCCTATGGGCTTTGAAAGCCTGGTGAACTATGTCTATTTGATTACTCTGGTTTTCAAAATGCAGTAATCACACCTTTGTGTTGTCGAAATAAAAAATGGGGTGGTAAAATGCACTGCGTTGACCGTGTACAACTGGGCAACAAAAGTGACACCATGCCTTCAGCATGATTGGAAGCTTACACCTTGTACAAAATTTGGTTCACCATGCCGTGGATCCATGCCCAAAGAGCATGCACAAGAGAAAAGTGAATGTCATTTTTTCACATTCCACCTCACAAAGATATTTAGCTAAAAATAGGTCTGTTCGGCCTACAAGTTTGTTCCTGGTTTCCAATTTATTCCAGGTACCAACCAAGGCTGACTGGGCCGAGATTGCTGGCGACTTCACCCGGCGTTGGCAGTTCCCAAACTGTTTGGGGGCTGTTGACGGGAAGCACGTCGCCATCACCTGCCCGCGGAAATCTGGAAGTGCCTTCTTCAATTACAAGGTAAGTCAGTCTGGCCATTTATGCACGTATACTGAAACGAACAGCATTAATGCGGGAGGGGTAGTGTGCCCTTGTCTGCTGGAGAATGTGCGGTGACAACATAGACAGCGAATGTGCACCACCCATTTGTAGGGGTGCGGTGCCAGTAGCGTAACTGTGACAATTAAAAAAGAAATGTTGCTAAGTGCAGTGGTATAAAAAGCTTCCAAACTCTGTAATGCAGGAAGTTGCCTAAAATTCTTCACCCCTTTCTTAAATTACCTTCTAATTTAAAATGCTTGGACAATGTCCAGAGCCTTGCCCTGCAATGCTATACTTTTTCTTTTCTTATGTACCACTTTTGAATGGTGCACATGGGCTCCAGAAAGCAGGGGAGAGAGGGAGACAGAGAAGGGGACTGAGCTCGCAGTTTGCCAAAACGAAGAAATACAGCCCCGTGGTCTATGTCGTTTTGCCAGAATACTTCATGTATGCAGTATTCTTCCAGTGCTGCGGCAGGTACTTATGACAGCTTGATTTGATGTTTACTTTGAAATTTAATTTCAACAGAGGTGTTTTTCAGAGCCCTTACGGCTAAATTAAATTATCACTGTGCATGCCAGAAATCTTTCACAATGAGCTGGTACAAATAAATGCGTGGCCAGCATAGGTGATTTTGTAAATTTTGTCATACTTTTTCTTTGTAATCGCTTATTATTGTAGGTCCCACCTACACATACAACTTTACATGTGCTAATGTTTGGTCTGACGCCTACTGCTGCAGGGTACTTTCTCCATTGTGCTGATGGCCGTGGTCGACAGCTCTTCGAAGTTCGTGCTGGTCGATATTGGGGCAGAGGGCCGCCAGAGTGACGGCGGAGTGTTCAAGAACACGAAGTTTGGGAAGGCCCTAACCGAAGGGCAGCTTGACATCCCCTCACTGGGGCAGCTCCCAGGCACCACAAAGGTGGCGCCGTACGCTTTCGTCGGGGATGAAGCGTTCCAGCTGCGGCGCGACTTTATGCGCCCTTTCCCTGCTAGACTCCTTGAAGATGAACGAAGAGTGTTCAATTACAGACTAAGCAGAGCACGGTATGATATCAGGTACTTTCTTTGGGTATGCTGAGCCTGCCATAATCAATGTTATACAAACACAGAAAGCACTTGAAATAACGTTTAATGCACACTTCGCAGCAAGACATCGATGAAGAAAAATAAAAACAATGAACACAAAATGCATAGCTTAAAAACAGTGGCTCTAATTTCACAATGTAGTGCATATAGTCAACCCCGTAGCTCAAGAACAGTGGCTCTAACTTGCGGACAAAGCAGCTGAACAAAAACAGTTCAGAGGAAAAACATCTAAAAACAGAAGGGGCACATAAAAAGCTCACCACATTTAGTACAAACCATCATTATGACAAAACGATCTCGCAAGCACAAGTCAAATTGAGGTGTGCACCGTGCACAATGTTTGTCCTTTACCCAGCTCAGAAAAATAGGGCATGCGTAGCAGCTTGTGCGACTTGTGATTAACCTTACATTACAAACATAAATGCTAATTTGAATTAGCGGTTCACGTTGCTTCTCTAGAAGGCCGTACAGAAATAAGCGCAAAGGATTTCTTTATGTACAATTAATGAGCATAGGGCTTTTATTCTAAAATACTTACGGTAACCAACGTCTTGAAACAAAAATTGGCAATGCTTATTTATAAACAGGTACGAACTGATCGCACAGGGTTTTATCAGAGGCATCTCCCGAGAGATCACAGTCACAACCTACGGCACAGGGTGTATACATATGAGAAACCACGTACAAATTACGGCACACAAAAACTATTGTATCAAATTTCGCATTTCTTGAACGAACAACCGATTGTAGCTTCTCTAATTGACAATACAGTCTCATATGGCATTTTTAAAAAGAAGATACAGGAACACTTCCTATTTACACAAACGTAATCACCGTCACCATCTTTGTCTCATATTCCCTGAAGTATTTTCTTGTATATATCACAATAAGGTTTGCTTATGTTATCTAAACTGTGTTTCATTTATCGATCAAACATATTCCTTATTGATGTTGCTGTCTCTTGATTGTTGAAACCTTGTAATCAAGTGTAAAGTTTCTTCAGGTATTTTACATGTCTTACATTAGTGTTTGTTTATGTCCTCTACAGTTTGCTTCATTTGTCGGACACGCATATGCTTTATAGATTTCATCTCCTGCGCAAATTTTCGCTCATTTATGTTTTCCTGTACATGTTTTGCATGTAGAAACATATTTATGCTTAATTTCTTATTGACTCGTTACTTTACACTGAGCACTGTGTTATTTTGGTGGGTTTTGGGTTTACAGGGGGCAGGCGCTTTGTCAGGCTTTTATGCCTTTTCGCCGGTCCCCTAGGCAAATTGTACCTTTCTTTTTTTTTTGCTTTTGCCTGAAATAATCAACTTCAACTTCAAAAAAACGCGAGCTTATGAGCACTGTGCCCATTTTACGTTGCCATTCTTGTAGCTGCAGTTTTAAAGAATAGTCTAATGAATCGGCTTTGAAAGGTGGCTGCTTCTAAAACCTGTTTTGTACTATTATTTCATGTTACCAGGAGGTGTGCTGAAAACGCCTTCGGCATCACATCGGCCAGGTGGCGCATACTGCTCCGCACCATTCAGCTTCTCCCCAAGAATGTGGATTATGTAGTGAAGGCAGCATGTGTACTGCATAATTTCTTAGCGATCCTAAATGAGGAATCGGACCAGATACTCGACCAAGAGGACAGGTTCGGAAATGTGGTTCCAGGACGGTGGAGGCAGGGCATCCAGCAGACGTTGGGGCAGGGGCATGTGGACCCCTGCTATTTCCCGCTTCAGGGATCCCAGTCACGCAACTTCAGTGCAGATGCTGCGGATGCCAGGACGCTTTTCTCGGCCTACTTTTGCAGCAGCGCTGGAGAGGTACCGTGGCAGTGGCACCAGCCCGGAGTCTCCAAACAAGGGGCCCTGAAGCGCTTGGAAGAGCAGGGGCTGCACCCATTTTGCTGAAGGTAAACTTCTCCTTTAATAGCAAAGACACCCTGAATCATGTTTAGCCATCTAATGTTGGCCCACTCATATTGCACCATGCCTCATATTGCAACATGCCTCAATCTCTATGCCCACGCTTTGTCAGCTCTAAGGACAAGAAGCACCACACTTCAGCTACTGTTAAATTGCTGGATCACTTCCAGAATCTTCATGCGCATGCGCAAGTGGTCTTCCTCTTTTACTTTTCTCATTGATTTCACGAGCGACAATACAAAATAATGATGGTCGTCCTGGTCCTCTAGACTGTTTGTAAGTTTTTCAAGGTGCTCTACAAGTAAACTGTCATTGTCGTCTTTCTTTTGTCTTTTTTTGGGTGGCTGCATCACAGACATGCTGGCAAGGCTGGACCCCTGGCTTTCCAGTGACGTTGCCGCCAACCCAAGCGCTGACGCAGTTCCCAGCGGTGATGGTGCCGACTCACTTGACTGCGTCGCTTCAAGGGATGACATTTCTGGTTCCAGTAGCGACGGACTACACTCAACTGACACCGCCGGCGCTGGATAGAGATCGACGGGGTCATCAGTCTGATTTAACTCGATGGTGTCAAACTGGCTCGGACACATATCTCTAAAAAGGGTTTCCGGGGTCTCCTGCCGTGCCACCTGTTGAACATCCTTGCTTTGTTTCCTCTGGGACTCAAAATTTCCAGAAGTCCTGCACAGCAAAAATGAAGGTGTATGTATTAGGGTATAGGTGTGTAAAAAAGTGTCAATGTTTGCCCTGAAAGATGGCAAAATATTCCCACTGTTAATAAAATGTATGCTTCTTGCAACCATAGTTTGTGTACTAGCACACTCATTGCTGCATTGTGTTATACAGAACGCCTCATGGATCTCGCATGCCATTCCGAGTTCCTTTTTTAACTTGCGGCTGCCGGCAGACCCTTTCAGCAAGTTAGTGTGTTTACACAGGCGATCGTTAATGCAACATCAAACATGCCAACATTCCCATTGGTAATAAATGCATGCTTGTTACACTACAGCATAGTGTGTGCGAACACTATAATTGTTTTGTTTTTAATTGTAAGGGGGGGAGAGGGAAAGTAGATTTCTTTGTCCAGTTCAGTAGGGCTAGCCTTCCATCCTAGGCATCAGCCAGGTGCCTTTGGGTCCTAGCAGAGTCTTCGGCTAACTGAATGTCCCAGAGCTGATCTGCCGGATCTGAGCTGAGGAGCAGTCTCCCACTGCTCATCACTAAGAATGATGTGGTTCTAAGAGATAGCTCGAAGCAATTCCCATAATGTATGTGCAAGATCTGCCCCCTGTTTGCATCCTCTACAGCTGTCTGAAAGATGTCCAGCATAATGACTGTATGCAACAGGGTTTGGGCACCTTTGGCACCACTTGTACATCTGAGTAGTGTAGAATTTCTATACGCTTCCAAGAACTGAAAGGGAATCACTTCTGCATCTGGACAAAACTGCTTCTCTAATGTGCGGCCCCACCAATCACTGTGAGCAATAAAATGCTCACTTTTGTTGACTTCAGCGTGACATAATCAAGCAAGTTTTAATTACTGTAGGTTTCCACTTTTAGAGCATCCCTAGTTTAAACCTCGCATTACACCGCACGTTACAGATGCGGTTTTGGTACTGTTGCAAGCAATTTTTAGCTTTCAATAATCAAGACTATTCTGGTGCGGGAACGTGGGGCACGGCGCAAAAGTATGCACATTGGGTGTGTACAGTGTGTACACATACGCAAGAAGCACTCTTTGTGCGTTCTTACCTTTACTCGTCGCGTTTCGTGTAAAATTTTGTGGCGTATTAGCAACTTTCGCCAGCATTCCCGAAAGCGGCAAGGCTCACAATCACAAGCTACTTTATTCAACGCGAAAAATACGCGAGGTTTTCTCTTTCGCTAGTTCGTAATGCCAATAAAAGCGTCAATAAACTTACTCTCGGAAGGTCATGGTGTCGCGCAGGAACAACAGCTGCTCGTAAAAGGGCCACGAAGCCGGCTGCACTGGACTGTCGGCAGGCGGGTTCCCTTCATCGCCCTCATCTTCGGTGTCGGCGTCTTCCGTGCCCATGCCGCTTTTCTTTTTTTTCTGGGCTAGCACGAACAGCCTTCGGAACTTGTCCCGCAAAAACTTCCAGCGCTTTTGCAGCGCAGTGATGCACTCTGCGTAGACGAAATGAAATATCAGCCACTGCTTTCAACACAACCTGTCAAGCCGGCGGAAACGCGCCGTACGTACCTTTGCTGGCCTTCCCCTGATACATTATTTGACCCACTTCTTTCCACAGGGCCTCTTTCACTTGCCGATTCTTGTGGTCCTTGTGCGTGGCCAGCCACAAGGACGTCCGGCTGGCCACACAAGAGATTAGTTTTTCGTTTTGGATCGCCATCGCCGACAACTTGCAGAGGGCGGCCTTTGCGGCTGAGAGACAAGAGGAGCGGAAGCCCGCAGCAGCGGCGTTTGATTGGCTGCTGCCGAGGGAGCAACTTCCGGCGCGTGTAAAAATATCTGGCATAGCCAGATCTTTCCGAACGCGCGCGCTTCGCCTGGCGCGCCGTCTCCGGCCGTCACGAGGTAGCGCATAGGCGCATGAGCGCGTGGAATCTCGCACGCGAACGCGTGCGTGGAGTTGGGGCTTTAAGTAGGAGCACAAGCCCACAAAACTGCGAACGTCCTTTGTTGACTTCGGAACAGGAAAGTCCGTGACGGCGCGAATTTTCTCGGGATCCGGGCGGACTCCTGCGGCATCGACGATGTGGCCAAGTACGGTTATTTGACGACGAGCAAAGTGGCATTTCGACGAGTTCAGTTGAAGTCCGGCTCGACGAAAAACTTCAAGAATCGCCGATAAACGCTTGAGATGGGAGTCGAATGTGGGCGAGAAAACGATAACGTCGTCTAAATAACATAAGCAGGTTGACCATTTAAACCCTTGGAGCAACGAGTCCATCATTCTTTCGAATGTGGCCGGCGCATTACAGAGACCAAAGGGCATAACTTTGAAGTGATAAAGCCCGTCAGGAGTGACGAATGCGGTCTTCTCACGGTCCATCTCATCCACAGCGATCTGCCAATAGCCAGATCGAAGGTCGATAGTGGAAAAATACTTAGCACCGTAAAGGCAGTCTAAGGCATCGTCAATTCTAGGCAACGGATAAACATCTTTCTTCGTAATTTTGTTGAGATGCCTGTAATCTACACAAAAGCGCCATGTTCCATCCTTCTTTCTGATCAGGACGACAGGAGAAGCCCAGGGGCTACAAGAGGGTTCGATTATGTCCTTTGCAAGCATCTTTTCGACTTCCTGTTGTATGACTGTGCGCTCGGACGCGGAAACACGGTATGGACGTCGGTGAATGGGACTCGCGTCACCGGTATTGATGCGATGAGTAACAACACTCGTTCGGCTTAAAGCCGTGCTGGCGAAGTCAAAAATGTCACTATAGGACTCCAGGACGTGACGAAGGGCTTCGGCTTGATCAGGAGCGAGGTCTGATGGTACCATGTGGTCAACGTCGACGCCCGATGAACGTGTTAGAGTTGGTTCATTGTCTGAGGTGCAGCAATCATCCACTCTGAAGGGTTCAACCGTATGGTCTTGTAGAGCAGTAATTTCGGCCAGGGAGATACCTTGTGGAAGAATTTGGGCAAAATTCACAATAGGAAGGCATGTGCGGTTTCCAACGATTGTCAAAATGGTGTGCGGAACAGCGACGCCATGCGTAAGCATCACGGCATGAATTGGTGCCACCATGTAATCGCCGTCAGGTACAGGTGGTGTAGAGAAGAGGTCGATATGTGTGACACAGTTAGGCGGAAGGCGTGCGAAATCAATGCAGCAAAGGCGACTTTGGAGTGGGTTGGTCAGATCAGCAAGTAGAGGCATTTCAAGGTCAAGACAGCCGGCTGAACAATCTATACGGGCCGAGTGAGCGATTAGAAAATCCATGCCTAGAATTACTTCATGAGGGCAATTTTCTATAACAGTGAAAAGAACAGCAGTGTTTCTATCGGCGATAGTCACACGGGCAGAGCACATGCCAATAATCGCGGCAGTTCCCCCGTCGGCGACTCGAACGGCTCGGTTCAAGGCGGGTGTGACAACTTTCTTTAGGCGGCGACGAAGAGCAGCACTCATTATGGACACATGCGCGCCGGTATCGATCAATGCGCGCACAGGTACATTGTCTAATGTAACGTTCAACAGATTCCGGGTCGTCGGTAATAATACACGAGGATTTCTTGCAGAGGTCGTCGTCAATGCAGCTTCACCTCCAGAAGCTGCACTGCCTAGTTTTCCGGTCGGGGGCGCTGCGAATAGGTCGGAGATGCAGGACGGCGTTGTGGGGGTGAACGAGATTGACGGCGAGCAGGGGATGGTGAGCGGGCGTAGCGAGGTCTCGTCAGAGGTGCGGCAGAATCAGAAGATGTGGTCGGCATAGGGGAACCAAAATCAAATGCTGAGGACGACTGGTGGTCAGACGTGGCTTGGGTAGGAGGCCCATAGCGTGCCGGCGGAGCCCAGTGATTGCGGCAGTGGCGAGCAATATGACCGACACGTCGGCAGTTGAAGCAGATGGGCTTGTCGTCCGGTGTACGCCATTCGGACAAATTGCGCTGTCGAGAGTAGTTGGACCCAAATCGAGGAGCGGATGGACGACGATAAAAAGGCTCGGCAGAGTAGACTGGTTGAATGGGGTGTAGGCCGACGTTCGATAATTCTTGACGAACGACGGCTTGTATCAGTGAGATCGTGGTCGGTGAAGGATCAGGCGTTGGAAATGGAGTAGCTACTGGTTGGGCTGCCTCGACCTCACGACGAATGATGCGGGTGAGGTTGTCACATCGGGGAACTGGGCGGACGGAGTCATCACAAGAGGAAGTAGCAGCTGTGTTCGGCAGGCGCGTGATGCCGTGGGTGACGCGGCGGGCTTTAGCCTGTTCTAGACGGCGGCACTCTGTCAGGATCGTGTCGATTCTCGTGACATTATTAAAAACTAGCAGGTTGAAGGCATCGTCAGCAATCCCTTTGAGGACATGGTTAACTTTTTCTTCTTCTGACATGCGCTGGTCGACCTTGCTACAAAGCGCCAAGACGTCAAGAATGTATGAGACGTACGATTCAGTAGACGTCTGGGCGCGAGTGGCGAGAGTCTTCTTGGCAGCGAGCTGACGACCAGATGAATCGCCGAAAAGATCACGGATCTTCGATTTGAAAAGATCCCAGCTTGTGATTTCGGCTTCGTTGGTTTCGAACCATGTCCGCGGCGTGCCGTCGAGGTAGAACACAACATTGGCGAGCATGAGCGTGGGATCCCAGCGGTGGGTAGCACTGACTCGCTCGTACCGGTGCAGCCAGGAGTCAACGTCGATGGTGCCGTCAGCGGAGAAAGTTCCAGGATCCCGCAGGGGTGGCAGGGTGACGTAGGTTGTCGACTCGGATCGAGAGACCGGTGGGGATGGGGCACTGGCAGTTGAAGTAGCCGAAGAGTCCCCGGTGTTGCGACCGCTGCGCGTCTCCATCGAGGTACGGGAATCGTCCACCTCCACCAATAATGTTACGGGTAACTTATTTAATAAATTAAATATGAGGCACTGTGCTCGGCGAACAAGATGGCGACAGTTCATAAACAACCAGCCACCAACGTCGTCTTTCTCTTTCTTCCAGACAGGCTGTGCCGGCTGTTGCGTATCAATATAATGACAATCAGTACCGTGCTAATAACAATCACGCTAAACAGTTATATACTAATGATGGCTTTTCTAACTGCACCCGAGATAACGATTTTCATAATAATTAAAACCTTGATAATTAAGACAAAACTGTCCCGTGTTATGCTCACTAAGCCCTAGTCAGTTATTATCATCCAAATTAAGACAGATCTGATGCGACCTTCGCAGAGAAGCAGACCAAGCAGATGCGCAGACAATCAAATTGAAAAGCAGGACGAAGCTAGGTTATATCAAGCGCCTCTATGACAGTGCAAGATGACTAAATTATTTTACATGCAAAGAAGCACCTGCTTAGCGTCCACCGCATCAAACGCTTGACAGTCATACAGGCGCAGTGACAGCCACGAGTTCAACTGGGGCCTTCTCAGAATCAACGATTATGTATCCGAGTCCACGCGTAAGTCAGTTTCATTGAGAAGACGCCGGCGGTGAATATGGGGTACGCCCACCACTTTTGATCTTGTCGAGGAGCAGTGCTCACGCCGCAATTCCGGCGAGTGGCACGATTCATCTATTCATTCATCGCGCACACTATGCACACACACACACGCAGACGTAAAAGAAGTAACGGTCGTATGGCCACATGGGACACTCTCCCCTACGTCGGTAACGGACCTCAATAAAGTTGATCGCTCTCACTTTCTCTCATCACGTGGCAACTATGTATCGCATTCAATTTCGCTCTCAACGTATCCACTCACAGCCGCATTGCCACCATTGTGCGAGTGCCCCTGGCGAAAGCCTGTCCTTACATTTATCTGCAATTTTTGACAGAAGAAAAATGAGCAGCACGATAGTGCTGCTTGTACACCCTGGCTGCCTTCGGCATGGAAATTCTAATGCTGCAGATTGAACTAAAGGATCTGCCCGAAGTAAAACAAACGGCCGAAAACACGCCTGCGGTAGGCGCATGTTGAGTTGAGAAAAAGCGCGACAAGCAGGATGACGGTCCTGCACTGCTAAAATGTTGACTCAGTGGCAGCTCTGACGTGTACGCACGCACGCGGTGTTTCTTTGATAACCACCGCAAATGCCCAACATGGGTTTCTGCCACCACGAGCGTTGATGTTGCCACTTTTTTTATCAGCGCTGCTATCACGTGCTCTACAGCTGTCTTCATGTCATGGACGCCGCAGAGCAAGCTCGGAGCAAACTCGTCTGCCCGAGAAGCTCGGGCAAACCTGCATAGCACCCCAAGTTTAGCGATCACCACAGTCCTTGCGTAACATAAAACAGTGCTTCGTTTGGTGGCCGGGTTGGAAAATAGGAAAGTGGGTGGATGGAGGACTCCGGAAACGTGAAAGGATGAAAAATTAATTCGCGCGTATGATAGACTTGCTCTAAATGAACACTTCACAGGATACTTCACGAAGTAAGCTGTATACGCTGGCGCGAAAAACTCACTATACAAACTTAGCTTCCTTCGTTGATTGCGTTTCAAAGGGGTTGTGTGAACACAATCGAATTCAGGCGAACCAGGCGGAAATGGAAGTTGTGTTGACTAACAAGACAGAAATATTCGCAAAGGCGGCGTATGGAACAATAGACTGCCTTGTATTCGGGAAGCACGCGGAATCCCTCTGAATGTGATTCTCACAAGTGGGACGAAATCCTTAATTTATATATGACTATTCAGCATGCCTTTGCGAAATTTGGATTCTGAAGGCGGAAAAAAAAGGCAACGCGCAACAAATGATGGCGTTGAACATAATGCCAAGAGAAATAAGCCATTATCGCTTTGCAGCTTTCTCAAGCTTTCTGGCGGTGGATATAGCCTACGTACCGATGGTTAGTTTCATTCCCGACTTCATGCCGTCATTGTTCCCAGGAAGACCATTAGATGTGAGACAAGAGAATCAACCGAGTAATCAAAGTGAAGGACCAAGATCAACGAGTAATGACGGTGTTTTGGTAGTGGCGGATGACATTTGCGAAAGGGAAAGCTAGGTGCATACGCGCCCCCGCAGCATGTTCATTCAAGCTTTTCAGGCACTCATGGTCTCGACCGAACAAGTCTTGCAGGCCTTCCGAAACGCTTGAGTTCCGCCTTTAAGAATAGAACGTGATTGCGTAGTCGGCCCCTGCCCGAATCGCGTTCTCAATCACTATCCTGGCTTAGGTTTGATCGTTATCGTGGCTCCATCACTATTCTGTCTTAGGGCACTCAAACGATGCCGCAAGGAAAAAAACGTGCAAGCACCCATAAACTGGCCTTTTCAACGTTTCGTACAATGCCTACTGCAAATACAGTCACGAATTGGCCATTGTATACGACCTAATTTTTCATTTTGGGAGTTTGAGAGGAGACAACAACGTTTCCGTAATGCAACGCACGCACTGGCCCAGCTGCACGTGCTGTTAGTGCGCTTGTTTGGTTGGTTAGAAAGACCTTTATTACTAACTGTCAGTTGATACTTAAACTTGGCTGCTCGTCGGCTTCTAAACCAAACATTTTTACGAAGTTCACACAGTTTGCCGCCTGGCATGATTCTATGTTTATATATGTGTGTGTGTATTGTGCTCTGTATATTGAATCAATATACTTTCACCTTTAAACTTTGAACTACCCCAAAATATGACATGTGTTCATGGCACTGTTTGTGGTACCTAACAGTCATATAGTGTGTTTGCCCCTAAGCGATTCCGAGCACGTGGGTGAAATTGTGGTGAAGCACCTGTTCAATTTCTGCTTGAACCAAACGATTTTTTAATTTTTTTTCAATTGCAACATATTTCGAAATTTCACTGACGGACGTTCATTTTTCGCACACAACAGAGACCGACAGCAGAATTTTCCAGAAACAATTTATCTAACGTTATCATGTCGATAAATCTTTCTTGGCTTTAGAAACCGTAATCTGGAACTTAGGTAACCACGCTTAGTAGATAACAGCGGGTGACCTATATTGATGGATCACTGCCTCATGCACTTGACATCGTCTACAAATGTCGAGTGCCGAGAAAAATTTTTCGTGCACTCAGAATAAAGTTTTCCACCCATTCATCCACCCTTGCGTTCAGATGAAGAATGTTGCGGTCATTTCCTATTTTTTCAGAACAAAGGTCTAAGCAAGGCCAATGCTATCGTCATTACTCAAGCCGTCACTTATCTATTCACGGAATCAGTATACTCAAAGCAAAAAAAAATAAAGTACCGAAACTGCACGAAAATAAATGAAGCAATCGCACAGGATAATCAAAAGAGTGTGCCCACTGAATCGGCCGTTGGTTCGGGGTACATTTATTACGCGACCTTAAGACTTGCTTGCACATGGCCAGGGTAACTACGTATTTGACAAATAACCGTGCCCAGCGCGACGTCCCTGCCAGGTTCTTTTCCCGTCAGCGTACTGCAATCGCTCATGCGAGATCAGGCAACCTGCCCCGACCTGCGGCTGGCGACGTTCCGTTCCTTTTGTTTCTGTTTTTTTTTTCTCCTACGAACCAGGACAAAAGGCAACACCTGACCAAACATACAAGAATTTCCACAAACTTCAACGACAGCCGAATTTGTGACGAAGCTAAAGTGCTTGCGTTTAATCTAACACCGAAAGCAGTATATTTGATTAACGACAATGTGCTGGAAAATTTATTGTGGTTTGAAAAGAAATCAGCACACGAAGTAGGTTGGTGCCACAAGACGCTAAACATTAATTCCATCCGACGTGTGAATTCACGCGCTAGCATCAATTTACCTGCTGGACAGCCAAAGAATACACATAGCTTCGTCTGTCGAAGACTACCGTACTTGTAGGATACATTTTGCTTTATTGCCTCTGCTGCTGCTGCTGCACGAAAAGAAAATCAATAAACTTAGAAAAAGAACGGAGGGGAGGATTTCGGTTCGCATCACAGCGTGACGCTGTATTCAGGAATAAACATTGTCACTGAGGTGTATTCTATGCTTCCGCCCTAGTTGTGGCTTGCTACTAGGAATTATGCACGCGCACACACATTTCCAGCCACTACTGTGTGATTGTTGTCATCAACTTTCGTGCTTAGTTGGTCAAACAATATTAACTCTCTGAGAGATGCAACTAACTTGCAGTGGGGTTCTCTCACGTTGGGACGGGCAACCTAAGTCTGATCACCCGCTGTGGACTTTCTGAACGACCCAAAGCTGAACCCTGTTGTTGGGGCTTCAGATGGCGGAGAACCACATGGCTTGGTTGACGGGATCACAGCCCAGTAACGAAGGACGTCTGCTCTAAATCAGCTAGCTTCTCGTAAGGGGGCACAGTCACGTGTGAGAGTCCAGATAAAGTTATCGGAATCATGCCAAATTTTTTCATTACCCGTAAGTCATCGTCTGTGCTCTGGGCAATTTTTTGTAAAAAGGACGGTTGATCCTCCCGCCAAGGTAGAAACGCTGTTAAATCTTTCTGTATATGGTGAAATGATGTCTAGTCGCCACCTTGGTGAGCTAGAGATAACCATTCAGAGCGCGGAACGTCACACCACGTGAGGTAATGTGATCTTCAAAGATCTCACTGTAGTAGACACGTGGTTCTTCGTGCGTCATCTACGGGTGGCAGCACTCTTGGAATTTCATTAAATTTGCAGAAAAAATTAAGAAAAGTAAAAAAGCAAGTGAAAAATATAAAGAAAAAGAAAGAGAAAGCGAGATATAGGAATGAAGATAGGTGAATAAAAGAGTGAGAAAAAAAAGGTAGTTACAAAAAAGGAGAAACGAAGATAAAAATCAAGAATTAGAAATGAAGAAATAAAAATAAACAGAAAATGACAAAAGAGAGAAATATAAAAAAATGAGGTGGCTTATCTTTCTTTTTAGGAATCGGTATAACATGCACGTGAAATGTGTCTTCGCAGAGGTATCCATTGGGTGTTTTTCGTCCATTGTATCGCTACAAAGGTGCAAAGGTGAAGGATGGAATGCTATAGCAACGTACATCAAATCGCGCAAAGAACAACAGGCAGTTTGCAACACGCACAAAGTTAGCATACAGAAGACATGCGCGGTCTAATAACTGTTACAGCTCGACATCTAAAGCGCGCTGTTCAAAAAGAAATATAGGCTCTCAAAACGAACGCACAAGTATACCTAGAACAAGCGTGGACAACTGTCACAATTCCTTCTCGTTCATGAGAGCGCCATTTTTTCGTACAAGCGATCACGGCAGCGAGCGAAGTGACCTTCGTGCTCTTCTGAATCATGAGTCTGATCACGGCGCTCGCAGGAGAGACCACGCTCCGTCTAGGTGGCGCTATCGAAATGCTATAGGCGACGGCGACCTTGACAGCGCGCTCAGCGCGAGACCATTGCGCCATCTCGCTGGTGATGACGAAAATGCGCTGAAGGTACGAAGCTCTGAGGACCGCCGAACGGTATAGGGTGTATATAAATGGCTTGCCGTTAGCACTTTTGACAACGTGCGTCCCATGGCGTAGCTGGCGGTTAGTACCACGCACTGCGGATTGAGAGGTCACTTGTTCGACGGCCCGCGACAGAGCCTTTCCTTCTCGTTTTTTTTTTCTTCGAAGTATGTCTCTATAAATTTTACAACGTCCTATCTGTGACGGAAAAACGTCAGCAGAGCTGCGGTGGATCCCGGCATAAAACACTTTCTTGTTAAAAATAGAGGACAGAAAGAAAAAAAAAAGAAAAAAGGCAGTCATCGAAGCTCCGCACTTTCTTCAGGCTTGGTACCACTAGTCCTGCCTTATTTTTTGTCCAAAGCTTCAAATAAGAACAAAAAACTTCCGTGATTTACACAAGCATAATACTGCACTTCAAGACATGCATGTGATATTGTGCTGCCTTTTTTATTTGCTCTTGTCGTGTACGCTAAAGCGCAGTACTGCTCTCATCAAACCGAAAGGATATCAAAGGATGTCGACAATGTACGCGCTCTGTGGGCTCAACAATGAAGTGGCAATATTCTGAGTACTATAACGTTCAGCTCCTTCTGCACTTTGCAACCACCTTTTTGAACGTGACTACACGATCACTAATGTATTGCCTAACCACTCGTCCGAATAGACCAAACAACTAATAGAAGTGACAGACAGATCAAAAAAATATGTCACGTACTGAATCGTGTGGCAGTGGAACTTGATGGAGTTCCGTTTGGGCGGGGAAAAAACGAACGAAAGCACCACCAAAAGATTCAGTAATCGTCTTCCGTGTCTCATTAGCCGCTGAGCTAAGCGACAAGGAGTGCTGATGAAGCAACGAGTAGGTAGATCAACACATTAGCACCGCACTTAAGCCGAATGCGGGGATTACGGCGCAAAAGGATGTGGCAATTGTATATTGCACAAGTGCTTGCAATTTTGCGGCTATATATGTTTCATTGCATTAGCTTCTCCGAGGACATTGGCCCATCTTAGATGTCCCAGCATCCAAGGACTTATATATTATGCGTTTGGTATTGTTGAAGCAAAGAGAAGTCACCATCGTTGGTTCGCCAGAGTGCAGGTTTCTTTGAGTGCCGTATTGGCGTGGTCAACTTCTTAACGCAATTGTCCCGCCAATAGCAACGTAAATATGGTTTAGTATATAAACAACATGAACAAATGAAGCAACGAAACGAACTGAATTAGTTTCAAGCAGCAACTTAATGTACACTGTGAAAAGCGCGCGAAGCCATGGGGGCTGGGAGGTGGGAGGAGCCCAAGCATCGTTTATGTTTGTTCGGGAGACTGAACACAAAAGTTCCCCGATTCAATCGCCTAACATTGCACGAAAGCAAAAACCATCCGCGGCGGTCATTATCGTCATCGCGGCAGGCCATCGATAATGATTATGATCTTGATTACGATGGAGATCATGAATTATGCACTTTTTCGACAATGACGAATAATTTACCTTTGGTATTATTCATGTTGACAAAGATGACACTGATGCATATTTTATCCACTTGAAAGGGTATATAAAGTTTGCTTTAACAAATAAGGATATTTTGAGGGTGAAAAATTTGTAGTTACTTGCGCGTCCTCTGTATTACTGACTGAAAGACGATTGGCCCAATCTAGCCCATGTCTGCGGGGTGAGTGCGGTAGAGCTATGGTTGACAAAACACGAGAGCCTATACTTGCATTCAAAGGTACGTTTCGCTCGAAAATATTTCATGATTCTCAAAGTAATTACGACAAACGTACCTACGTAATACAAGCTAGCTAGCGGATAGCGTTGAAGTCTTGGTAGGCCAGGCCTGTAGCATTTTGGTTTTTCTTTTTTTTGTGTGTGGATGGTTAACATATTTGCCCAGTGAAAGCCAACTCCGCGAGCAACAAATATGGTACATGGGCTGGAATGCGGAGTCGTTATTATCATGAAACTCGATGCAGTGTCATTATCCGTAGCCCTTAACAGAGTGTGGTTCCGCGTTACTGAGCAGGAAGTAACAGAACGAAATATTGTAAGAAAAAATTGGGGGACCCTTAAGGTTCACCAGTAAGAGTTGAATGCGATAGCAATATCCGGCCCCAAGCGCGCCCTTCAACCACTAAGTGCATACTTATACATATGCTTTGTTACATAGACACGCACGCACACAAACACGCACACAGTAGATTGGACCAGCGCGCGCTATTATTGCCGAATGGGCTTGTTTTCGTCGTGACACCTGTCAAACAAAATGCGTTAAAGAGGCCCTGAAACCCTTTTTCAGGTAACCATGGAAACAATTCACTAGAAGAGCTTATTTCCTCAAGAATTCAACGCCACAAAAGTTTTAAATATCCGTCCAGTGCGAGGGGAGTTTCAAAGGCTTTTCGCATGTTGAAATTACATTATCTCTTCTCTCGTCCCGACAAAAGCGCTGGAAGCTAAGCAGGAAAGGATGGCAGGGCAAAGAAACTACCGTGCCTCGTCACCTTGAGCACTTTTTTTTCTTAGAATGCGCGGCTTTTCAGTATGATTGGGCGCGCACGCGTGGACAAGTAGCGGCCTTCCGCGGCTATCTTGGTAACTTCGTTTTTTGGTCACAGATGCACAAACAATTTTTCTCTGACAACCAACATGGCCGACGCCGGCGGTGGGTTTCATGCGACACGTGGTATTTAACGCTATCGCGTTAAAACGAGGTAGTAACCTTTTAGTAAGTTACGAAAACACGGTACGCAAGTACGGTACGGAATTACGGTACTACCCCATCTTTTTTGCTCATTGTGCTTAAGCCGGTCCCAGTTCCAGGGACAGTGTGGCTCCCGAACGACAGGTTCCTCGTTACAGTACTGACAAATGAGCAAATTGTCACTGAATCTTGACTTTTACTCTTTTTTTTTGTGTTACACTCACACAGACTGGAAAGAAGTTTTCAAATAGCCCACCAAGTGTATCTCTTTCTGGTTCATGTGCGTTGCGCCAAAAACAGCCTTGACTCCTCGTTAAATGCATTTCGTAGGCCGACAGGCAATATTGAGACACGACATCAACACAGTAAGTTTTCTTCTTTTTTTTCTAACAGCATTTGTGGGGTTGGAGTGCCTTCACTAGAGCTAAGAGCGCCAAACCACAGCGAGCAAGAAGGGAGGAGTGGTATTGCAACATCGTATACCTCATTTGCGTACCGCATTACCGTAACATTCTAAATGTCCGCATTTTGTTTGAACCAGTTATACGCCCCGGTGTTCACGATCTCTGTGGAACAATTGATGCCTTCCACGCCAATCAAGACACGCAACCAAACAACAAAGTGAGCAAACAAGCAAGACAATGCGCCGCGTTGCATTTGATTATCTCTTCATCTGTCCGATCACTATCTCCGATGTCCGGTGATTTCTAACGGTCATTGAGTATGAAAACCCTGCGTTTTACGTCTGCCCACTTCTTCCACAAGACTACTATTAATCAAAGCATTCAGGTATACACACCCCTATCTCGTTCGGGCTGAGGCAGTGCATTCACGGTACCTCGCATCTCCATAAACACTACGCTATTAGTGCATTGTTCGCGCGTTTTGTATACGTTTCAGAAAGTACAAGCGTAAATGAAGACTAACTTTTTTTACGTTTCTAAATATGCGCGTAATTCCTGAGAACGGTGACTCATTTTTTCATGCCCTTCGAGTCTGGCTTCGTAAAATTATGTCAGAGGTCATCGCAGAAACAACAGACGTTTTTTGAAGGTGTTTCTTAAATATACAAACAATAGAAGTTATTTCCATTGAGACGGTAAGGACGGGAATATTTCCACTGTATTAAATTTAGAAATACAATCTGTTTTTGAACAAAACCGCTAAGTGTGATTACATTGGAACTTCTTAAAACTAGTTTGCTTTTTATTATCTAGAATGTCACCTTACATTCACTTATTTATTATCAGCGGCGTTTTAGTTCTGTTCTAAACGCATGCCGGTTCTGAGCTTGCACGTTATGAGCTTGCAATTATTTTCTATAGAAGGGCAATCACATTTCACTTAAGCATCATCAAGATGCTCTGAGGTCAGTCCGCAAATCTTAGGTCAGTCAATATGTTAATATTCGTGATGCCACACGTTAAAATACATATTAAAACTATGGGCGGGGATACAAAAAATCCGCTCACTGCACTTTAAAGTAAAAATCGTAGCGCCCCAATTAAGTTGATTAACAATCAATACATTTCGACAAAAAATTAGGATTGTGCAAATGAGAACATATATAGCTTCACTGCAATATGGACTTACATTCAGGTTTTTTCCTTGCCTAAAAAAATTAAAACTGTAAAGTGGAAAAAGACGCAGCGCAAACATATAGCGAAATAATATTATTATAGGCACAGTTGATCAAATTCAATATGAGGATTTCGTTGAGTGTTATGAAAAACTGCAGGCACAATATTGACATTCATTGATAGAATAAAGATTGCTACATGACACGAAGCTTATAGAAGAGGCTCAAGTAATCAGGCAGATATTGTCTTGAGTTCTTTGTAACCTGTTACCTCAATGCTATGATTTATTTATCTATTCTTTTCAGCAAGGTAGCAAGCTTCCAGGAGAGAGAAATACATGTATACAAGCGCGCCGTTAAGATGTTTAATGCAGCAAATACGCGCTCACTCTCGTAAACACTGGTAGGCTTTTGATTCAATTTAATATCTTCCTTTTCTACTGGTTCTTAGATAAACTTTAAATATGCGGAGATTAAACGCGTCGAAACCGTGATATCTTAATGACTCACGTAGTAGTGGAGCGTTCCGTGAATTGCCGCCATATATATATATATATATATATATATATATATATATATATATATATATATATATATATATATATATATATATATATATATATATATATATATATATATGAGATTTAACAGACAGTAATGCCAAAGAATGTACAGGGGACGTTATTAGAACCAATAGAATGTAAATAAGAAGAAAGAAAAGTGGAAGAAAAAGTAACCAGCCGCTCACGGCTGGTTATTTTTTCATCCACTTTTCTTTCTTCTTATTTACATTCCATTGGTTCTAATAACTTCCCCTGTACATTCCTTGCCATTACTGTCTGTTAGATCTCATTAATATTGTGTTAAAACACAGAAAAACGAGCCCTTAGGTATGCACTTCTTTCCCTTATATATATTCTATTTTCCTTTCTCCTCACACAAAGTAACAAGTCAGTGGCCGTTTGCACGGGGGCGAAATTCTCTTCATTAGAGTATTCCACCTATATATATTGTTGCGAAAAGAAACCAGACTCACAATTGCAGAGTTGGTATATTGTCTATAATCGCAGAGGTTGCTTCACCTTTGAGGCGAAACTGTGACATCTTTAGGATGTCATGCAAAGGGTGCAAAAAGCCTTCTTGTGCCCAGGGAAGGTTGAGTACTGAGTACCAGTAACCAGAGATGAAGCACTTTTTTATAGCACAGTGTTTGTTTTCTACTTTGCAAGGACAACCATTGTGCTTGAAAACAAGAACAGCTGAAGTCACGCATAGGTAGCAACCTATCATTACATGCAATATCAACAATAAGAAAGCCTATAGTTTGGTTGGTGACCTACAAAAGCCTCTTTTTCCTCCTCATCCGACTACTCACCTGGCTTACTCGCGCATTTTTTTTCTTTTGTTTCAAAGTTGCTTTTTATCACTTGGCTCTGGTGTAATTTTAAAATTCTCTTTTCCTTTCTCCTTACACAAAGTAACAAGTCAGTGGCCGTAGGCACACCGGCAAAATTCTGCGCGTTGGAGTATTCCACCTGTGTTTCATTTTCTTTCCCTTCACGCCATGCTCTTTCTTTCTCCTTTTTTTTTCTTCGCATCTTTCGCATTCTTCAGTTGCCTGGGCTTAGTTTAAACAGTCATCATTAGGGACAAAGTTTCTGCTCAGTAAACAGCGGTCGTGCTGTCCTTTTCCTCTCAGCACTCTTAACTGCTCCCGCACATCGGAGAAGTCGCTCATACTCCTAGTTGCGCATTCAATATTTAGAATGAGTATTCATCTTTGTAACGACGCCAGTCTTTATAGCCCCCGTGCTCTCTCAGGGTAGTCAACGTGAGCATGCAGCGCTAATTGCCAGCCCAAAGCAACGCCTTTAGAGACCTCGCAACTCAGAGACCCTTGTGATTTCCAATAAGTCATGCCTTCGTCCCCACGGGAAGTTTGTGGAGTAACTAAGAAGCATTGTCACGAGTGAAAGTAGCATCTCACTTCCTTCATTCTTCAAACGCAGACACTATGAGAGAAGGGAGAACGACCTAGCACAAACCGTGTTAAGAACACTTAGGTTAACTCACAATGATACACGGCGTCTCTCGAGAGCTCCTCTATAATACAGCCGTGGCTGTGAAACTAGAGGTAGAGTGCACATTCTTCAACTTACAGCTGCTACATCGGCAAGGCATCAGCCTTTAAGACGAAAACGGCACGTGACTTCAGCGCCTGCCCTTGTTTACTCTACCCGTGTGTCGCCCCACTCCTCTCGCGTACATAGTATCCTTATTGCAGATTTTCTTAATTTATGTTTTCTTGTTTTCCCAATGACTTTTCTTGTTTCCCCAATGAAACCTCCCCCAATGACTTCCTTTAGCATTTCAACCTAATCCATCGAAGCTCACTTAACCTACCACTTCTCTCCCAAAGACCATGCTATGAAGATGTGCAAATAAATAAATCAACTAATAAAAAGTTGGACAAATAGGTAAACAAACCAAGAAGAAAAGGTCCTATGGTGGCTCCTATAAGTTAGTGCTCTTGTTGCCAAACTACAAAGGTGGTGAACCGGCCTAAAGAAAAGACTACCTCGATGAACTGCAAGAACCACAGGGCATTCTGAACTACCGGAAACAGCTCACTTAGGAACCGAATTTTGATTCGTATTTGTTATCCGACCTTTGTAATCAGTTTGAACCTTTGGCCGTCAAGTAATCATTCAGATACTGGCGCAATGATCTCTCTGTTTCTTAATAATAATTGCTACTGTATTAACCGTTTATTTCATGCATTGAGGCCTCGTTCTCTAAGCTACCCATCTTTAACAGTCACGCGAGCTTTGTCGATAGTTCTTCTATGTATAAGCGTTTCTGGCAGAATGACCCCGGTAATTCCGCAGTTTGAATGTATAAAATAATCCACTTGTATCGTTTATGCGGCATCAAATGGATTGATTGATTGATTGATTGATTGATTGGTTGGTTGGTTGATTGATTGAATCAAGCAATCTTGCGATTGATTAAGTGCAGTGTTCTATATCGGCAGTTAAGCGCACTCAAACTACAGTATTCTAGCACCTGGGACCACTTTTAACCTACTCCGGTGCAAGCACGCTTGAAAATGCCTATTTTACTGTCTCCTTGTGCTGCCTGTCTTCCCTTTAACCCCTTTACCATGCACAGGGTGGTTTGCGGATTTACCTGCCTTTTAACCTTTTCCTTCCTTCCTTCTGCCCCTCCGTCTTCTCGTGCGATATGATTCGACCAGCAAAAGTACACACAAGGTTACTTCACTTATCTCTCCCTATGATATTGATGCTCCACCTAGAGTCATCCGCTCCGGGAAATCGACCAGTATTTCAACCCTAAATAAACTGTTTAACTGATTAATACGTTACCAACCTCTAGGTTTGTGCACAGCATACACACCCGAGATTTCTGAACAAAAACCATCTTTCAAGCCATCCTGCAAGAGATCTACTGGAAAACAATTCGCAGTTTTACGTACATTGGGAAATTATGATATGCGAAGCATGAGTGAGGAAGGTTTGTATGTCACAATGAAATCGGCACAACGTCACGAGATGAAGCTAAATTATGCCGTACATGACTTCTATGTCATGATTATCATGTTTGGACGTGTCATTTACCTTCTTCATCTATTCACGTTACCTAATACCGAATTCGGTATATGTGAAGCCAGCCTAACGGCCGCGTGCGTGTTATGAGCGTACCACGTAGTCAAGTTATACATGACACGCCTGCCGTGATTCTCATGTTTGCACGTTTCATTTACCTCCGTCGTCTGTTCACGTTATTCAATACCAAATTTGCTATATGTGGATCGAGCAAAACGGCCGCGAGCGCATCATGAACGTGGCATGTAATCATGTTGTTACAAGAAACGCAAGTTATGATTATCATGTTTGCGCAAATCACGTACCTTCGTTGGTCATTGACGTCCCGTAATACCAAATTTGGTATATGTGAAGCTAAAGGAACAGCAGAGAACGCATCATTAGGGCCCAATGCACTACTACGTAACGTTGACGCACGCGCACGCTGGGCGCAGCAACGCTACGCTAACAAAACGCGAGCAGTCGAGGCCCGGTGGCAACCGGCGAGGCACTGCGCCGTGCTCCCGACCGGGTTGCAGAAATTAGGTGCCTTTTTCTCATCTTCTAACCCCTACCACCACCACCAACCGGCGCGAAATGCAACGTGCTGCATTTTGCGCTGATAATGTTACCCGGACATACAGTCAGCAGCACCGTGTCTGCCTCTCTTCGTGACGGAGGGACGCCGGGCGCGCTCAAACGCGCATGCGTCAAAGCAGATCTGCGCCTGCCGTGGCATCGCCGACGTAACGCGACGAAACAAACGCCGGCGCACACGCGTGCTGGGTCACGTCGAAATGTATTGGCGCCTTGAGCATAATACACTACTTATGATTATCATGTTCGAACCAGTCACATACTTTCGTCATCCATTCACGTGACGTAACACCAAATTTGGCATATGTGAAGCTAGCGAAACAGCCACGAGTGCATCATGAGCGTAGCATATAGTCACGTTGTTACATGAGACGCATCTCAGCCATGATTATCATGTTTGCACCAGTCGCATACCTTCGTCATACACTCACGTCCCTTAATACCAAACTTGGTGTATCTGAAGCTTGCGAAACGGCCGCGAGCGCATCATGATTGTGGTATGTAGTCATTTTGTTACGTGGCCCCCATGTGAAGAATTTCATGTTAGGGTCTGTAGATTGTGTTCGCCATGCAATCATTTCATACCATGCCAGTTTCGCAACATGTCATGTGAACGAAACCACCGCAAGAGCAGCAAGACCATGAAATGTTAATGACGACATCTATGACATACGTGTCATGAATGTCACTCTGTTGCTCTGTTTTCTTCTGTCTATATTCGCCCCAATATTCCTCTCTACCAGTGGATGGTAGCAAAGTGAACGCGTGTTTGGTTAATCTCCCTGCCCTTTCTTGCTTCTCTCTCTCTCTCTCTCTCTCTGTTGTGAAGTAAAGACGATAAACGCTGTTGGAAGTGGCCTTCAGTGCTAATTTCGATGAATGCGTCTGCGGATGTGCTCCTATTTAACCAGACCATGATCATTTGGCTATTGGCCCATTCAGTCCCAGCCACTCTGTGATCTAATTTAGGAATAGAGTTTTCAACTGCAGTCGACGGAACTACAAGGTCGTGTTGTAAGACCACTAGACCACAAACCACTGATATTCATATTCGTTAATTACAATATCGTGTTTCCATAGCGCAGCTCAGTTTGACCATGACGCAAATAAACGCCAGCAAGGAAGGAAATGTTCGGCTACAACATGAGTGCTGATTTCCTTCTTTACTATCGTTTCTTGTCACTATGTTCACACTAAGGTGCGCAACAGCCATAGGACAGATTGCAAACTACACAGGTTCTGATAATATGGATCAAATGCACGGCCCGGGCCGTAATAAAAGTAGCTAAATAGCAATAAATACAGGACAGCTTTACTTTTCTAGACTACCAGTCATGACAAAGATGCCAGTCGGCCGCGCTTTGTTGCTGTCAGTGCTTGTGGACACAAATTCTGTATTAGCATGTGGGAAACAAGACCCCAATAAAACGAAAAATGCTGCGTGAATTCGACTGAGGGGATCGTTGGTGCGAAAGGGCCGAAAACGTGAATCCGGGACTCGCAAGAAGTGCTTCAGTTGAGCGGAACGTGTTAACAACATTACGTTTTATTGGCGCACATGGGCGCACTCCTCGATGAAAAGACGACCGGCGCGCGAATTGAATCAATGACGGCCTTCAACCTGTTGACTCTGGGAGAGCGCCTTAAGTGTCTTTGGTTGCCTACAATGCTCACTTTTGCAATTCCATTCCTCTTTACATTTCACCACGCAAAACCTGCTTATAGTTGCCGAAATTCATTCATCCTAAACTCCGAAAACGGCGCTGAACATGCATGAATGGGCTTATTGAAGTAGACCAGAAATAACGCTTCTAAAGAGGCAGTTTTGGGTCATATTTAAAGAAACATCTTCACTTCTGAGGGTAAGGGCTGTAAACGAGAAATAAGCACTAAGGAGAAGCACAATGGGAAACATAATTGACATATTAACCAATATTTTTTGGTCGACTACATTAGGTTACAATAATATTTGCAAGCTACTGCCTGAGGTTTCACGCCTGCCATTAAGAAGACCACGAGCACGAAAAGAACGAAGCGAAGGACTTTAGAGGGTCCCTATAAATCCCGTGTTCGTACACGTCACGCATTTTAATTTACTCAAAGCGCTACTCTCACGCTCGGAGAATGGGTCAACTTTATGATAGAGTGGACGTTGAGGTATATGAAATATAAAAATTGTGACAACGTCCAGCGCAGTGGATCATTTGTGATGATCAACTGATGAGTCGATGTTCGTGAGTTCAATTATGGCCGCAACGCTCACACTTCGATGAAGGCGAAGCGGTGGAGACCTGTATATTGTGTGACGTCAGCTCGCGTTAAAAAACACCGGGTGGACGAAAGTTACGGAGCTCCTTCTTACGGTGCCCCTTAGAATCATCGTATAAGTTTCGTGTTTTTTCGGACGTAAAACCCCTGAAAATGTTAAAATTGGAATCTCATAATGACTGAAATTTAGTGAAAACTGCAATTACACCTCAGAAATCCATCTGATTGGCCTTGTTGCTATACCTGACGGATGACTAAATTACGTTAGTTGTACTAAAGTAGAAAACCTTTCATCTGCATCTATGAACTAGTCCTATTTTAATTTAGGCCCCAGGCTTTCTCGATTCAGTACAAACAGGAAGTAAAGAACGGAATTTATTTATCACTAGTAAACATGAAGCGACATTATGTCCGCATAATTCTCGCGTTAAGTAGTAAAGGGAGGTCCAACACGGATACGTGACAATTTGGCGTCAATCTACGCCCGGAAAAAAATCGTAAAACGTATTCATGCAGATACTTTTTTATATATTCTACACTATTGCAGTTTCTATATTCTACACTATTGCGGTTCTATATTCTACACTATTGCGGTTTATATTTTACACTATTGTGGTTACATCGATGTAAGCGATTTTCACATTTACATGTCTCGCATAGCAAATCTGATACTTCGTGCCGCAGTGACAAATGATGAAAGTCTATCATCAAGAGTACGTTGTTTATGTTTTTCATCCATGTTTCAAGTTTTTGCGGCACAACAGTGCAAGTTGTACCGCATAATCTGGGTGTAGAACACGAAGATACATTTCCTGAATTGAGGTCTTACACAGTAATGTACCCGGCAGTTGACGAACTCCTTGATACTGAAAAGTAAATATTTCTGTATTTTAAAAACCAACGAGAAAATAAGCCTGCGTATACTGTAGCATACAGCAACGTAATGCATCTCTTTAGCACACGCAACTGATCCTAATGCAGTATAATTCACTCGGCAGTTCGAATATTTCAGCACTTGAGGTACTTACTAAGTTCGGCGAAGCTGTTGATACGGGGTACAAAAGAGCATGCGCTTTGAATGAAAGACTAAACGCCAATGCCACTCTGCTTCCTTGCATTTCGGCCTATATAGTAAGCTAGTCAAGCGGGAAATCATTCAAGCACGCTTTCACACCACCCTTAAGTCCTGTCATAACTCTATTCACGGTAGCATCTTCTCGCAGACAGGTAGATTGAAGGAAGCCGGTTATCCCAGTCTCCTTTTCATCTCTGTTACTACCAAGCTGCGCAAAAAGCTGAAGCAATCGAGTAGTTCTCCTGATCTGTAGTTCTCCTGAGTAGTTCTCCTGATGATGAAAAAAATAGAGAAATTAAAGCAAAGCAAAGGCACGGAGGTTAAACAGGTTGCCCCCGATATGCTACCACACAAGGGGGAAGGAAGTAACAGCGAGAAATGGGGTTGCTATTATCCCTCGTAAACAGGCCATTTCTCACAAGATTAAAAATATTGCTGATAAGACGGGTATCTAGGTTCTGCTTTCGGCACCGCACAAGCTGTCTCAGCTGAGCGCCGGGACAAACTTTGACAAACAGAATCGCAGCTCCTGCAAAATTAACCACAACAATATACTTCTTGACTGCTCCAGTAATGTTGTGTATAGCATACCCCTCTCATGCGGACAGACGTACACCTGTTAGGTGGGCTGGTGTCTTAATGTACGTTAGCAAGTGCATGACCAAAAGGTACAATACGGAACCTGCGGTTTTCTTGCAATTCACTTTTCCCAATGTGGGTGTGCTCCAGCAATCGAAAACACACAGCTTTTAGATGCATCGTCAGAATAACATGGGTATCGTCACTGGTGCTTTAGCTATCACTAAAGGAAATCGCATCAGCAATCCTCCATTTTATCTTACAAAAATTACCTCATTTCTTCCGGTAAAATAACCTAGATATACTTCGGTGGGTTTTTTTATGTCTTTTTGCGTTTTCTTGTGCTTTATTGCTTTCTTTGGTATCTCTCATCTCTTCTACGTCTGCCATCATGCGTATTTGAATGAGTGGCGATCACAGTTGCTATCTTTTTGTCATTTTTTTATTTTCGTGTTCATAAATTTAAGTTCTAAGTAAGCGCTGGCCGGCGTCGGTCCCTTGTTATTCTCTGTATCATGCACTGTTCAAGTTGTCAGTGGAATTGTAAGGGGCAGCGTTAGGACAAATACACTAACGATAAAAGACACGGCAAGTGCTGTCTTTTCTCGTTCGGTCATTCGTTTTAACGCTGCCCCATATAATTCATTGTGAACTCTAACCAAGTAGCCCACCTTTCCGTTAATCTGTAATGCGTCACTGGAAGGTTTCATTCACCACCCGCTACGCTAGTGTAGTGGTTATAATGCTCGACTGCTGAACCGAAGTTCCCGAGATCAAATCGTGGTGATGGCGTTAGAATTTCGATGGACGCGAAAATGCTTGAGGCTCGTGTGCCCGGACATAGGGCCCGTATAAGAGTCCCAGGTGGCCTAAGCTTTCGGAGCCCTCATTTGCAACGTCCCTCATAATATTTTCGTGAATCTCGGGCGTTAAGACCATTCAGTTATTAAGGTTCCAGTGATATTCTAAAGTAACGTGTTTATTAACGTAATACATCCCAACCACGGGTTCAAATAGCATCTAGTTGGCCCCTCGTGATTCGTGGCAATTGTTGAGCCCAACGCAAGCTCTTTTTTTTCTAAGCAACAAAAAGCAAGGCGAAAGTTTAGAAGAAGACGGCAGCTTGAAGAGAGTAATACTCTCGAACACAAGGTGTCCGCGTATCCCACATTTCCACAATTATTCCTGCCACCTTAAAAGCAAAACGACTTTTTGATACCTGTTTTAACATCTATGCTTGCCTTGTGGAACCCCATACTACTCGCCAGAACTAGCACCCAAGCGATACTCCGTTTTCAAGAGCATTCATCTCACAAAGCCATAACTTACACCTCAGCCGCAAATAATGACCACCTCGGTTTCACGACAAACATTTCATTAGCAGAACGTCGTGAAAGCTGAACGCCACCACTGACGCAATACAAGCTTAGCGTAAGAGGTATCGCTGAAATGCGCCGATCACCTTACGAAACCAGTCCCGCTTCAGGGAACGAGAAGGAATGTATATCCAAGCAAGAAGAACGAAAACCTAAAATTATATTACGATATTAAATATCAGGTGTGGGCGTACTTAAAACAATATTCATTTACAAGTCTGAAATTTTCTGTTCAATTGTGCTGAAGCGACACGCACCCCTCCGGCGCCCTTCCCTGATGATCTTTGTCTGACAGACAGACAAATCTCTGTCTGCTAGACAGACAGACATACAGACAGACAGACAGACAGATCTCTGTCTGACAGACAGACAGACAGACAGACAGACAGACAGACAGACAGACAGACAGACAGACAGACAGACAGACAGACAGACAGACAGACAGACAGACAGATAGACAGACAGACAGACAGATAGATAGATAGATAGATAGATAGATAGATAGATAGATAGATAGATAGATAGATAGATAGATAGATAGATAGATAGATAGATAGATAGATAGATAGATAGATAGATAGATAGATAGATAGATAGATAGATAGATAGATAGATAGATAGATAGATAGATAGATAGATAGACAGACAGACAGACAGACAGACAGACAGACAGACAGACAGACAGACAGACAGACAGACAGACAGACAGACAGACAGACAGATAGACAGACAGACAGACAGACAGACAGACAGACAGACAGATAGATAGATAGATAGATAGATAGATAGATAGATAGATAGATAGATAGATAGATAGATAGATAGATAGATAGATAGATAGATAGATAGATAGATAGATAGATAGATAGATAGATAGATAGATAGATAGATAGATAGATAGATAGATAGATAGATAGATAGATAGATAGATAGATAGATAGATAGATAGATAGATAGATAGATAGATAGATAGATAGATAGATAGATAGATAGATGTCAACGGTATTCACATATAAAAGGCTGATGCATGCAAGGCCTCGCCAATGGGGCGCACCAATGGGCGCGCACTTTATACCAACGTCATAAGCCGGGCTGCCCGCCAACACGCCTTTAGAGAACATTGTCGAGAGCATAAGCGGGACTACTTCTTCGGGCGTGAAAGCGATCGGTTGTCGCGCTTCGGTCGTTCTGGCGGCGCCCATCCAGATTTCTGAAGTTGCAGGCGGCCATAGACAAAAATATATGAATCAAACTACCCATGAATGACATCTTTTCAAATGTGGTGCCAAATAAGAGCCCTCATGCGACCATAGTATTATAGTCTCTTCGTCACCCACGGCCGTTGCGTAGCAGGGTCTTTCGTGCAAGAAATCAATACGCTCACTCTCATTGTTACTTCTTCGTACTGATGAAGCTTCCAGCGAAATAAAGCGTGCATGAACGAGCGAAAAACAGGACTTTGAGCAAAAGAATGAAAAGCGGAAGACTCGACAGGGATTTTTGTATTGCCTGCATTTATTTCAGGTTAACCTTTTCTACACGTGCTAGTGACAGCGAAGTCGTTGTCAGGATGAATGTAGCAACACTTCGCGGAACAGACAAAAAACTTACGGTGCCTCGAGTATGCAGTTAGAGGTGGATTATTAGCTAACTTTGCGTATAGCGCATTTTAATCAAAGTGGTCGCAACGCTGACAGCTGAGATGTTCACACGTTATTCACGCGGATCAAATCATTCTGGATGATTGCAAATGTTTACAGTTCAGGGTTGCACATAAATACCACACCGCCCTTTTGCACTACCTTTAACATCGCAGTTATTTAAACAAAGGCACTGCTATGGGGCTACGAATACGTTTTCACGATCCTTCCAACGAAGAATCATTAGAAAGATAAACTTATTTCGGAGCAGCCAAGA
Source organism: Rhipicephalus microplus (assembly GCF_043290135.1). Classification (NCBI taxonomy): domain Eukaryota; kingdom Metazoa; phylum Arthropoda; class Arachnida; order Ixodida; family Ixodidae; genus Rhipicephalus; species Rhipicephalus microplus. The sequence continues at coordinate 76,173,813 of NC_134703.1, forward strand.
CGTCAGTTAAATGTGCGCGCGATATGAAAACACGAAATGACGGGACTAATCTGCTCGTACGAGTGATTGAAGTCACCTTTGGAAGAGACTGCATGTGATGAAACTAATTACAGATTTAGCTTTCTTTTCTTTTTCCTGCAGATATAGTACAATTACATCGCTTTTTACTAAACGTTACACTTACCTTAAAAGAATGGCGCACAGTATTATGATTTTGTGACGCCGAGAATGTGTGTATACCTTAACAACAGTTTAATGACGAAAACGTGGTTATTAGCAGAAATGCGAAACAAAAATAATGGAGAATAACGTCTTATCCGAACAAACATAAGGACACAGAAGTGAGAATGACCTCTGTATAAAGTTTCTTTAAGTGCCTGGGGAGCTGCCTGTGTTGGCGCCAAGGGTCTCCTATATATGACCATTGGTTAAAAGAAACAGTAGCCTAAAGGCGGGATAGCTCGAAGCACGCGTTCCGCGCAACTCGGCTGTGAAGTGATTTGCAACGTTCCTGTAGACACAAATAAAGAGCAAGAACTACCTAAACACTATAAGTCTAAAAGCTGAAATATAGAAAACAAGCAAATCTTTCGTCTAGGTGCAAAGTGCAACAAAAACAAGTGAAGAAAAATAGCTGTGTTGTTAGTGCCCGCTTCTCTTTATGTCGGTTGAGTTCTTATGTTCGCTGTTTCTGTTCCTATAATAAAAAGGTACAATACATGATAGCGCTCACATACCGAATAAAAAAGTCACGTCTGTAATGACCTTGGTGCATGCTGAATGGCGGAGTCGGTAAGGTAACCATACAGAGGCAGCATATCGACACAAAACGGCTGTAAAAAAGGCAGCAGGTCGAAGCAGCTCAGCTGTATCGGACATTGTCATGTCACCATCTGAACTTCTGTTGCTTCAGACTTGTAGCACATTTCTTTCCTGCCTTAGATTCGTAGAGCCTGAAGGCCATTACTGGATTTTCGTTTTGCACCTGCATGAGTAGCTTCTGAAATCAGTAGCTTCTGAAAATCAGTAGCTTCTGAAAGACGCTAAAAAGCGCTTAGCATTGGCAAGGATCCTTCCTATGGGTTACACAATCGTTGACTTTGGACAGCCAGCTTCGTCATTGAACTTCCCGAGCTCTGTTACAATAACGAGTTCGGGGAGTTCTATTGAAGCTTTGTAACAGAGGCATGCGTTTGCACAGGCTAAGCAGACACCAGGGCATTTAGGACTCAAGCGGTCCGGTCTCGATTTAGATTTACTTCAGTTCACCATGTGTTTAGGAGGTTCCCAGCCATAAAATGATGTCACGCTAGTGTATGCGGGACAGATATATTCTTTGAATGGCCCTCGCTGCAACTAGATCGTTATGTCACTCAGTCTTGCAAGAACTAAAGCGTCTGTGATTGAATTCGGCAGTATTTAGTCATTCATCCGAGTTGCCACATCAGTCTGCAATGTGTTTTCAACGTATCTACAAAAGAATTAATTTCGTTGAACTATCATCAAATTGTTGCTACCAAGTAGGTGCACAAGGACGCCTGCATTACTTATTATTGACTTCTCTGTCACGCACATGTCAATTTACGTGATTGCAGTACATACTTCTTGGTAGACCTTAACTTTGGTGACCCTCTCCGCATAATAATGCATCTTTGCCCCTTTGGACTTTTTCAGTTAATTGATAGATTTCCATATTATTGTCTCTATGTGACCTCTGCGCGCAACCATCTTCTTGTGACACCAGTGGCGTATAATGTAGTATCGTTGTTGCGAAACTGTAGCCCATTAGCAGGGTGGTCGACACTAGCGCGCATGGTTCGCCGGCCTCCGACTCAGTGAAGCTGAGGGGTCCAGAATTCATCAAAGCTTCCGTTTCCATCATCACCGCCATGATTTCAAAAGCGAAGCAGACTCTAACATCTTTAGTTCGTTCATACGTTCCTCATTTCATTGTCAGCTGCGTTCATACATGGCGTCCAACAAAGGCTGGACCATCTACCGAATCTCCCATTGTTAACTTATAGCAACGGGACACGCCTTAGAGGTACGGCTCCCTACAGTAATGGACAATGTTTGGAACCAAAGTTTCGATTATTTTAGTCGAGAGACACGCGCAATACTGTAGACGCACTATTAACTAGCCCGCTTGCGTTACTGTTTCGCGAACTCCAGTCTCCTCATATGCTATGTCCCGCTACGGAAGTCCCAGTTGCGCGTTTCATGTAGCTTGGCACAATATGCATCCCTGTTCGCATAAGCCTCATATTCTATGTCGAAACTTTCCACATGACATACTACTTCACCACGGCAACAATGCCATAATGGCAGCCAGCGCGGCATCCTTTCTCTACTTAAGGCAATTCACTGTGTGTCGTGCATTACGGCACCTGCTATAAGACGACTAAAGATCATAATATATATATATATATATATATATATATATATATATATATATATATATATATATATATATATATATATATATATATATATATATATATATATATATATATATATATATATATACGCACGCGCGCATGTGTGTGTGTGTGTGAGTGTGTGTGCGTGTGTGTGTGTGTGTGTGTGTGTGTGTGTGTGTGTGTGTGTGTGTGTGTGTGTGTGTGTGTGTGTGTGTGCGTGTGTGTGTGTGTGATGGCTAATAGGAGACGCATCGGGGCTCTAGCACGCGAGGAGCTAGCTGGGGGAAGCACAGAGAAAGATGAGGTTCAGAATAAAAACTATTGAGCATTATTTTGGCTTATGTCATAACTATGCTATAATTAGGAAACGACTTTTAGATATTCCATTTGCGAAGCTAGGTTTAAACTTAACCACAGAAAATGTTCGAAGTTTTGGTGCCTCTGCTTTGGGAAACTGCCACAGAGATGCATTCGATGCGGTGTGTAATTTTATTCAAGACTCTAAACGTTCTTCGACATAAAGCCCACGTTAACAGATACTCAAAAAAAACGGGTCGAAAAGTAATTTTCAATTCTGGATAAATCCGGGACATACCAAATTAATCGGGTTTGGCAAAACCAGCTGTCTGGTCGGCTCCCAAAATCAAGTTGTAGCTATTAGTGTCTACTTTGTTGTTGATATTTTTTCTCACTATCTACATCTTTGGTTTCTTTCTTTTTTTAACATACTGTCTTCACTATACAACTCCCCCCCCCCCCCCTTTTTTTTCCGTTGTAAGTAATAATGCAGTTATCGTCCATATGAGACAATATGTTCTCTTGGCCAATCCCCCAGAGTGGGTACGAGCCAAGGATTAGAGGATACAAACAAACAAACAAACAAACGAACGAACAGCTGGCCCAGTAAAGTGGTGTTGTCTTTTACAGCATAAGCTGTTATCAGATCACTTTTCGGGTCATGCGAAGTTGCATTTTGTCCGCCGCCACCACCGCTGGTGTCCGTAACCACATCACGCAAAATTAGAATGAAACCTAGCGTCAATGGCACAATGGGGCATGAACCAGGGTCCACTGGGTGCCAGCGCAGTATTATACCACTGAGCTACACCGGTGCTTGTCACTTGTTGTCAAACTTGCCTTAGGCTGGCTTGACGTCGGGAAAGCAATCGCGTTCATACGACTTATAAAGCGTTTTACAACAGCGAAAGAACAACCAGTCATCGCACAATGCAAAAAGCGTAACGAGTGGGCAATCCAATGCTTCAACCTACTACATAAGTTTGGTCTCCTACCCCATTAACTGTGGCGCATACCCACTTCAGCCATAATTTCTCATCGTCGTCAGCCACTGCATGGGCAATCGGAACAAAATTCCTTGCAAGTGTTCAGCAGACACCACGCATCTCAGAAGAATGACAAACAATAGCATAGCGAATGCCGGCCTACTACCCAAAAGTTTATTATTAGTGCCCTAGTGGGTACCAAGCTATTGTGCTTGCAGTAGTTACCCAATGAGTGTTTTGGAAAGGCTCTGAAAGGCCGCTCTTCTACCTTCCGCTGTGACTGTGCTGCGCCTATCGCACAGGCCTGGCGTTTTTTTTTCGCTCATTACAATGCGGCAGTATGACAAGTTAACCTTATGGCTGAATCCACTAGTACCTGTCCTCGCGGGTCACCAGCAGCGGAGGCTTCTTCATCCAGGAACGCCGTCCACACATGCCCATCAGACCACTAGCGGCCCATCAGACCAACAGTGGACGGCGACGAAGGCTACCCTGCGGTACCAGGCCTCTACCTAACGGACATCATGCTACCACTACACACTAATACGTACAGGCACTTGTCCTCTGGAAATGGCGTCCACGCTTCCCATGGCCTGCGTTTCGTTCCCAGAACTCTTCCCACATACTAGCCACCGAAAAACGCCGTCCCGGTTTTCTCGCTCATAGATCTCAACAGAGTGAACGTGGAAACTACTGCTGACTTCGAAACATTGATCCCTGCCTCTTCAGGCTTCACTCTCGAAAGCACCTTGGACCTGCGGTGCACCATCGTGCGACTCCACGTCACGGTCAACGCCATGACAGCGCCAAGCTCCATGCTGTTTCCTGCAATCCTGCTAGCCCTGAGCGCAAGAATTGGCATGTTCTATGCCATCGCCTCGCAAAACTTTGAGGCCTACTCATGTGAGCAACGCAGAGAGCTGAGAGGCGCCCTCCTGCAACTCTCACACCAGCTCGCCTGCTTTGCCTCAGTGATCTGGGCATTCTCACGTGCGACCACACCATCGCCGTGCATCTGCGAACTTCCGGAATTCAACGCGTTCCGGAACGACGCCGAAAGCTGGGTGGCAACCGTCAACGCGCTGGCTGTGCACGCAGCCTGGACAGAGAATCATAAATGGACCGTGGCCATAGACCATCTTCGGGAAGGTGTAGCAGTATTGCACTGGCATGAAGGCTTGAAGCAGCAGTCATGGGCAGAGGTTGCTTCAAGCTCATAGCTGCTTCCAGTTTGATTCATTGCCCTACCTTCTCGTGTAACTCAATCTACCCTGAGGATGGAGCTCAGGAGAAGCCAGATTTGGGGGATGCAACTGGAGCCTCTACCATCCTGCCACACATCCATGACTAAGGTCAAGGACACCATCATGACTGTGTAACTGTACTTTGCGCAGAGATTTCAACTGTCGTATTTCAAGCTCCTGAGGAGCAGGGGCCTGATGGCACAGCTGTGTCTAGTGGGTCTCTCACGACAATCTTTGCAAGACGCCCTGCGACAGGTCCCGACACAAGCCATCTGGTGGAATTAGAGGCGGTAGGCAATCTTGTGGACGTTGAGGCACCAGCGTCCATCGTACTGGACGTTCTACCACGTCATGAAACGTACCTGTCTGTGGATTCCACCATGCTCATCCGTGACCAGACGGAAGCGAACCGGAACGCTGTGAATTATTCCCTAACTGAACATTAGATCATTTTCACCTTGCGAAAATACGCCTCTCGAAGAGACAACAAGGTCTCCGACACGTCTTCTGTTGTTGTCAGCAAACACATGCCTGCACAGTGCATGTCCCGAACTTTTGCAACGGCTTCCGATGAGGCCATGTGAGCTCCATGAAGCACAGTTTCGCAAAGCGTGGGATTGAGAACATCATTGATCCCCAAAGCAGCAACGCTGCAGAAGCAGAAGCCACGCTGCCGAACAGAGAGGGAACTTGAACCGTTGACGCAGTCACCCACTAAAGAAACCAACGAGCCCATAACGCGCTGCAAGACGCACAGACGACCACGTCTGGTGCAGCAAGTACCGTTGGTGGATATATCACTTCGTGCACTGCTATCGAAAGATTGGTTTAAGGAAGGCCAGCGCTTTGGCAAAAACCGGTGCCGCTGCCAAAACAGTCACAGCCGCCCACCTGAAAAGTCTGCGGAATATTCCTTACCAATCCACAACGCGTCAGAGAACTTCAAACTACTACGAGGAAGCCTGCTCCGTCCACCCGAAGAAAACGGAACTGCTTTCTCTGCAAATTCGCCGCGTGGCCAAGGTCATAAACCACAAGGACGCAGTTAATGTCATCTCCTGGAGTCGGCATGTACCTAGGCCCAGTCTTCACAGCAACATGTGGAACGACCCAGGCAACATAGCCAGTGTCGACCACCGGAACCAACTTAAACAAACTTCCAGACGGATGTTCAGCATGGCCGAGTCCAGCCACTCTGGAGCAGTCAGTGCCACCCACTGAAACGCAGATCTCCCATCTACGTTGATCAGTGGTCGCGGCAGACTACCACGATGCAGCCAACCCCACCCACCTGAAACACTGTCAGCAGCTCCACGCGCTCGCAGTCAATGCCGAGTGTTATGGCTAACAACAGTGGCATCGGGCTCTAGCTCGCGACGCCGCTGCGAAAAGCAGAGGGAGATGAGGTGCAGAATAAGACCAGTCGCCCCAGAAAAAGGGTGTTGCCTTTTTCCTCACTCATCACACACATATATATATATATATATATATATATATATATATATATATATATATATATATATATATATATATATATATATATATTGCTGCGACAGGTTCGCCACATTCAAGATCCTCCTTAGATCTGAAAAGCGGATATTGGCAAATAGAGGTCGACGAGCGGGACCGTGAAAAAACGGCATTCGTAACAACAGATGGCCTCTACGAATTCAAAGCGCTTCCATTCGGCCTCTGTTCCGCACCAGCGACGTTCCAGTGAATGACGGACACTGTCCTCGCCGGATTGAAATGGCAGTCATGCCTAGTGTATTTGGATGACGTGGTGGTATTCTCTGCAACGTTTGACAAACATCTAGAGCGACTACGCACAGTATTGGAAGCCGTCCGGTCAGCGGAATTGACAATCAAACCCGAAAAATGCCACTTCGGCTTCGAAGAGCTGTGATTCCTTGGACATGTCATTAGTTCCGATGGTGTTCGTCCCGATCCCGAAAAGACAGCCGCTGCTCAGAGGTTCCCTACACCCAGATACAAAAAGTCAGTGCGTCAATTTTTGGGTTTATGTGCCTATTATAGACGATTTGTGGAAAACTTCTCAAAAATTGCGGAACCTCTTACAAAACTGACAAAAGACGACGTGCCCTTCACATGGGAAAGCGAACAACAGAAAGCTTTTGACGAATTAAGGAAACGACTACAGGGTTCACCAATACTTGCCCATTTTGATGAGACAGCCGACACTGAAGTCCATACCGATGCCAGCAATGTCGGCCTCGGCGCCATCCTTATCCAGTGGCAAAATGGTCACGAGAAAGTGTTAGCCTATGCCAGCCGCAAACTATCAAAAGCTGAGGCAAACTACTCTGCAACTGAAAAAGAGTGCCTCGCAGTCATCTGGGCCATAAACAAGTTTCGACCCTACCTTTATGGTAGACCGTTCAGAGCTGTCAGTGACCACCATGCTCTATGCTGGCTGGAATCTCAAGGACCCGTCAGGTCGACTAGCAAGATGGAGCCTTAGGCTGCAGGAGTATGATATTACGGTCGTGTACAAATCTGGAAGAAAACACAGCGATGCCGACTGCCTGTCACGCTCTCCCGTCGATCCAAGTGTACCTGAAGAGGAAGACTTCCCGTTTCTAGGCGTTGTCGACACATCCAAAATCGCTCAACTACAACGAGATGACCCGGATTTGCTGGCACTTATACAACACCTGCAGGGTCTCGACGTTCAAGTCCCTCGCATATTCTCCAGAGGGCTCTCCGCATTCTGCCTTCGAGGAAGTGTCCTTTACAGGAGGAACTTCGAACCTAATGGTGAAACGTTTTTACTAGTCGTGCCCACAGCCATGCGAGAGGAAATTCTGCACGCATGCCACGACGAGCCAACATCTGGACACATGGGTGTGAGCCGAACAATTGCCAGGATTCACCTGAAATACTATTGGCCTACGTTGCTCGCATCAGTGCAGCGCTACGTGAAAACTTGTCGTCAATGTCAACGGCGCAAAACTCCACCCGTAAAACCAGCCAGCCTTCTCCAGCCATTAGACCCTCCAGATGCCCCATTCCAACAAGTCGGCATAGACTTCCTAGGACCTTTGCCGACATCGTGTGCAGGCAAGAAATGGATAGTCGTAGCCACAGACTATCTCACCCGTTATGCTGAAACTGACTCTCTATACAGTGCGACAGCTGTCGAAGTCGCCAAGTTCTTGTGAACAACATAGTGCTCAGACATGGTGCGCCCATCGTCGTTATTACGGATTGGGGCACCGCATTTACTGCAGACCTAATGCAATGCCTGATCCGCATGACAAATACCGATCACAGAAGAACAACGGCGTATCACCCTCAGTCAAATGGCTTAAGCGAACGCCTCAACAGAACTCTGACCGACATGCTATCAATGTATGTTGATGTTGAACATAAACAGTGGGATGAAATATTACCCTACGTAACATTCGCATATCATACAGCCGTTCATGAAACAACCCACGTTGCCCCTTTCGAACTAGTATTCGGCCGAAGAGTGACCACCCCGCAGGATGCCATGTTACCACTACAGGACGAAAGCAGCTATCCACCTGACTTAGATGACTTCTTGCAAAGAGCCGAAGAAGCACGGCAAATGGCAAGATACCGAATACGCCACCAACAGCACGTCGATTCTAGTCGCTACCACAAGCGACGCAGTGACGCACTTCATCATCCCGGTGACAAAGTGTGGATATGGATACCAGTGTGCCGCCGCGGACTCTCTGAAAAGCTTCTTTGCCAATACTTCGGCCCTTATGAAGTACTCAACCGTATCAGCAACGTCACTTATGAAGTCAGATCCGCTGGACACGTGAGTTCAAGACGCCGCAATCCCACGGAAGGGGTACACGTAGTCCGCATGAAGCCCTATCATAACAGATCGTCGAAAAACGAGTGAGAGTGCGCGTGTATCTTTTCACTGTCTTAAGCATCGGGACGATGCGTCTGAGGAGGGGGGCAATGCTGCGACAGGTTCGCCACATTCAAGTAGCCCGCCACAATCATCGTGGCACCAGCACCAGCAAGACCCGGCTCGGCTGGCATGCGCCACGCGTTGGTACGCTCCAACAACGAGGAAGAGGAAGATAGTCGGATCTGTGCCACTCGGCTACTCGAACTTGAGGACCATAGTTTATAGAATCGTGGGCACAAGTTCGCCCTAATAAAGACACTTGTTTTTTTAACCTGTCGGCGTCAGCATCGCTACAATATATATATATATATATATATATATATATATATATATATATATATATATAGAGAGAGAGAGAGAGAGAGGAAGGAAGTGTATACCTAAGGGCTCGTTTTTCCGTGTTTTGACACAATAATAATGAGATCTAACAGACAATAATGCCAAGGAATGTATAGGGGAAGTTATTGGAACAAATGGAATGTAAATAGGACGAAAGAAAGGTGGGTGAAAAAATAACCAGCCGTGAGCAGGAATCGATTCTACGAGCTTCGAATAACGCGCTCGATGCTCTAACCCCTGAGCTATCACAGCGGCCTTCGCTCCACCCACTTTTTTGGGTTTATATGTGAATTTAGAAGTGGGAGTGTCAGTCAGCGCCCTCTGTAGCTGAGCGGCGAGTGTGAAACACCCTTTTATGGGCATGTGTGGCGTCACGTAGCACGTGAACTTATTACGAGCGGGCAGCTGACCAATAGTCCCTCGTATACAACCTAATGACACCAAGTCTGCCAGTACGAGACCCTCGTTAATGAATAAGGGAAAGAGGTGTATACCTAGGGGCTCGTTTTTTCGTGTTTTGACACAATATTAATGAGATCTAACAGACAATAATGCCAAGGAATGTATATTGATTGATTTGTAGGGTTTTAACGTCCCAAAACCACCATATGATTATGAGAGACGCCGTAGTGGAGGGCTCCGGAAATTTCGACCACCTGGGGTTCTTTAACGTGCACCCAAATCTGAGCACACGGGCCTACAACATTTCCGGCTCCATCGGAAATGCAGCCGCCGCAGCCGGGATTTGAACCCGCAACCTGCGGGTCAGCAGCCGAGTACCTTAGCCACTAGACCACCGCGGCGGGGCAAGGAATGTATAGGGGAAGTTATTAGAACAAATGGAATGTAAATAAGAAGAAAGAAAAGTGGGTGAAAAAATAACCAGCCGTGAGGAGGAATCGAACCTACGGCATTCAAAAACGCGTTCGGTGTAGGAGGCCGTCATGGATGGCGAAATGGTGAGCTCGAAGACGCAAGGCACGCGTGGATGGTGTTGCAGACGGATCTGAGAGCAAGTCGATCAGCGGGGCGATCCAATTATTCTTTCGCTGCTCGGTAGCTAGGATATAAACATCGATGACAGAAACAGCAATTGAGGTTACTGAGCAGGGCACGTCATCTTCAGGCAGAGGGGAGCGCGAGAGGGCATCGGCGTCAGCATGCTTGCGTCCTTTGCGGTACAGCACGCGGATGTCGTAGTCTTGTAAGCGAAAAGCCCAACGGGAGAGACGGCCTGAGGGATCCTTCAATGATGACAGCCAGCATAGTGCATGATGGTCGGTGACTACGTCGAATGGGTGACCATACAAATAAGGTCGAAACTTTGTAAGAACCCAGACAATCGCCAAGCACTCTTTCTCCGTGACGATGTAGCTTGTCTCGGCTCTCGTGTGCGTATGGCTTGCATATGCTACGACATATTCAGGGAATCCGGGTTCGCGCTGCGCCAGGACAGCGCCGACGCCTGCACCACTGGCGTCTATGTGCCCCTCCTTTGGGGCCGTAGGGTCGTAGTGGCGTAGGATGGGAGGAAACGTCAACAAATGGCGGAGCTTTGCGAATGCGTTGTCGCACTCGGATGACCACGAATTGAGGGGCCCGTTACTTCCAAGGAGCTTCTTCAGTGGTGATATGATCGTGGCGAAGTTTCGTATGAAGCGTCGGAAGTATGAGCACAGGCCCACGAAACTACGCAGTTCTTAGACGGACGCAGGTTTGGGGAATTCGGCCAGGGCTCGAAGCTTGGCCGGATCATAAAGAATACCGTCCTCGGACACGACGTACCCTAGGATGGTGAGTTGCCGTGTTGCAAAACTGCACTTCTTCGGATTTAGTTGCAAGCCGGCATTGCTCACACGTGCTAAAACTTCTTTCAGACGTTGGAGATACGTGGAGGAACCCGGAGCAAAGACAACGACAACGTTGAGGTAAGACAAACACGTGTACCATATCAAGTTGCGCAGAACGATGTTCATAATGCGTTCAAAGGTCGCAGGTGCATTACATAGACCAAACGGCATGACGTTGAACTAGTACAAGCCGTCGCGTGTGACGAAGGCGGTCTTCGGCCGAGCGTCGTCAGCCATGAGTACTTGCCAGTACCTCGAGCGCAGGTCGAGAGAAGAAAAACATTAGGCTCCGTGAAGGCTGTCGATCGCGTCATCGATGCGTGGCAGTGGATAAACATCCTTGCGAGTGATCTTATTGAGCCGTCTGTAGTCCACACAGAACCACACCGAACCGTCTTTCTTCGCAACAAGAACAACAGGAGACGCCCATGGACTGTCCGAGGGCCGAATAACGTCACGTCGGAGCATATCGTCAACCGTCTCGTTAATTAACCGACGTTCAGCAGGCGACACGTGATATGGACGTTCCCTTAAGGGTAGATGGGAACCAGTGTCGATGCAATGCGTAACACCAGACATGTGACCGAGAGAACGTCGCCCGACATCGAAAGAAGAACGATATTCTTGCAACAGGTCCAGAAGCTGGGAAAGCTGTACCGCCGTGAAATTTTCAGCAATGGAGGGACCAAATACATCAGATGACGGATCAGAACTGGAAACAGCATTGATGGTACGCGAACTGGGACAACGCGAGTCATCGAGTACGTCCAGAACTTGCGCGTCGTTGACTGGTTCCATTCTGCCGAGACATTCCCCTCGAACCAAGGTAACAGTGTACGGGGATGGCTTGATTACAAAAATAGCGGCGTTGGCCTAGATGACTTGTACGGTCGCGAAAGGTACTAGCAACCCTTTCCCGCTACAGGCACGGCCGTATGGTGAAACGAGTGCAGTTGTGCCGGGGAGACCGGCGCAGTAGACCGACACATCCGTCGTCGAGTTCGGAGGCACTGTTGTATCGTCTTTCATGAGAATCTTGCTCATTGTCGAGAGACAATGTCGTCAAATGCAAGCAGGGTGCGAGCTAAATTTCGGCGGAGGCACAATGGATGACGACGTCGTGGCTGGAGAGAAAATCCCATCCCAGGATGACGTCATGAGAGCATGCCGGAATGATGATGAACTAGGCGGCATACCAAACGTCCTGAATGACAACGCGAGCTGTGCACCCTACTGCAGGATGAATACGATGCGAACTATCAGTACGGAGGGACAACCCAAAAAGTGGCGTCGTCACTTTTTGAAGTAAGCGGCAAAATTTATCGTCCATAACTGCTACGGCAGCTGCAGTGTCAATAAGAGCCGATGCACGAACACCGTCCACAAACACGTCAGTGACATTCGAGGGGCTGCTCTGAGGGCTTTCACATTGCGATAGCGTCGCAGTCCTTGCCTCGGGGCAGCGACGACTAGTTTTCTCGCTCATAAGCAGCCGAACTTGGCCGCATCGGGGACAAGGAACGACGTCGTGGAGACGGCGACCTTCGAGGAGATGGACCTGGGCGAGACGGCGGTGGCATAGACGGTGGTTCGTCTTGATAGGGTCGGCTGAGCTGGCCAGCAAGAGGCGAAGAAATGGGAGCCGGCTATAAGCGAGAACAATAACGTGCTATGTGACCGGCGTAACCGCAGGCAAAGCATGTGTGCTGGTTGCCGGGTGTGTGCCATCGGTTCGCCGGGGTAGGTCTCACCCGTGTCGCAAGAGCCGATGGACGGAACTGTGGCTTGAAAGGCTGCATGGTGGGCTGAAGCTAAGGCTGATGGGTTGCGTCGACATACGTAGCGGGCATACCCACTGCAAAGGACGGAGGTCCAGCAGCAGCTTCGGCGTAAGCCAGAGGGGCGGGTGCTGGAACGACTTGAGGCGGCCTGGCAACCACTTGGGCCTAACTCAGAGGGACAGGAGCCGGAGGTTGTTTGGGGTGGTACCCAGGTACGACCTGCGCTATTTCCTGCTCAATCGCTCGACGGATGGGAGGGAGAAGGGTAGTGGCTGATTGTTGAACAGCCGGTGGGCAAAGGGCAGGAGAGAGAACTGGCGCGTGATATCCCCACAGATGGAGGACTTGAGATCTGTCATCAACGCCACTTGGTCACAACTGGCCTCCAAGCCAGCAAGCGTTGCAGCTCGTGGTGGGGAGCGACGGGTCATCGAACGCTGCCGGCGGAGTTCTTCGTAGCTCTGGCACTGTGTGATGACCTCAGCCACTGTGCCGGGGTCTCTGGTGAGCAGCATCGTGAAGGCATCATCGTCAATGCCTTTCATAATGTTTCGGATCTTGTCAGACTCGGACATGATGTGATTGGATTTGTTGCATACGTCCAGGACATCTTCAATATAGCTAGTGAATGACTCACCGCCTGCTGAGCGCGTTCACGTAAGCGCTGCTCAGCTTGCAGCTTACGAACGGCAGGGCGGCCGAAAACGTTGATTATAGCGGTCTTAAAATCGGTCTAGGTAGTAAAATCCGACGCGTGGTTGTTTTACCACAAACTGGCTACGCCCGCAACGTAGAACACCAAGTTCGCAAACTTGCCGCCCTCGTCCCATTTGTTGGGGACGCTCACGCGCTCGTAAATGGCGAGCCAGTCCTCCACGTCAGTGCCATCGGCGCCAGTGAAGATGGGTGGATTGCGGATTCTGGGGACACCGGAACAAAGGGGTGGCATGGGAGGAGGCGTTTGCTGAGAGGCGTCGTGGGACATGGTAGATGGCAGGATACGTGATCGTAGCTCTAAGGCCATCGAAGGAGATCACAGCACTCTCCACCAACTTGTTAAGCCATTTATCAGCCGGTAACCAGCGAGCATACACAATGGCGACAGTAGCGGCCAAGCACGGACTCTCAGAGCGGGCGGCGTCCTTGTTGGGTAGCCCCACTAGAAGGTACTCAAGAGTTCGACCCATTTCAGAGTTCGGAGGCTTCGCTACTATATATATATATATATATATATATATATATATATATATATATATATATATATATATATATATATATATATATATATATATATATATATATATATATATATATATATATATATATATATATATATATATATAAGCCCGGTAGGGTCGTCGAGGCTTGTCCGTCCACGTGCACAATCATCACGGGGAGATGCGTGGATACCAGGAACAAAAGCAAGGTAAACAGAGGTCTAACAATAAAGTAATATCGATCATAATTGTGCCGAAAGGATACAAAACACCTACAAGCACAAACTATTTGTACTAGTCGGCGACTTCAACGTAGAGACTATGAGCCTTAAGACCTAGCTTAATTGGCCGCCGATTCTTTGCCAGTCAGTTTACAATTTATGGGGCCACGCTCTGGTAACATATGTCACAAACACAAATAGGTTCTTAAAAACATTAATGTCCATTAAAATTGGGAAATAACAGTATAAAACATCTGCAAGCACGAGTCATTATACTAGTCGGCCACTTCAACATAGACTTTATAAACCATAGGGCCTCTAGCATCACCCACTCGTCATCATTAACTTCGTGGAGATGCGTGGAAGGAAGGAAAACGAAAGAGGGGAAATGCATGGATGTTAACCAGTTTGGCATGACCGGCGTGCTGCCCTGCATGGGGGGTAGAAGGGAAGGAGATTGAAAGGCGAGTAAAAACGACAGTGGAAGCACACACGCACACACAAAACGTCACCACGCAGAACGGCAGGCTTTTCGCGGCACTGATTTTCGCAACATCAATTCATCACAGAGCCCCCCGCAGCACATGCAGCTGTATAGTATTGATACGCGATTTAATAATTGTGACTGAAAAATAAAAACCATTTTTCATTGTGCCCCAACACTCTGGCTATGCCTCTGACGAGTTACACCAAAATTCACTTGCGTGTACGTTGCTCGCCCGCGCAGCGCGTCAATGTCACCTGATCCTTCATGCAAAATGAATTGCTCGACGGAGAAGGCTTAGATGACTATAAGCAAATTCAAGGCAAGCACTGTAGCAGAATCTAAAGCACAGTCAAGTGCCGTTCCTACCACATTATTTCCACTTGGTGTGGAAAAGTTCATAGATACCAGCTCATACTGCTTAATATTGTGAATAAACAAGCCTGACTCTCTCGAAAAGTTCACAGAAGTCTGCAGTGGTACATGAGTTACCTTCCTGATAACGCGGTTAATAAATGCGATTTTTTTTCATTACCAGTCTCAAATTTCTCCGCTCACACTCAACATATTTTGCTGCAGATGAAACACATAGGGTTATATTTTACCTGTAGCTTTTTGAAAGGCCGTAAAAACTAGGTGTTGCCGTAAAAACACAGGTGGGTATGCGCCGCAAGGACTGGGCGAGCCCAGCTACCCCGTAAAGTAGGCGTTAAAAGAAAACTCTGCCTATTCAAATGGAGCACGTTTAGCATGTGAAAAAAGAGAGAAAAAAGAAATGGAAAGAACGAGAAAGACAAAAAAGATAAACAAAGAAAAAGACAAAAACAGCAAGAAAAAAACAGAGAAAAAAAGACAATAATGACGTGAAAAGATACAAAGAGAGAGAAATAAAAATAAAGAAACAGGTACGAAAAGAAGATCAAAAAGAAAATAGAAAGCAAAACAGAAAGAGAAAAAAAGAAACAAAGAAAAACAAACAAGGTAAGGTAAACAAAGAAAATAAAGATAAAAAGAGCGAGAAAAAGAATGAAATAGTGAAATAAAGATCACTAAGCAGAACCGGTAAACGAAACAGATAAAAAGGTAACAGAACTGTTAAACGAAACAGAGAAAAAGAAGCAGAAGTGATCAATATAGAAAATAAAAAGGAACAAGGAATAACGCCCATCTCCGCTCTTTTTCCAGGCTTGGAATCACTAGTGCGAAAATGACATAAAACGTCTCTATCCTTGGAAGTCACTACACCGATATGCTATACCATGGAAAGCCACCTCGATTTGGAACAACGCAATAAATTAAAAAAACATTACATTCGTACCGCTATTACCTTGGAATATACAAAAGAGTAAGAAAAATAAGAATTACGTAACTTATTATTTTTATAGTTTTCTAGAATCCTCTCGAGCCTAATCGGGTTTCGCAGAACAGCTCCGAAAGCTAAGGGTATGAAAATACTTGGAAATCGCTAACGTAATTTGACTTATTCGTTTGTTTGCCGCTTTTTAAAGGCACTTCCCTACGTCATTTTTAGGAACTTATAGGCGCCAGTATAAAATATTTACGCTAGGAAAAAAATACAAAGTTTGCAAGGACTATGTGCTGTGTTTCTCTGCAGCTCCGCTAACTTCAAGAAAGTTGCATTGTTTGGAAATATGGATGAACCAGCGCTCCGTATCGGCGTTTATGACGTTGTGACGCGCCAAAAAACTGCGAGCCTACATTCTGCTTGTTATCAATGGATGTCGACAAAACGAAACAGTCACTAATATGCCAGCGTAGCTTGCATACACCAAACATACTATATGTTATCACTTCTTTACGCTTTGGTGGCCTGTTTTTATTTATTTATTTATTTATTTATTTATTTATTTATTTATTTATTTATTTATTTATTTATTTATTTATTTATTTGAGGTGTGAAAGAGCCGGAAGAAAAAAAATCGGCAGATCTCACGTGACTTGGGAATCAATGTTATGCACAGCATTTGAATGGAAGGTTAGTGTGAAATAATTTTTTTTAGTGAGCGAAGCTTTACGTAGTCCTGCTAAACTTATGTACAAATGCACACATAGACATACGATAAACACCCGCATACGTTTTGTATAACCAGTTGTTTACAGTTGCCTAACGACGCCAACAGCGACAAAAATATTAGCAACATAGATACTAGCAACACCAGAAGCGGTAAGTTGATATGAAGTACAGGTGCTCGCGAGGATGGTAGTTCTGGACACTGCTACATAAATTAACTTCGCACATAACGCGTAACTACAACTGAAATTAACCCGACGTGAGGGGTGTATAACAAGAGTACATATGCAATGTTTATAAAATAGAAGAGTGAGCACTGTCACTACAATACACGGTCGACGAACATTATGGTCTATTCGAAAGTAGTTCTAAAAGCTGGCGTGGCTCTGTTGAAGAGTACTTCATTTCGAAGCAGAATGCTGGGGTTCAATTCCTTCTGGAACCCTGGCATTTATTCTTTGCATTCGTCGAGGCAACGGTGCCGATCTGTGCTTTTTTGTTAACGCTCACGCCTTAAAATTACCACCTCTTTCTTTTTCTGTGTCTCTGTTCTGTATTTCCTGTTTCTATCTTCTTCCCGAATATTTTTTTTATTTGTTGTGTTGTTTTTCTCTGTTTCTTATGTCTCAACCTCTGTTTTTTATCGTTTCGTTTTGTGTCTATTTTTCTCAGTGTCTATTTTTTCTGTTTTCTTTTACTGTTTTCTTTCTTCAACGACATTACACAACATTAGAGACTAAACGGACACAAATACCCACCACCACAAAACAAATTGGACAAAAAACAGGCCGTATCTCTGAGGTTTTTACAGACAAATACGTACCCCAGCCCGGCGATCCTACGCCTGTGTTATTCTCACCTATACCCGACGGACGCGTGTAAAGCGTGCGGGGGAAAATCCACACTGCGGCATATGCTCTGGAAGTGTTCTGGAAAAGTTTACGTCACTGCTGCTGCTCCCTTCGCGACGCATGTTAGGCTGGGATGAACTTCGAGGCCGATTGCTGCTGCTGCTACCACCACGCGAGGGCAGTGGCCAGCCTCCACCTCGGCTGCGGTCACTGTTGCCGATCGGCGGCGTCAGCTGCGCTTCCGCTGAGAGGCGGCACTCACAAGCGACGAGCTGGCTGACCAGCTTTCGGCCGTCCAGCAAGCTGAAAATGCCGCCCGGGTCCTAGGACTTCGAACGGTCCCCTGAGGCACCGCTATCATAATCGACGGAGAGTGGAAAGGGACAGGGGTTAACTCCCTCTTCCCCCGCCTCGCCCGGGGAAAACTGCCGGACTTTAAATAAAGTTTATTCATTCAATCATTCATTCTTCTCTTTTTTATCCTTCAGTATATTTCTTCCTGTATTTTTTATCTCTTTCTCTGCTTCTCTCTCACTCGTCGTGGAACTTCTGGACAGCCGTCAGTAGTTGTAGAAAGTCCGGGCTCTTGAACAATATATTGAAATTATTTGCTGAGAATTTTCGATGTTTTCTTTGTTAAAAGGGGCCCTTTCAGAGCATGAGGCTAAAATCACTGCGACCGTGGAAAAGCGCTGAAATGTTGCGGCAAGGGAAAAAAAATCAAGGAAATGAAGTTGATTGTACATCTGAACAGCCACTTAGAATGAGCTTCATAATGTGATAATAACAATTCATTAACACAAAATTGTAGATATCCAATGCCCTTCAGTATTGAACAAAACGGAATAAAAACATAGAAACTGGAAGCTTCTTCCAGATAACAGAAATTACCTTCTCGAAAATTACTTTGATATTGAAGCTGATGTATGGTACAATAATATGGAAAGAAAGAAAAGAAATCAGTGCTTCAAAAAGATATTGCGTACACGATGGAGAAAAAGTGCCGAGAGCTTCCTTTCAGAAGTACTGTTTGTTTTTGATTAATAGTGGAACTGCTTTTATTTTGATTTTTAATACCTTGCGTATTTTGCAAATAAGTTTCACAGGTGCAAAAGAAGATGGGAAGAAAACATGTTTTGTATTCATCGGGTCCACTTGACAGTTCCCGTAAAAATTTTTTTATTCTGCCATCTTTGCGTCATCCTTCCTTCATTTCTTTAGAATCTCCAAAATTTGCAGCGGTGATATTTTCTCCTTTTTTTTTCTCTTTGTTCGCTTATTCTGACTTTGTCTTCGTATTGGGTATATTTACTATTATTTAGAAAAAAAAAGTGGTAAACCGAGACCTTTCAATCGGGATAAGCTTTCATGTGGAGCCACCAAACTTCACTCGATACTTTTTTTTACTTCTTTCATTAAGTAACTTACGTCCAAGCTTATTTTTACTCATTTGCTTTTACTTTCAAAAAACCTGCTTTATTTTTATATGATATTGTGATGTTTGAATACCACCCAAACCACTCAATCACACATCATTTTGGGTCATCTTTGGGTATCCCAAAGATGACCCGTTCATTGCCAGTTAACGTGCTTATCTTTCTGTGATTTTTATTAGAATCATGGTTGAAGCCATTATTCAGAAAGAGAAAGATATGACAAATTAAAAACAGGTTACCCAGGCTCATGTCCAGTTTGCTACCTAGCACTGAATGAAGAAGATAACGACCCCCTTCTAAGTAGTATAAGTTTTTTCTCTTTATAGTGCGATGGTGAAAAGAGAAAGGAGGCGAATAGCACACGTGCGTGAAGATGCGATGCCAGTCTGCAAATGGTGCTACACTCCTGTAAACTGAAGGTACTGCTGCGGTAGTATGGGCAATTGTAACACAGTTCAGGTGAAGCTCTGTCGATCTGATAAAGCGTGCGGCAGACTCGCAGGCTTCTACTTTACGTTTAGGCTAGCGAGCTCGAAAGGCCTGAAGGTGGTACATTTCCAAATTCTTTTGAGACTGGTCATCCCGCGCGGGCTTGCATGTATAGTGATGTTTGAGTCTGACGGAAAACTCATCCAGGAAACGCAAAAACATCATTAAAACAAACAAGCATTTAACTAAAACTAGGCACTTGCCAGAGCTAACAAAAATTAACTGACGGAAAAAACACGAATACGTGCCTTAACAAGAAAACAACTACAACATTAACTATGTTTTAAAGTAACACTACACCAGAGACAAGTAGACCCAACGCGGAAATTTATTACAATAACTGCACATTATGGAACTATCTTAGGTAGATGCAAAGAAAAATTATGAAAATGATCGTGCTCGCGCTTCTGAGTTTCAACGTGTGACGCAGCGCGTACTAAGACTAGGTTTAAAAGGTGAGTGCAATAAAATAACGGTTGAAAAAAAATCACGGTAAATAAAGTTTTCGTATAGACCAGTCCAGCTCGTGTTTCACGTAAGAGAGCCGACGGGGTGCCGCTGATGGTCTCGCCAGCTTAAGCAGACGACGAGGGTGCCCAGTGTTGCACCCGCGTCAAAACTTTGCGCGAGACACTTAATGCCAGCCGCCTATACGAGACTCTCGACACCGACGACCACACTTCTCGCTGGTTGAACAACAACTGCCGAAGCAGTAAAATTCTTTTCGGGACGTACGCATCTCCCTCGAGGTCATTTTCTCCGAACACATACGTGCCCCCTTCGTTGCAGCTGTACGAAAGACGCGGCGGCGCCATTGCCAAGTCGTTACTCACCGGAAGTCTTCCCAATTCACAGGCGTCCTCCCTTCGGTGAAGGGGCCTGTGGCCGAGAATGCTCGAAGTTTGTGACAGTAGTATTGCAACACTGTCCAGCAGTGCAAAACGGTCATGGGTGCATTGTTTTTTTTAATGCGAAGCATTTCTTAGCGAACTTCGGCGACTTTGAGCATATCTATCTATCTATCTATCTATCTATCTATCTATCTATCTATCTATCTATCTATCTATCTATCTATCTAGCTGCCTACGACTTTTAGCTCTCCTGGCCGTTTCGAAAATGGTATTGATGCCAAACTAGGTATGGCATAACATGACTGTGTGAAGAACATATTTGACTAGTCATAACATGAAAATCATAGTAGGTATGTCAAGAACGTTACGATTTACATTTCATGGTCCTGCAGCTCTTGCGATGATTTCGTTCACAGGGCATGTTGCAAAACTGGCATGGTATGACATGATTGCATGGCGAAGACAGACCCAAACATCATGACATGCATAAATGATCACGCATATTATGTAACAACGTGACTACGTTCTACGCTCATGATGCGCTCGCGGCCGTTTCGCTAGCGTCACATATACCATTTTGGTATTGTGGTATGTGAATGGAGGATGAAAGTATGTGACTGGTGCAAACATGATAGTCATGAGATGTGTGTCATGAAATAACATGACTACATTCCACGCTCATGATGCGCTTGGCGGCTGTTCCGCTAGCTTTACTTGTACGAAATTTAGTATTACGGGACGTGAATGGATGACGTAGGTATAATACTGGTGCAAACATGATGAACACGAGGTGCGTGTTATGTAACAACATGACTACATGGCACCCTTATGATGCACTCGCGGCCGTTTCGCTAGCTTCACATGCACCAAACTCGGTAATATGGGAAGCCAATGGATGACGAAGGTATGTGACTGGTGCAATCATGATAATCTTGAGATGCCTGTCATGTGAGAACATGACTACATGCCACAGTCAAGACACCAATACATTTCAACCTGACGTGGTGTGCGTGCTCGCCGGAGTTCATTTCGTCGCGTCACGCCAGCGTTGCCACGCAAGCGCCAGCCCTGCTTTGACGCATGCGTGTTTCAGCGTGTCCGGCGCCCTTCCGTAACGAAAAGCGGGAGACGCAGTGTTGTCTGGGTAACGCATCAGCGCGAAATGCAGCATGTCGCATTTCACACTGGTTGCCGTCGGGCCGCGCCGACGGACGCTGGTCACGCCGGTCGCGCCTGGCGTCAGGCTATAGAGAGCTCGCGTTTTCCTAACGTAGCGTCGCTGTGCTCAGCGTGCACGCGCACCATCGCTACATTGGAGTATATTGGACCCTTTATGATGCGCTCGCGGCCGTTTTGCTAGCTCCACATATACCGAATTTGGTGTTACGTGACGTCAATGGATGACGAAATATATGACTGGTGCGAACATGATAATCCTGACACGCGTGTCATATGAGAACATGACAACTTACCACACTCAAAGCGTGCTCGCGGCCGTTTTGCTAGCTCCACATATACCAAATTTGGTATAGTGAGCATAAATAGTTACGAAGGTAAACGGGGCATCCAAACATGATAATCGTGACAGGGAAGTCATGTATGGCATTATTTACCTCCACTTCGTAACCTTGTGCTTATTATAAAGTGACATATCAACATTTCTCATTCGTGCTTCGCATATCATCGATTTCCTCTATACGTGGGATCTGCCAATTTTTTCTGCATTAAAGCATCCACCTCAGTAACTACCGCAAAGCGTTTAAAAACAATCTGAACGCGAAAGCTTACCTATGATTAGGATACACCCAAATACGGTACGTTAGCGCCGGCTCAAGACATATATGTGTGACGTACAGTTACACATAACTCTTCATTCTTCCATTTTTTCTTAATGTTTCTATGTACTTTTACTAACTTTTTCATTGAGATTTTTTTTCACTGATAATGGAGGTTACAAAGTAATCGAGCCCGCCTCTGCAAAAGTAGAAGAGCGCGCACGTGGCTTGAGGCATTCTAGAGCGAGAAATAAAGGTTTACTGTCGAAATAGTGTTCCGAGCGAAGCCTGGTATTCCCTTAGTGTGGCAGGGTTTCCTAGTTCTGGAACTCTCTCACATCTACTGTCCTCTTGGGCCTGACGACAAGTTGTCACTGGCCTTCCAGGTCCTCGATGGCGAATTTTACATCTCGCGTTTCAGCAAGGTAGTCGTGGTTTGTCTTTGGTGCTTGGCTCATCTCTGTCTCCGGTTGCAAGTTAACGGTTTGCATGACACTGGCATTCTAGAAGCGAATGTGCTAGGGTGTCGGGCATGGTGCGGATCGGGCACGTGTATCCATATTAGGTTGGGTAGTGGCCGTCCATTTATGTTCCCTGTATGCAATTGTTGCTTTGCAGGCGTCTGATGATCATGCTTTCTTCTCTAGTAAGTTTTAGATATGGTGGAGCGTACGCCCGTCACTCCAGTATGTATAGTTGAAGTAACGACAAAAAGATGTCCTGTACAACCTCTGCACATCACACATACCAACTCGGCCGATTCCCTGAAGAGAGTATGTACCATGACCGGAGGACCAGTTGAAGGAGAGCCTCTGCCTCTTCAGTGCTGACAGCTTCAGAGAACCCTCGAATATTAAGGACATTCCGAACATTAGTACCATTGCTGTTGAGACACCTGAGGTTACTGTGTGTTCCAGGTCGTTGCGGATTAAGAGTGAATGAAATTGCCGATTTTTTAGCACGATCTACGCTTGATTGCCCCATAATATCTGTACTGCTGGAAGTGGAATATACAGTTGTAATAAGATATATAGAAAATCAGCAATCTGTACTGGTATGATCGAAACAAGAACTACATGAACAGAATATAACCACCTTAAGTTTCCATGGCAACCCCAGTGGAGTCAGTGTATAAAGCTGAAAGTTTTGGTTACAAGATTTTGATACCATGTCCCTCCACTAAATATATATTTACACAGAGCTGGTCAGGTGATATCACCTGTCTGTATACATTGTACAGAAAAATACAAACAATTCAACATTATTTTTTTTTATTTTGTCACTCATACTCTATGTTTAGAAAAAGGCTTCTAGTTATTCCCTTTCTGAGGATAAGTGTTAGATTGGCGATGGAAACTCTACTGAACTTTGGTGCTTCAGTTTTGGGACATTGCCACGGAGATGCTTTCGTTGCAGTTTGCGATTTTATTCAGGCATCCAAACATGTGCCACTGTAATCTCCGATCTGATAATTACTACTGTGTATCAACAAGAAGGGTTGTAACATATATTCTGAGTGGTAAGGTGAAATAAACGCGGCTGTGTGGTCATCTCATAATCTGAAATGTCAAAATCTCTCAAAATAAGTTTTCTATTTTCCCCCTTTTTCTCACTTTTTCAGTTATTTTTCTTACAACAGTTATATTTTAATATAAATTCATTCTCAAACATAGTTGAAATGTTCACAGAAAAATTGCGCTTTCTTGATCAAATCTTTTGAGTGGGTATGAGCCATAATTTCAAACAAACAAACAAACAAACAAATCTTCAGCCACAGGTCGGTGGTCCGTTGGGTCAAGGACAGCCTGTATGACGTAGTCGCGGGCTCGAACCAGAACTTTCCCTTTGCTGATGCCCAGGTGCTGTGTTCTAAAGCGGCGGCGATGGTTTTCTGAGCCCGCACCTGATACGCGCCACGTAGAACAGCATTTTCAGGAGTAGCACTCTTATTGATGACGTCATTCATGCCACTTGAAGCGAAATTTGGACGTCGACGGCTTCGTCACGATTTTCTTGGCTATAAAAACCTCAGTCCCAGTGGCATTATGGGACAAAGCAGAATGCACAGGCCTGCTAGGTACGAGATGCAGAATGATGTCCATATCTCTCTCGGTATGCCTGTGCTTTGAAAGCATTGATTTTTTTTTAATGGACACTAACAGAACTTCGCGTTTATTTCACGTTACAGGAGCGTATGCTTCCATTCCACCTGGTAAAACTCATTTTATTTAGAAGAACGAACACTGAAAAGTCCTGTTAATATTATAAGCATTCGAACTGATCATACTTCACCTGGTTGCAGCAAGGTTTTTCGCAGAATTATAGTGCATTCGTTATTTCATTCCTCATATGTATGTTGCATAAGAATATGAAGTGCCGGGGGAGGCGGGGAGGGGAGTTATTGCCAGTCCTACTGTACGATCGCAGACACCACTACCGTTACCACACCAGCACAAGGCCGATAAGATGGGAGTGCCGGAAGGAAAACAAGTGACAATGCAAGGCATGTTTATCATTACCGAAGCAAATTGATGAGCCTTATGCCCATGTTTTCCCGTCGTTTAGGTGTACGCCCGTATCTCCATATTCTTCTATTGGACAACTAATCACGCGGGAGCCATTAATTTACCCGTGTCGCTCGAAGATGCAGCAATTCTCCGGAGAAGCGACTGCTGCACTTCGAGGTCGCCATCTGGACGTGACGCATCGTGGATTAGCACGCAGGCCGGAAGTTCTTAGTTGAGATTAATTGACGACTACGTGTTTCCATCGGAGCTGTATTTCGCAGCTGCCTTGGGCCTTCAAGGCTAGTACATTACTCCCATAGGTACGCTGTTTCTCCTGCATTTGTATCTTTCACACAAAACACGGAACGTTCTGACCTGACCTGATGGCATGCGTTATAATCAAGCTTTTTTTTTTTTGTCACGGCAAAAGCATTAATCGTCTCATGAGTCAGTAAGTTTTCCAGATATTCCGAGACCTTGTTGGCAGCGCAGGTGTCAACACAAAGCATGAAAAACAAAAAAATTAAATTATGTAGCAATAAATATCGGTCAGAGGTCCCGTGATAATCAAGTGTATGCGAGTGTGCAGCAGTAGTTCCGAAAGTCAAGTGACCTCAGTGTTGCATGATGTTACCGTAAAAACGGCAGGAAAGAGAACATAGAGCTGGCGACGAAAAATACGTAAACAGGGCTTGCGTGCTTGAGTCAACGTTTTCACAAGTGGACTTCTTTTCTTCAAGCCTCAAAGAAAACAAGTCCACTCGTTGAAACCTCCGCTCGAACCCACAACCTCTGTTCACGTATTTTTCATCACGTTACCCTGTAATACGTAACATGACGCCACCCTATGACGCCACAATCCCTTCGCAAATCAACAATATTTCATCGCAAAGCCTTTCTAACATCATGAGGGCGTCTCAAGGTGGCGCCACATGACCTCCCCACACATGGTCGCAGCTTGCTCAAACGAGGGCCGGTCACGGACGTTGTGTGCAACCTTGTGAGGTGCAGAGAGCTTACAGTGCCTCGGATCTCGGAGTTGCTTGGAACATTAGAGGGGAGGGGGTGCCACACTCGGGTTGGCAATATAGAAGCACCTTTGGAGTAGAATGACTCGCATCTCGGCATGTCGGGAAGCTTGCACGTTGAGTGGTTGCGCAATCCTAAAGAGACTGTCAACCGCTTAGCAACATTTTTCTGATTGTGGTGCAAATGAGAAGATCGTTCAACACATGGGCGACAAGGAGCATGCTTTTGTCTCATAAAAAAAGAAATTATTATTTTAGTTTACGTTGAAAGTCGACAAAAAATCACCGCTCGCGTCGCCCAATAGCGATGGGGTCAATCTAATGGTAGGACAAGAAATCCTCTCAGGTAGACTCATTTTTTTCTGAAAACAAACAAGTATAACTTGAAAATGAACTTTATGCACTTGAGGCCGCATTAGGCTGCGCCACCGACCGATTTTCGCTTTCTTTAATTCTGGCGCGTTCAAATGGCTGCCCGGTGTCGCTGCCTGCGACGTGGTCACTTGTCTGAAAATGGCGGAGAAACGCGAGCACGGCGTCCACCACCGCTCATAGGGTAACAAGAAGTGTGTGCGTGCCTTAAACGTCCACTGACGTATTCGTTTTATTAATAGACAAGACTTGATGACGCCCGCGAAAACCGCACGCAGTATCAGTTTTCGACTTTCACTGGTAGTACGACTCTCATCGCCTCCACCAACCAGTGTTGTGGGCGTTCATCCCACCAATAGAAGGAGACCAAACGCAGATAAAACAATTTGTTTTAAAATATTTCACACATTTTCCAGAAAAACGACTTCAATGTATACAAGACACTTCAAATTAAAATTATAGTTCACATATCAATTATTAAAATCAATCACTTCCGATCAACGTTACTAGACGTAGCTTCAGATGGTACAATTTTTATTGCGGCCCCAAACAGAAAAGACTCGAAGGACGACAGACAGTCCCTTGAAGACGGACGAACGGAAGAAAGAAACTCAGCGAGACTGCCGACTAACAGCTGACATTTAATGGAGCCCTGAGTAAATCATTTAGTTTTGACGTTCAACACTGAAACGCTATGGTGGTCGAACATGCTAAAAAAATAAAAAGATAGCTTAAAAATGGCTTGGACATTTCTCGTGATGGTACTGCCATTTCTGTCGAGGTGGTAGCATTGAGGGCACGCGGACACAGCCCCGATAAAAACAACGTATGCCTGAAAAATCTCACTTTCTTATTGAATAAACCACTTGAACGTATTTTTAAACATGCTCATCTGATACTCCGTGAAAGAGCTCCCTTGATGAGCGCTACACACATATTTACCGTAGTTAAATATAGCGCCATAGCATTAAAGAGTGCGTTTGGCAGAAACGCGTTGGCGTCATAGCGATAGTTATAGCGCGAGAACAAAACGACTACAAAGAGATAAAAAGGACACGAAGGACACGTCCTTCGTGTCCTTCTTGTCTTTTTGTTGTCGTTCTGTTCTCGCGCTATAACTATCGTCATGTCATACCAACTAGCCCAAGCTGTCTCACTTGTAAGGTGTCGTAGTCTTTGGTTGTGAACGCGTAGGCGGCTTTGACCGTAATAGAAAATTCGAGGTAGGTGCAATTACATGTGACCAGCAGGGCGCCCGCATACTTACTGTTCATGCTTCGCGGTTTAAGACTTCACAGAGAACCGACAGCAGGCAAGTGATCGAAAAGGCGATACGAACGTGCAATGGCCTGATACCGCAATCACGTTCTGCTTCTGTTGGCACCGTCTCCAATTGAGACGGGCTGGTGATGTGGTCAGACCAGCCTTGGTGGCATTGAGATGTTGCGCGAACACGCCGCTTGGTTGTTCCCTTACAAACACGTAGTGGATTTGACGCTAGTTACCTGAACCAAGGAGCACACACTTCTGCGCACGCATTCTCATACACACACGTGTAGGCTTATCGCTAATTCAAAAGAAAACATATCAGGCACGTGGAGATTTCCTCAGGCCACAGGGCTATTAAACGTTTGTGATGAATTCCGCGCATTTTCAATGAATCTAGCTTCTGAAAATGTCGCTAACTCAACCGACACGGACGCAGAGAGAACGTAGGCGCAGGACATTGCGTGTGTGTGTTGTGTGTGTGTGTGTGTGTGTGTGTGTGTGTGTGTGTGTGTGTGTGTGTGTGTGTGTGTGTGTGTGTGTGTGTGTGTGTGTGTGTGTGTGTGTGTGTGTGTGTGTGTGCGTGTGCGTGTGCGTGTGTGTGTGGTGTTGCAATCAAGAGGCCCCGCATGCGTTTTCTTGAGACAGCTGCAAGGCCGAAGCCATGTTCTTTTTATTAGTCTTTTTATTCTACTGCTTTGTTTCACTTATTATTGATTCTGCACAACTCTTGCTCTACTAACACCCTGAATCTATTGCACCAAGTGTGGTGTCACGTTTCTTGAGGTATCAATGGGCCTTTGGCCAAGCGACGATATTATGTGATAACGTCATTACGTGAGGTCACTCCGTAACATTCAGTGGTGCGTGGCTTTCAGACGATACCAAGATTTACGTGATGATGTCGTAATCCGCGATACCGCAAGACTTTTTAGACCACTCTCGTTGACGCTGATGCCATTGGTCACTCTTCGCGTTTCATGGAGCTTCAAAGGCTTTCCCCTTATTAAATGTTCCAATAATGAGCAGCAGCACCACAACCTGACTTTGTTGCTGTGAAGTGACAGAAGCACGGACATTGTACAATGTACTTGAGTTTATTGAGGGAGAGCAATCGCTTTGCAATGTTTGGGCAATACTTAGTACAGTTTACAAGCTTGCGGCAGTACGCTTTGGCTATAACATCGATATCAGTCTAATAAACTAGTAAAGGCATTATAACGGTCGAAAACAGTATCCACCTCTCTTCAGTGCATGAAAACATCGCGTTGCCCACCAATACATTAAACGCCCACGTTGGCTGTATTGTAGGCCTCGTTTTTATTGTGCATTGTTTTCGACCAAGCTATAGCTTTTCTCTTAGTTATTTTCTTCGAGCACTGCTATTGCTCGATTTCTATTGATTCTACCGTATTCAATTTCACCAATATGCTGCTAAATATTGTGACTACTCACTAACTTGCTTATTTGCTTTATAAAGCCTGCGTCTTCTTCAATTTTGCGTTTGCATAGTTTTCTTGCACAAAGCTAGAACAAACGTTCAATAATGTTTAAAAACAGATTATTGTGGATATTTTGATAATGTTTACTCAAAGTTCACTTCAGCTTTCATTGAAGCGTAATTAGCTCAATTCTCTGAATTTTTTCTGTCTGTGTGTTTTTTTTCTTTCGTAGAAGTTTCACAATGTTCTGCTCTGCTATTTTGGAGATTATATGGTAAAGTATAGGAACCAGCTGAATGGAAACTGATCAGGTATGTATAAAAAGGTTGACAGTACGATAGCGTTAAAAATAGTATTCAACGTAGTAGCGAAGCGCAACGTGTGAAACCATGCGGGTCTTTCTTTCAAAAATAAAAAACCAACAAGAAAAAGGAGAACGAAGTTTGATAGATTAAGTCTGCCATCAGAATGAAATCTTTTCGTGCGAGATCAAATTACACGTCCTTGTTTTTAAATATAGCGAGATCCCACTCCCCACTGTGCTGCGAACAGCCCTATATTTATCTTTCGCACGTCATCATTATTTATTCTGCGAATAATTTTGTCGTCACGCCTGTCTCTGCGAGCAGTAGAAGAAAAAGGAAAAAATCTGAAAACGTGTGCGATAGCATCGACTGCTTGGGCCATGCTGAAAATGATTCAGTTTAATTATGGCGTTCTGTACAAATCATAAATATTGCAACTAGCTATGAGCCGATTTCACTGAGTGCATTCCAAAGGAAGGTGTTGCGTATGGTATGGGTCACATTAGGGCGGGAAGTTAGGCTAGAGATAGTACAGTGGTAGCATCCAACTATGATTTTCAAGTTTGTTTTATTAAGATGATCAAATAGGAGAGGTTGGCGGATTTATGTTCGCACCGGCAACTCCTTTTCTTTTAGCTGACAAGATTACTTATTGCATCAGAGCCGGCGAGCTTTACTTTATGCCGCTACGCCTTCACATGAACTATCATCGTCATAAATTGCCGCTACCTTTCTAGTCCAGCATTTACCCGCTTGCTTATACAGGTGCGTTTTTTTTCTTTCTTTTGAGGTGTATATAAAGCAAATAATGCAATGTACAATAAAAGGCACAAATAAAAGTAGACTAAGGTACAATCACTTAGCAACAGTCGAGGTACACTGGCAGTGCAAAACGTACCTATTGTATAGCATAGCAAGGAGATGGGAAAGAATCGAGGTTGAAAAGAGGTTTCAGAATGAGCTGTAGGGGATGAAAGAAGACAGATGTGAATCACAACATGTTACGAAAGGAAAAGCGAAAATTTTCAATAAAAAACAAAGACAGCACTAGACAGAGAATCAAACAAAAGAGAGAGAGAGAAAAACATCAAAAGAAAGAGATAGAAAGATCAAGCGAGCAATAGAAAGAGAGAGAACGAAATAGATATACAGGAAGAAGGGAAGGCAAAAGAAATAGATAGAAGAGAGATAAAAAAATTGGCAGAACCCACGTACAGTGGGAATCGATTATACGCGAAGCACGAATGAGAAATGTTGATATGTCACTTTAAAACCAGCACAACGTTACGAAGTGAAGGTAATGATGCCGTACACGACTTCCGTGTAATTATTATCATGTTCAAATGTGTCGCTTACTTTCGTCATCAATTCACGTCACGTGAAACCAAATTTAGTATATGTGGAACTAGCGAAACGGCCGTGAGCACGCTATGAGCGTGGTATGTTGTCATGTTCTTACATGACACGCGTGTCAGGATTATTTTGTTTGCACCAGTCATATAATTCGACATTCATTGTCGTCACGTAACACCAAGTTTGCTATATGCGGAGCTGGCAAAACGGCCGCGAGCGCATCATGAAGAGCCCAATATACCCCAATGTAGCGTTGACGCGTGCGCACGCTGGGAAAAGTGCCGGTATGTATACGTTAGACAAACGTGAGATCTATATAGTCGGACGCCAGGAATGACCAGCGTCCGTCGGCGCGGCCCGACGGCAACCGGCACAAAATGCGACAGGCTGCACTTCCCGCTGATGCGTTACCCAGGCAACACTGCGTCTCCCTCTTTTTGTGACGGAGGGACACTGGACGCAGTGAAACGCGCATGCGTCAAAGCGACGCAGCGTGGCACGCGCTTGCGAGTATATGGCAGGACCGGCATAGAGAAATAAAATAGGTGGGACTGGTGCCTGGCGTGGCAACGCCAGCATGACGCGACGAAATGAACGCTAGCGAGCACGCACACCGTGTCATGTCGAAATGTATTGGCACCTTGACTGTGGCATGTAGTAATGTTTTCAAATGACACGCATCTCGTGATTATCTCGTTTGCACTAGTCACATACCTTCGTCATCCATTGGCGTCACGTAATATCAAATTCGGCATATGTGAAGCTAGCGAAACGGCCGCGAGTGCATCATCAGTGTGGCATGTAGTCATGTTGTTACATGAAACGCATGTCGTGATTATCATGTTTGGATGTGTCATTTACCTACGTCGTCCATTCACGTCGCTTGATACAAAGTTTGGTACATGTGAAGCTAACGAAACGGCTGCGAGTGCACCATGAGCGTAGCATGCAGTCATGTTGCTACACGGCACGCATCTCATGTTTATCATGTTTGCACCAGTGTATGCCTTCGTCATCCATTCACGTCCCGTAATTCCAAATTTAGTATAGGTGAAGCTAGCGAAACGGCCGCCAGCGCATCATGAGCATGGCATGTAGACATGTTACATGACACGTATTTCACGAATATCATGTTTTCACCAGTAACATACCTTTGTCATCCATTAAACTACTGTAATGCCAAATTTGGTATATGTGACGCTAGCAATACAGCCGTGAGCGTATTATGAGCGTGGCATGTAGTCATGTTGTTACATGACACGCATTTTATGATTTTCATGTTAGGGTCTGTCGCTTGTGTTCACATTGCAATCATGCCATACCATACGAGTTTTGCAACATGCCACGTGAACGAAACAACCGCAAGAGCTGCAGGACCATTAGATGTAAATCATGACATACGTGTCATGATTTTCATGTCATGACTAGTCAAATATGTTTTTCATACAGTCATGTTATGCCATACCAACTTTGGTATCGATACCATTACGGAAACGGCCAGGAAAGCCAAAAGTCGTAGGCTGACAGACAGACAGACAGACAGACAGACAGACAGACAGACAGACAGACAGACAGACAGACAGACAGACAGACAGACAGACAGACAGACAGACAGACAGACAGACAGACAGACAGACAGACAGATAGATAGATAGATAGATAGATAGATAGATAGATAGATAGATAGATAGATAGATAGATAGATAGATAGATAGATAGATAGATAGATAGATAGATAGATAGATAGATAGATAGATAGATAGATAGATAGATAGATAGATAGATAGATAGATAGATAGATAGATAGATAGATAGATAGATAGATAGATAGATAGATAGATAGATAGATAGATAGATAGATAGATAGATAGATAGATAGATAGATAGATAGATAGATAGATAGATAGATAGATAGATAGATGAATGTATACCTACCGACGCCCTTTATTCCTTCACCCAGCAAAAGACGGGTTTAACTTCTTTGTGCATGATGAGCCATGGCATGCCAGGCACGCAGGGCATCGTTAGCGCACGTGCTGGCCGGATTGTTTCATCTTGGTTCAGCCTCATTTGTCCCCGACCCTCGCGCACTCTTATTAGTACAACATCATGAAGCGCAGGGCGAGGTTGGTGATTTGGCCTTCATATATTATTTATTTTTTTACATGTCGACGATGGCGACCATGAAAATGGACGAAAGTAATGTCGATCCAGTTTCTATAGCCACAAACGTCAAATAACGTCATACAATACGCCACTAAAGCACTACATAAGAAAGCAGTAATAAATGTAATCAAGCAGTAATTAACATAAGTCACGAAACAGAAGGGATCCTTGGCGTCAACGCGGTCGACGACAGCGCGAAAGGTAAGAAAATTTGCATTACGATATGCAAGCTTCGGAAATGAGTGATCGCGAGATGTGACGATATGACTTTGCCTCAACGTCACAGAGAGCCGAGATTTAAGTGATCACGCTGGCTTTTACGCTGACGTGCGTAATAGCAACTTGTCGCTTGGTTGTTGTTCTTTTTTTTTTCGCAATAATGACGAACACCTGTACAGTGTTCCTCTCAGCACCTGGGGGATTGAATATAAGTTAAAAAGAGCTACGTGTTCGAACACTAACACTCCCCCTCCCTGGTGCGGCACACGGGACAAACGAGGATGTAAGCGGGAGCAAGCAGACGACAGCTAGCCGTGTTGAGTATAACGTTACCATACCAGCCTCCCACGACGAGCTGTCATGGTTTCCGCGATATCATTAGGTAGCGATTTATACACGAGCTATTAATTGTCACGTGTCCAGGACGTGCCGCTGTTTTCTGTCGCGGCCGCAACGAGAGTACAGCGCACGTGTTCGCAGAAAGGCCAAGGCTGGCGCTTCGTAGGTGAGATTAATTGAAGTCTCTCGCATCCAGGCCGTGTCTCACGCCGCTCTGACACCGCACCAGCTTCCGTGAAAGGCCGCTGCAATGCAGCGTTCTCGGTGCAGCATCTTGTAGCCTTTTGCCAAGGTCTTACACGTGGTACAGAAAACGTGGTGTCAAAAGTACTTTGCGGCAAACCTTTCGGCGTGCGGGCTTGATGTCCAGCTTAAAGCGCTAATGTTTAGCTTACACCAGCTGTAAACACCAGGTGCCACCTGTGTTCAGAGGAGAATTTAACGAGGTCACGCAGTTTGAAATACATCATACACCCGTGTGTAGACTATTTGTCATCCTTATCACGCAACATTAGAGAGTTTTAGTACTGCGTACGCTGCGTACGTGGCGGCGTTGCGTACGTAAGGACGCCACGTTCTGCGTAGTGCGCATGCGCAGAGCGCAACGCGCACGTATCGCGTTACGTACGCAGCCGCTACGTACGCACGCATGAGATGCGTGCGTGCGTACGTATGAGCTGATCGCGCCGCTCTCGAACAAGTTCGCGACAGCGCGAGACTTCGTTTTGCAAAATGGCGGCATCGAAGGCAAGCACCGACCGGCTCTGTGGCTTAAAATATGGCCATAATCTGGCTATAACACTTGGGTTGGCTCACATTGGCTGTCAACAACACGTGCTTCTATTTTGATCTACCAGATGACGCAACACGCTTCACGCTCGTTACGTACGCGGGTACTACGGCGTACTAAAAGCCGATTAGTGGCAAACGACGCCACGTAACGCAAGGCGCTTGCGTGATGCGTACGTAGCACCATTCCGCAGTACTAAAACTCTCTATTTACGAAGAAACATTGAAACCGACAATATTCAAATGCTGCGAAATTTGATCACATAGACGGAAAGGCAAGCTCTTCGTCCGCCTAATATCGTTTATATTAGCTGAGAATCCTTGAAATACAGTAAATTATTTAAAAATAGCGTTCCCTTTGTTTACCTTGACTTGACTATGGTTTTCATTAGTTGAATACATTACAGACTAATGAGCTCCTTGGACAATTCTACTATGTTGGAACAATATGTGATTCAAAATGAACTTTGGCGGTGAACTTCAAAATGGAGGTGATACGTGCGGTAGACGTTGCAAACAAGATACACGCTTCTCAATGTAAGAGTGAATAGTGTGAGAATAAACTTACTACTGAGGCCGTTTCTTCCAACAGCAAAATAACTTTGAAACGTTTCGAGTATTTTCTCCTAAGCGCATAGAAAGAACTTCATATGGAGTATGCTTGAATGTGAGACGCGTTTCAGGTTAAGAATTGCAAGTGTCTAATGTTTTGTTTGTTTAGCTCCAATGTATTCCAATATACGAGAAAAAGTTTCCGTGCAAAAAAAAAAAGAACGAAGGTACCGAGGAATAAGACAGAAGCCAGGGAGTAGAAAACAAAAAAGTCATCTGTACACTTGGCACTCATCTGGTGAAAAGTTAACGCTTGCTGCAAGACAAACTTTGCGATACCTTTTTATTTATATTTTATAAGACTTCGTTTGACGTTCCTACTTTCAATTTACTCTAGATTTACTGTCTCTGCATTATTTTTTCTAGTCCGCTAAAATGTCGTTTTGTATAGCTCCATGTA
The DNA here is from genome assembly GCF_043290135.1 of Rhipicephalus microplus. Classification (NCBI taxonomy): domain Eukaryota; kingdom Metazoa; phylum Arthropoda; class Arachnida; order Ixodida; family Ixodidae; genus Rhipicephalus; species Rhipicephalus microplus. Next base: position 76,208,797 of record NC_134703.1, read on the forward strand.
TAGTATATCATAAAACATGCCTTCATTCACTCTCGGAGTGAAAACAAAGTCTGGTTCCTTAATATTGCTATCGTCATAAAACTGAATCACGCTGGTGGCGTTGACACGGCACATGTGAGGTTACACAGTCGCTCTACGTATCTGGCCCTTGCCTGAGTGTTTTCCTTCTTTCTAGGCATCGATGATTTGGCCAGCAATGTGTAAGTGTTGATAAATGGATAATCAATTATTGCATATACAATATATGCCCTTCAATGGCGGCAGCAACATTTGTGTACGCTACGTATTTATGCCAGTTGTGTCTACGTGTGGCAAAAAGAGCAAGCTACACGGCTAATTAGATTACCTGAACCTTTTTGCACAGTCAGCCTGTCTTGACTTGACCTCACTGTGCTGCGTATGACCGTAATCGATTACTTTGGTGAAGGCACTGCTATGTTCGACGGTGGTCGTTCAACGGCCCGCCATTCAAGACTGGAGTCAAAAGTACCACTTTCATTTTCCGGAGTGGGTAGAACTTGAAACAACTGCGCACACATTAGGACTATATGACTTGATTATTTTCATATCAAAATAGAACGAGACCGATAGCAGGAAAATTATTTATTTAACTGCTTACTAATTTCTTATAAAAGTTTCAACTTGCACAAATGAAGATATTGTTTCACTTTCATTCTTGAAGTGTAAACTAGAGTATCTTGGAACTTTGCTATGAGAACTTGACATGTTCGTATTGAGTGCATCATAATTCGCACCGAAATGGGAACTAATGTTTACCTTTCCACCGTATTTCGGTAAAGCAAGAACATATTTAAATATTTCGAATTGCAAAAAATGCTTGAAATATTTTAAATAGTAACGTAATGTATCAAATTTAAATGTTCGACAAGTAAATAAAGCAAGAATATAACTAAAATGCTTACTAGACCTATCGGGACAGTTTATTAGCTCGTTTTTTTTTGAACGTAGAGTTCTATATAACTATTTTGTGAGGCGCTGCTCAGAAAATGCGGGCCATGGTTCCAATTGATAGTATTTGCTTGCTTTCGTCCTCATACTAACTCAGCTCTATTCATTGCTTCCGTTCGATACGATGTAGCATTGACATTTTACAATTGTCCCTGCTAACACCATCGTCAGTGGTGATGACGGCGAAAAATTTAATCATGCTAACCTGAATAGTCTAACTATACGAAGTAAAAGAAGAAGAGGGGTATTGATGCTGCTAATTTAGGGGAGTAACCAACCTCCCACAGTCATTCTTCTCTTGTGGGGTAACTATGAAGTTACCCTCCCCCTTTCCTGGGTACCTCTCCAGAGAGCAAATGTTACTTATTACGCAAAGGAAAAATCAGTTCTAGGTTGACTTAACCAGCATAATGAAGATTGGGGAGGCAATATATTAGTGTAAAGCGATATACAGGCAATACATTGAGAAAACAAATTTGCGAAAATTCACAGCAAACACATGGGATTCCAACTCACGACCACTGAGTTAGAATGAACGTACACTAACGACTGCATCATGCCACGCTACAGCCTCGTCTGGAAAGAAACGGGCATATGTAGAGCTAGGATCGGCGCTGGAGCCAAGTAGAAAGGGGTGTTCACGGTTCTTCGAACGATTCGCCGAAACGATGCGGACCTTCTGACAGCCGTTTAAATATAAGCATCGTCCTCCCAACCTGGAGGCGAGGTGCATGCAGTCGCGACGCCGCAAGGTGTACAACGAGTCGATCTAAATGATTTTGGTCACGCCAACCTCCTTGAAGAAATGACGGCGTCAGCAAGGATGACAATCAGCTCCGCAAAATGAGCGTGGCGAGCGGGGGCTTTTTGATGCTCCCGGTAGTGCTGCTGTAGTACGAGCGTAGGACTCCGCACGCAGCGGCATTATCACCCCAAGGAAGAGACAACTTGGCTCTGGAGGAGGAGTGTAGTGGCTACGTCCCGGTCAAAGACGTTGACCAGAGAGGGTGTGGGCGGCACCACCAAAAGTGATGTCACTGATGTGTCACGTGTGTCTGGTGGTCAAACAGAAAATTTTCAAGCCATTTTCTCATCTAAGTATGAGGGGAAAAGTGACTCTTGAAAACCAGCCGTAGTGTGCTTCTGAAAGAGTCTTCGACGAGATCGTCATGATGTAGGACGACGTCTTCGCCAAGATGTTCGTCTTGGGGCGAGAAATGCTCGCTTGTAAATAATGTAAAATAAACCTCTGTACAGTTTTCCCCATCAGTCTCTTCATGCTCGGCGTCTTCCTCCCAATTCCGCGGTGCCGGTAACGACAAAGGCCCAACAACTGAACAATGGATAGCAGCGGTGAGATCCTGGTCAACCCCCCGGTTCCAACAACTAGTGACAGCGGTGGAATCCTGTCAAACCTGAGGTTCCAACAGTAGGCAACAAAGGGTCGTTTGCACACAGCACGAACATTTCTGCAGAGTTGAAAAAGGGCGCTTTCCTCCCTAAGCGAGAAAATCACCCTTCTCGCCATGCAATGTGCCAACCTTTACACGCAGCTTGTCCCTTGAGGGAGCAAAGCGGACTTTTCGAGTTAACAGTGCAGCTATTCCTGAAAGCTTTTTACAGTGGTGCAATGCACTGATTAGGACATTCGTAACCGATCACTTGAAATGGGTTTACTCAAAGTTGCTACTCGTGCTCAACAACCAGCAATTCAGCCTTCGTGGCAAAAAAAGCGGCGTTCAGGCGTTCGACGAGCCGTCATTAAACAACGGCTGAACGTGATCGCCTCTTGTCAACTGCATCGGACACACCATCGAACTACAACGATGAGCGTTTCAGAAGCTATGTTTCTTGCTCTGAATTCATTAAGCAAAATTCATCGAAGTCACACGCCTCTATACTACAGGCGGGTCCACACAGCCAAATATATAGAAACCACACACACGCCCATCCCTATGGAATGCTACTTTTCATACTTTATCTTGGTGTGATGAGTGGGCCTTCCGTAACATTGATGAACTTAGTCTGCAACCATATATTTACGAGTTTTACAATCGACGCAGATTCGTGATGTATTCCTCTGATCTCCCGCACGCAGGGAAAGCCTTTCAGAGCCCAAGTGTCATTTACTCATTACCTGATCGCTTTATACCTTGACAGGTACCAGCCATAATATAATTTCAATGGTAATTTTTCTTTTCTGCTCTACTTTATAACTGGCCCTTGTCGTTACCATGATGGGCATAACATTCTCAAAACAGCACGCTTGCTTTTTAACGTACGCGAAAAATGTTTCCGAGTACTATCCTGGTGTGTACTTACGATTTTATAGTTTCATTGTGGTTTGTACTTATTTTCTCATTATATAGCCTTGCTAATGAAGTCTTCATACACAAATTATAAGCAGACATGGCCTCCAACATTATATGAATGTCGACACATGGCGCTAAATACTTTAAAAATAGTCACTGTTTTGTCAAAAGGGTGAAGCAATGGATGACATAGAAACATATTCGAATGTTTTAAAAAACAAGGCCGGCATTTTCAGGAGCAATAATATTTGTAGTAAACATGCGCTTGCTAAGTAACCACGTTTTTTGCAGTGCGACGACAGTATATCACTAGAGCAAGGCTCGTGCTTAGTGGCAGAATTGATCAGAAGCACCTACCGTGGGCAACGCATGCTAGTGCCAAGGTGGCCAAGGGCTATACGTCGTGTGTCACCGCTGGTGGCAGCTGTTTTATGTGTGGAACACATCTGCATGTAGACGGCCGCTCCAGGTACACCTATCTATCTATCTATCTATCTATCTATCTATCTATCTATCTCTCTATCTATCTATCTATCTATCTATCTATCTATCTATCTTCTATCTATCTATCTATCTATCTATTATCTGTCTATCTATCTATCTATCTCTCTATCTATCTATCTATCTATATATATATCTATCTATCTATCTATCTGGATGTCTCTCTGTTGACAAACACACACAAATGTGCGTGTTTATCATTCAATGCACAGAATCTCTCCAACCTGATTCGTTATTAACGTGCGACCACGAATAAAGTACTTTCTGCCATCAAGAAGCGTATTTCCGCTTGGTAAACACCACTTTGGCCCCATCGCCTTGCCAATGCATACTCGCACAGAGGCCTCCGAAGACCGCACTGCAAGGTGCCAAAATGAAGGCGAAAAACCACGATCTTCCTCTCTAGTCGGAGAGCGATGTTGCAGATTTGCACGGCTAGGAAAATCGATCCACAACTGCTAGACTCAAAGATGTACCCCGCTCACCTCCTCTTTACCTTGTACTTCTCTTTCATATGTCCGTGGGTGCTTGTTTTTGTATGTTTTGCCTCGCTTCGAACTTGATCAAGGCAGGAAATACATAACTCCCACTCGAGAGAGCAGTCGTGCCCGGAAGGAAGTTCCGATGGGATGGCGCTAAGCGTGGCATTTGCAGGCGCTGCCAGGGACGCGAATGCGCATATGCGGCGCGCCGGAACAGGCATGTTTGCTGAGATGGAAGATGGTTCCCTTGGGGGTGCTAGCTGGCTGGACGGAAAGGCCTCAAGGAAGGGGCTGCCCGCAAAAAGAAGAGCGCACAGGCCCGCTATAGCAACTATATGTATTGGCTAAGGAAGAAGTATTCCGTTGTTTCCCCTAAATGAAAAAAAAACTGTTTAGACTTTATTATGTTCACTCATGTTTGTTCAGTCGCGAAGAACGTCACTGGTAGCAGTGAAAAAGCAAAAGGACAACATCTGATCTCCCTGCACAATTGGCCATACAACACGAGCCCGCAAAGCAAACAGTTTTTTGCTGGGATAGAACGCTCTTGTCGTAGCCACCTTCTTTCTGCTCACGTACTTCACGTGAGCTGCGTACTTTACTTGAACTGTGCGTCCGTGGCGGTTATGTGACTTAAAAATATGTGAAATCATAGCTACTTAGCGAAGAAACTTAGTAAGTGGCATGGAGAACTTCCATTTCGCAATTCAGCGTTTGTATTGCTTGGGCTCGTTCCGTCAAACTGTGCTCGGAATTGCAGCCCCGTGAGTCATTTCGACGCCACGTATATCAATCTAGTTTCGGTCTCCACTTGTACACCCTGGCCCCCCAGCTCCGCTGACTCTACGCGTGGTCGATCACACATTCGAATTCTTCTATTTTGACTCGGAAACAACAAGCAAGATTGGCAAAAAATTAGAGCCCTTGGATCTTCCGGTGGGCTCTGCTCTACCGTACCGGAAGCAAAATTTTTATAAATAGTTCATTTGTTTTTTTCTCACAGATGTAGTTTTTTGCCGATTTTATATTTACTTACGGCAGGACGCCGCCTGCGTCAACGAGTGATGGCACCGCATGCAGACACCCCCGAATATACGACCACCCACTGTATCCCTCCGTTCATCCTCTCCTACACCACAAGGACTGAAAGACGTCACTGGGTTTCGATTGGTATGAAAGTTGGTGTCTGCACGCTAAAACTGTACCATTCTTTCCGTGCATTGGTCGACAATGCGATCACTACTCTACAATGTATTGACAATTTTCTTCAACTTTCGCTTGACCAACTTGCTACCTGCGTCCACGTTAGTAGTCAGGAATTCTTTAGGAAATTACGCAACGGCAAGAAGCTTAGTTCAGTGCCAATGAAAACTCGCATCTTCGTCGACCGCTGTGTATCCATGCATACTCCTAAAGTGAGCAGCAGATGTCAACATTGGCTGCTTGCGCAAACAAAACAAAACAACTGGAGGCAGAGCACGCAGCGTGTGGCTGGTTCAGCCCATAATGAAAGTTCCGCTATTGATATCTTTTGGTGTACGAAGTAGTATGAACGAGAGTGTGCTGCTACTCTTAGATAATCATTGAAAAAATTTTCGAAGCACTGAAGGACGAAATTCGCATTTATCGGTGGTACTGCTGCTATATTTGCAACTACACTCCCCGTTCAACAAGCAATTCTTACTCTTTGAAGAAACATTATGCCACAATGTTTTTTCTTTAATGCGAAGTAGTTCTTAGCGAACTTCGGCGACTTTGAGCGTATCTGTCTATCTACCTAGCCGCTTACGTTTGGGTACTCTCGTGGTCACCCCCTTAATTCGGCGTGAACCAAAATTAGCACGGAAGGGTAAGATGGTTTGACAAATATTACGCAATGGTCAAGACAAGAATAATGTAACAATCACGTCACGTACGTCCTCAAACACTTTCCGCCAAACAGCGGCACATACCCACGGGTGGGTATGTGCCACTGGTATGCGGGTATGTGCCACAGGTGATTGACACTTGGTATCTACCCAAGAACGACGAGAACGCACATGGGCTATTCTAACGCACGAGCGCGAAGAAATACATGGCAAAAAATACATAACAAATATTGATGAATTTTGTTCTTTTGTGGAGCAGTTAACTGAGCCAGTATAGTTACATTCTGCAGTTCTTTTTGTTGCGATAACAAAAAACGTGTTTTGCAGTAGTGCATTGTAATCTTTGTACATATATATTGTTTTTCGTGCGTAGTACGTAGTTTTTATTATTTTTTCTTTTTTTCTCGTCTTCTCGTGCATGGGAAGAGCACCAATGTAGTATTGTTGTACCCGATATTGTAAGTGTTTTGCTGTTGTGCGTATCGTCCCTCAAAATATTGTATTTCCTGAACTTTGTATCTACTTGGTTACCTGTGATGATGTATGCCCGCTTCCTGTATGGGTCTGAAGAAGGCCTTAAGTATTGTTAAATAAATGAACAAATAAATAAATAAATGAATACCCGATTTCGGTAGCGTCAACCTGACAAATGCAAAGAATAAATGCCAGGGTCCTAGCTGGAATCGAACCGAATCGTTCAGCGTGTCAATGAAGCATTTTACCTCAGAGCTGGGCCAGGTAACGGAACTGGTTTTCAAATATACGCTAATCCTCATCAAACATCAATAGTGGTTCAAGTGCTGCTCACACAATTTTGTAAACATTGCAAATGTACTCTTTTGATACAGCTGTCACCTCGGGTTAACGTCAATTGTGGTTAGTTGCCATGTGATGAAGCTCATTTATGCAGCAGTGTCCAGGGCCAGCATCCTCGCGAGCATCAGCGCTTCGTATCAGCTTCTGGTGTTGCTAATACGCATGTTCCAGTCGGAATCGTTGCACAAGTGCAAACAACTAGTTATATAAACTCTGCAAATCTTTAACACATGTCCGTGCGTTCAAAATTTGTACATATATTTAGCAAAATTTCATGACGAGTCGCTCAATAAAAAATAATCGCAACATGGTCACCTTCCCTCCGCATGCTTCACATGACGTTGACTCCCGGGTACGTGGGATCTGCCGAATTTTTCTTTTACTTTTAATATCTCCTAAATAGGTTTTTGCCTTGAATCTCATTTTCTGCCAAAATCTTTATTACGTAGTGGAGAAGTAAACTTATCTGTGGTATTCTGTGAAAATAAACTTATTCCTATATTTCTTCTCATTTTCGTGTCTTCGTGCTGTGAAACAATCCAACGTTTCCCAGTCATCGACAGCGTGAACAATTGTGGCTACTCTCATTACATCTCTCTTCTGTAATAAATAACTCTCTCAGGTTACCGCTGATCCGGACAAGTTCCTTAGCACCTAGTCCTCTTGTCGATACTGTGAGCTCACCAATTTGTCATCGAAAGTAAGTTCGCCTGAATCCGACGACGACATAAATTTCGCAACAGAGCCACAAAATCATTTTGTCGCCGTTGTAGTGACCGAGTCGCGCGCTTGAGTGCGGGGCTTGTACACAGCGCGAATGCCCCAGCTTAGAGGGATTTGCTCTGCTGGACCCGTGGAGATTTTTACGACTTCCGGGATACCATATTAGTGCGAACCTGCACACTTCTTCCTACATTTCTTTTTTTTCGTGCTATTGATTGGTCGCCAGTGATAAAAGAAAGCTGATGCGCATTCTGTACAATGACACGTCTCATTCTTTTCTATGGTCACTTCAGTTTTCACTATTCCACACGAAAAAAATGTTTTTTGTAGTTGCGGCAAAGCCTAACTGTATTACTAGTTGCTTCTTTAGGTTGAAAATTTATCTACTGATACACGCCTTACAAAAGCTCGTAAATCAAAACGTATTTTCTCCTAAATGTTTTACATATTTGAAACCTTGCTTTTTTTACATCCCTAATATCTGCTTCCTTTTCCGTGTGCAGAACTCTTAAACAAATACACAAATTCATTTCCTTGAAACACACTTGTTAAAACTCTATGTTTATAACAATCCTCGCAATAAAACTAACAAACATACACACTCGCTTTGGGAGCTAGGATATTTCTACGCAAACCATAGTAATATACGCATCATTCCGCAAGGTCGTATTTTTTTCCAAGCAACAGCGCATTGTCGTAATTATGTGGCGCAACATTTTCTGCAGTAAATGCTTATTTTGCAACCAGCTATATCAACTTTATAGTCTCGCATGAATAAATATAGGCTGGCTGCAGGGGGTCACTGATGTGCGCATCAACGACCCCCTGCAGGCAGCCTATTAGGAAAACAGACCATTGTAAATAACAACAGGACTGCGCTTAGTGACAAAAAACTTTCGTGTTTCTCTAAAGCAAGAAAAGCTGCTGAAACGTTGATTTGAAGGCACGGAAATGCCGAACCAAACTTGCAAGCGAATCTTCTTGAGCCTCGTCCCGCTTTGCTTCGGCTGGCTGCCATTTTGAGGGGCGAAGCTCCTCTTAGTCTAATGCTCCACGTCAGGCATAACCGACAGTATCTCCCAAACACTATATTAGATGGCGTTGTCTTCTAGAAGCAAGTAAATTAGCTGTATATGCCCTCTATACTTAACCAGAGTAGCGCATAGGTTCACTATGTTGCAACCATAGTTAGCAACCATAGTTACGTGGCGAAGCCGCGTTTTGTTTTCGCATGCGACTTCCTTAACGATCGACGAAGTGTGTCGACGATCGCCTATCGACGTGCCTGGCGTGTCAACGACTGGCGAAGAAGAAACACTTGCTTTCGGGACTGTGACTCGGAAATTCAGTATCATTTTTTAGCCTGTCCGGTAACGAAAAGCGCAAAGGCGTAGCGATGATTATTTGATATGTTGGGTTTAACATCCCAAAACCACCACATGATTATGAGAGACGCCGTAGTGGGAGGGTATCGGAAATTTCGACCATCGGGGGTTGTTTAACGTGCACCCAAATCTGAGCACACGAGCCAATAGCATTTTCGCCTCCATCAAAAATGACACCTCCACAGCCGAGATTCCATCCAGCGCCCTGCGGGTAAGCTGTCAAGTAGCTTAACCACTAGGCCACCGCGGAGGTGCGCAAAGGCGTAGCGTAATGTCGAATAATGTGCAACGCCGCTGCCGCATGGTCTGGTGGCGCGACCTATAGAAGATAAGCAACAACTCACAAACGCTAAGTATAGGTCCTCCAAGATTCTAAAAGCCCCCACTAAGCCTACAGCATTGGTTATTTCAGCATGTTTTTTTATAACTGCCAAAAGCACGTGAATACTTCACTGTCGAAGTTTAAGGACATGAATCTGAAGCGAAGCACTGGTTCGTAGCTTACGAGCTACACAGTGCACGACAGAAGCTTGATGAATTCCAGGTTTACGGCGACCGCTTTCGGTGGTGATGCTTGAGCTCCAGTTTCTCCGCAGTGCATGGTTGCTCCGCGGTGCGATGGAAAACAAATGTACTACTCTGCTAACTGAAGGTGGCACATACTGTGACTCTAGAAGTACATACCAGCTGCAGTTGAGTGAGGATATTTTAGATAGCACTGTACCGCTACTCTTCGATTGGCTGCTGCGTGGGCTGTGCCTTCGTGCACGGGGAACGAGTGCCTCTCTCAGTCTCCTAAATTGTCGCCGTACGTGTCTGATCGTTGGTGGGGCATGGACGAAGCGGAGGGGCACGGCGGCTCGTGCTCGTCTCCAGACAAATACACAAACAAACAGACAGGCAGACAATGGATGTAGCAGAGCGGAGGGCGAAAAGGGTGTTTAGGGTCATTGGTACGTGCTTGTCGCCGACTGGATTGGCGGGAAACGAGTGCCTCTCTTAGTCTCCTGGATCGATGTCGTACTTCCATACTGTTGGTTGGGCCTGGACGAAGCGGAGCGGCGGCTGCGGAGAGCCGTTGCGGCTCGTGCTCATCGCCAGATATACAGACAAACAGACAAACTGACAGGCAGGCATACTCACAGGCACACAGGCAGGTGGACGGAAAGATGGATGCACGCACGCACGGATGAAAGCATGAACGAAAGCTAGGACGGACGCACGGACGGACAGACGGATGGACGCACGCACAGACGAACGGACGAACGCACAGATGGGTGGATTGACGGATGAACAGACGAACGCACCGACAGACGCTTCACTCTACTCAGCATCATTCCCTCTGTGGATATGCTGTGAATTTTTCTTTTTTTTATTCTTTTCATTTATTCACTCAGAATTCTTATGTATCCTACACTAATCTTAACGTTATTTGATTTTTCCAACTTAATGTGGGATGGATCATTCAAAAACGACCGTCGACGCTAGGTGTACAAAACATGCACAAAGAACATTAGGACATTTTCAAATGTAGAGCATTGCCATTCTTGACATTCAGGGGAGCAAGAAGCTCTAAGAAAGCTTTTAAAGGAGACCGTTTTAACCATACGTGGCAAATAAGTTTCACAAACGTGTAACGGGCCGCATAAATCAGAGTATTGCATGCCAGGAGGGGTACAAATCACCCAACTAGCATTCAGAATTATAACACCACTTTAAGAATATTATCGTGAAGTAGGCGTTTATTCTTAAATTTTCGTACACAGTGCTTTGGCCCAGGTCATTCTGAAACGTACAACACACTTTTAAAAGACTGTGCGTGGTGGCACCAAGACTTACACATGTTGCTGTTTTAAAAACACACCTGATACAGTCAATCAATTCGCGAGCACATACGTCGTCCACGTCGTCCAATTAAATGCATACGTCGTCCACGTACCTTGAAACTCGCATAGACGAAAGACGCCTCAAGCATCTCTGTGCTGACTACCTCGCTGGATATCACAGCTACTCTCGTCCCTGTCGGTGAGCCAGTTGAAATTTATTCTCATCATCAGTCAAAAATGTCGACGCCGCCACACCATTGCAGACACCCATACAGCCAAGCATGTTTTGTCAAAAGCTAGGTTGCTACTAATTGGTCGTGGAGCTAAGCCCGACCACTCACATCTCTAGTGTCATTTACAGTTGCACACACATTAGCCGTGCTGCTTAAACGTCAAATTGTTCTGTTTTGTTCTGTTCCATCTGTTTTGCTGTGGAGAGGGTGAGGTCCTTATTACCTCGGCTACATCATATCATTAGGTTCTGCAACAAAAAAATAATAATGAATGGTACCCAAAATGAACAACCGTAATAACACACTGACACCAGTTCAAAATAACATGCAACATGTGTACAGTTTTCTTGCAGCGATTCGCACTGCCATAAAACGTTCACACACATACCTTTGTATTTATACTCACGGTATATGTACTAACACATCATTCCATATATCTCTACCCCTAGCTGTATATTACAAGCTCTTATGCAGTCCAGTCTCCACTAATAAACATACAGGGAAGGTATTCGCCTTTTTCTACGGATGCATCTCAAGCCATGGTGCAAGTTATTTCCTTAATGTAAGGGGCCGTCTGTCTGAACTTGCTAGTTTCTTGTTTGATTTTTCACTTCATTTGTGCACTGTACGCACTCCCCAAGAATATGGCAAACATTTTTATCCGCGTGACCACAGTGGTATTCCGGTCAGTTGAATTGTACATGCTCAACTGCAGTCTACAACCATTACATGTTCTGATGATCGTTGCGAACGACCTCTATATGCAAGAATAGCAATAGAGTGAAACTAGATTTCTAAAAAAAATATGGCACATTTACTATATAAGGATGAAGGCGAAGAAAGAAAACTGAATAACACGGCTACTTGTTTTTCTGGTCTGTGCAACAGTGTTCCCTGGCGCGTTGCGCAATCAGAATATGTGCGAAAAAACACCATTTACTCTCTTCGAGGCAGGTATTCATTCTTGGGCTATATGCGTATTTTTGATAGTATTGATTCGTTGTTGTATGTTGCGTACTGAGCGTGGGACGTCTATTATATGAATAATGTTCTCTGTGTTGAAATAAGGAAACAGTCCACCTTTGTGAGACGGTTCTGAAATATGTTCGAAATGTGGCACCAAGAGGAACCCTGTTGACCCCTTTTCATTAAATTCTCAATTGACAAAATTAGAGCAATATTTATTTATGCACGCCATGTAATCAGCATAACGAAATTTCTTAACTTTGACCGTATCATTTTTGTTCTTTTAAACCCCAACTTTTTGCCACTGACGAGGAGCGACCACCGTCTATTTGTAAGATGCCTCAACATCCTAAACACTCTCCTTAAAATAAAACAGCAACATACATCATCATGGCAATATCATTTTGGAAACACTGTACTCGGCTCACCGCTTCAATCACTGTCTCCAAAATTTTGTTTATCCCCGCAATTTTAAGGGAATCCGCGACAACCACTTGTAATGTAAGAAATATTCTAGACCCTCCAAGATCAGCTTTAAATCGGGACTAGTATAGAGAGTTGAACAATACCATGGAAAGGAACCGAGGGTACAAAAATGCGTTAGATATTCATCTGCATACAAGTTGGCTTTCGAAGACCAAAAATAAACACGAATACCTTTCGACTTCGTAACTAGCGCACAAGTGCTTCCAGACTCGACAGGTTCTGGTATGTTTGAATATGCGGTTCTCCAGACAAACATTTTTTCCTGTGTTTTCATTAAGCGTTCTTAATGGTTCAGGCTCCCGCTTCAGCCTAAACGTGGTTCAGTTAGAGTACAATAACCAGAAAGTGTTGCATTGCAGAGATGAGCAAGCGTGAGCGATGAAAGTGATTTGCGGTGCTTTCAGTTCAAGCTTTTACAACGAAGACAAAAAACAATCAATGCAGTATCAGTAAAATATAGTGCAACGTTGACAGTTTAAACGTGTTAAGCTCTTAAAAAACCCGTGGAAATATTTTCCGCTATAAGACAAACATTCAAATATGGACGTTCACACACTAGTTTCTAAAGTGTTTACACTGAAGGGAACAGACCAAACTAGTCAGCGTAAAAACAAGAAAAAAAACTACACTCTGTAGCTATTCTCTAAAGAGTGCGTTTTTTTACGCGGCGAGCGTTCGAAGGGCGCACTTCTCATCACATCAATGCATTTTCGGAAAAGCTTTATTAGAGAGCGCCTGAAATAAGGGCTCATTTTTTTCTATCGAGGAAGGGGGGGGGGAATTCAACCATCTTTTAAGCATGTTCATGCGAGTATACATGTAAAAATGCAAAACTGGTGCCGTATTCAAAAAACTCACGAACAAATTTCTGCACAGTAGAAATTTTGTTGCGTAAGTCGATTCGCGAAACGAAAAAAAAACGTCGTAAGAGGTCATAGTTGTCACATCGGCCGCTTCAGTAAAGCACGCTGTGACTGCCCGAAAACGTGTTAGCGATGGTGATGTAGTTGCTATATTTGCTTACGTCAAATAAAAATGCTCGTAAGTGGATTCACGAAGCAAAATTTTGCGCAAAAACAGCGTGGCTAGGAGAAAATTCAAGAGTGCTCCAGATTACTCCTTGGAACAATGTGGCCACTTAAAACCTCCGCCACGGCGGTATACTTTGGTGCCCTGGCTGGTTCTGAGTTGATTCACGCCCATGTAGGGCTGCCTGAAGACTGCTGGTGCGTTTTTATTTATTTCGGCGTTTTGACTTTCGTGAGTTGCTTTACTTGTACGCAGTGGATGGTATTGACAACCACCGTCGTCCATAAAGTTTGAATTCACAGTAATTGAAGAATATTATTGGGTGTTAATAGCGCATATTTATGCATGTGAAGATTTGTGGTTTCGTGAAAACCAATGGGCCACGTGACTGGTCACATTCGAACGCAGCACGGCATATGATCAACCCTATTTGTTATGTTGTTGTGTAGCACCCCACCTCATCCAATTAAAAGTACAACTCGAGATCTTAGCCTCATTCGTGGAAATCTCCACCAAAGAGGTTGATAAGAGCACATTCCTTGCACGCTATTACAAATAAAAATGAGCGGTACTTTTCTGTTAGCGGTTCATAAAGCTTTTGCTCTAGTGTACTTCGATTGGTTCCAACTGTCCAATGGGCACGATCTCCGAAATACAACTGTCGATACACTTTGGAACGATCTCGAACGGGTGTGTATTTCGTAAACCAAAGCGTATTAGGAGTGTGCATGATTACGCATGTAACTATAAACAAATCAACCGTTTCTGCCTTCTCTGTTGAAAAACCGATATAGGCCATGATAATATGACAAGCAGTGAGCATAAAATGACCCTAGTAATCTTGAATGACACAAGAAATATGCAAACTCTGATGATTATGGAGCAAACATTGGTTGAGTTTGTCTTTGAGACAATTACCAGCTGTTTAACTTGGCGCACGAATATCACTCAAAGGTAGAGCGAGCCACTCACATGTATTTAGTGCGATGCAGCGACCACTTGACATGGGAATAATTGCGTTGCGAAGGCGAAACCTCCGTCGCATGTTCTGATCGAGGTACACTACAAACGCGAGCAGACGACGCATAGGCCGACAGGCGCAGCTTGAGATTGGTTGTGGAGCAATACTCTCAACATCAGCTCACTCCCTGACGTTGCCAAAACACTTTTTTCATCTGGCACATTGAGAAATATACTATATAAAGAGTGGCCGCTAGGGCCTTATCGCGGCCCAGCAAGAAAGGGTCTGACGAACCGCCGGATGGTGTACCCATGCTCACTTTTACTCTCTTGTTAAGATATGTAATAGCCTCCTCAGGAGGACAATGCATACCAAAGATTGACATCAATGCTTCGCAAAGAAGAAATTTTATTAACTTGTGGAATTTTATTGCATCCACTCTACATCATGTTCCGCTTAGAATATTTAATGCCTTACAACAGAAGACAGTGAAGTATGACCACAAAGTGTTGACTTTCTGCATTTGTTTTGCACAAAAAAAATTTCCCGCAGCTTCCCTCGGGGGAACACTGAGGAGGATGCGGAGCATATAATTGGTTAACGGGGTATTAAAGTGCGACTTACTTGGGTCGATGGCTAAATTGGTTAACGTGGTTGTGAAATGGGGTGTTAAATTGCGACTTACTTGGGTCGATGGCTAAATTGGTTAACGTGGTTCTGGGAGGGGATGTTAAATGAGTGAACACGTACACACGTATGCGAAAGGGCGGCGCTGGTCGATGGGACGTCGATCATTGTGTTTGTGGATTCGTTGGAATTCATTTCACCGCGACCTTGGACGTCGACGCGCCGTTCAAACCAACCGACGAGCGGCAACTGAGCGAGCTAGCGCCGACCTTGAGTATATATACAGCGCGACGGCGCATGCACTGTCAGCTGTCGAATGTTCGAGAAGGGGGAGAAGCGCAACGGCGCATGCGCGCGCGTCAGCTGCCGATGTTCTCGAAGCGCGACGGCGCATGCGCGCGCGTCAGCTGCCGATGTTCTCGAAGCGTGACGGCGCATGCGCGCTACATTATACAGCTAGCGAATGTTCGTGAAGAGGAGAAGCGCATGCGGTGTGTAGAGGAGGAAGGGTGCACAGATGGTGGAGGAGTGAAGCGCGCGCGGTGTGTAGAGGAGGAAGGGATGCACAGATGGTGGAAGAAGGAGGAGGAAGCTTGCGGACGGCGCCGCACTACAAGCCTCGAGTATTAGATGCTCCGCATCTAAAAGGCACATTCATGTGGTTTAGATGTACTGTACATGTATTCTCTTTGGGAACGCATGGGTGTGTAGCCTAGTGGTGAATACACTCGCTTTCGGAGCATGAGGGTATGGTTTAAAATCCCGGCGTCTGGACGAAAAAAAAATCTGATTTTATTTAAGCCGAGGAAAATACCGGATCTGACCAACCACTCGTGGCGCTGAAAGCAGTGCAGTAGCTGGGCCGCAGGGCCCTACGGGAGTGCCCGCTCTTTATGTAAGTATGTTTACGGCATGCTGAAACACTTACACGAAGAAACGCTTGATGTCATCCTCATTATTTTCAGCAATGTATGGTCCTCTGGGCGTCTGCCCATGACCTGGAAAAAGGCAGTTATCATACCCATCCTTAAACGAGGAAAAGAAGCCACACTTGCTGCTAGTTACAGGCCAATAGCGCTGACCAGTTCTTTGGACAAGGTGTTCGAAAAAATGGTGAATCGCCGCCTTATGTATTACCTTGAATACAATGGCCTCCTTGATCGTCATCAAGCTGGATTCAGGTCTGGCTGGTCGACAACTGACCAACTGGTAGCATTTGAATCATATGTCAGAGATGCCTTCATTCATAAACAACACTGCCTATCTGTGTTTTTTGACTTGGAAAAGGCTTACGACACGACATGGCGTTATGGCATTCTCCGTGACCTGCGATCTTTTGGAGTGTCAGGAAATATGCTGAATACTATTGAAAGCTACCTTTCTGACCGTACATTTGTGGTTCGTGTTGGTAATGCCTTATCGAAGTGGTTTACGCAAGAAAATGGCGTCCCTTAGGGCGGTGTTCTTAGCTGCACACTATTCATCGTAAAAATGAACTCCATAAACACCATACTGCCTAAAACAATCTCCTACTCTGTATATGTGGATGACATTCAGATCAGCTTCAAATCATGCAACATAGCCACGTGTGAACGTCAGCAGTAAACAAGCTGTCAAGCTGGGCAGACAAAAATGGGTTTAGGTTAACTGTGACAAGACTGTTTGCGTACTCTTCTCAAAACTACGTGGCATAAGGCCACCCCCCAACATTTCAATCAATGGACAGACCTTAACTACCAAAAAAGATCACAAATTTTTAGGTGTTGTGGTTATGAAAAGCTCAGCTTTGTTACACATATCAAACAGCTACGACTTAAGTGCTTGAAAGCCTTAAACCTGCTCAAGATTCTCTCGCATCAGTCATGGGGCACAGACCGTGGCTGTCTACTCAACCTTCTCAACAGTGTAGTGCTATCACGTATCGATTACGGCTCGGTAGTTTACGAGTCAGCTTCAAGATCTGCATTGAAGATGCTTGACCCAGTGCACCACCTTGGGCTTCGGCTGGCCAGCGGTGCTTTCCGAACCAGCCCGACAGCCAGCCTGTATGTTGAGACAGACCGGTGGTTACTAGAACGGCGACGTCAGTTTACAAGTGTCACGTATGCGACCAAGGTGCTTTCCCATGTCGACCACCCAGCTCGCGCGCTATTGCAGGATACATCGAACGCCCTCCTGTTTTTGAGGCGACGATCAGCTACGCCACCGTATTCCCTCAGAGTGGCCTCACACCTTGGAAATATGCACATACCAGTCTCCAATCTTCAACTAACCTCTCACAAGGACACTGTTGTGCCATGGGAAATGCACGCTATCGATTGTGATTTGTCATTCCTAGAGGTAGGAAAAAATTGCCACCCAGTCGCAATCTATCAACATTTCAAGTACCTGCAGGCCAAATACAGGTGTGCTGAATATTATACTGATGCCTCCAAGTCCTCCGCAGTCGCCTGTGCGGCACACGGTCCCGCTTTCTCTGAATCTAGAACAATGAACGAACATACCAGTATATTTACTGCAGAATGCTATGGCATACTTCTAGCTGTAACGCACATTTTAAAGGAGAAAGAATCAGCCTCAATCATATACACAGATTCTCTCAGTGCTGTGACTGCGCTGTCCTCCACTAAGATACTCAAAAACCCAGTTACTAATACACTTCGAAAATGCATCATGTCAGCCCGCAAATCTAAGCTCAAAATCACGCTATGCTGAATTCCGGGACACTGCAACATTGCTGGCAATGAGATAGCGGACAAACTTGCGAAGTCAGCAGCACTCCGCCCATCAGTTGACGTAGACACAATCCCGTATGAGGACCTGAGGCCAGTCATGGCATCCCGAATGCGTAGACAATGGCAAGAAGAATGGAACGCAGCAAATGCAAACAAACTGCACTTAGTAAAGCCAAGAATAGGAAGATATGTGACTGAAAAACGTAACAGGCACCAAGAGGTTGCACTGTGCAGACTCAGGATCGGTCATACACATGCAACACACTCACACCTTTTAAACAACTCTCCAGCACCACATTGTGCAAAATGTGGTGATGAGCTGTCTGTCGTTCACGTTCTAATTACCTGTCCGTACCTCGAACCAGAAAGACTGTGTCACTTTCCAAAGCTGTACAAATGTCACATTCCACCTCATCCACAATTTTTTCTTGGAGACGATCCCTTGTTTCCCACAAAAGTAGTGTTAAAGTTTTTAGCTAGTGTAGGCTTCCTACATTCCATAACATATTCTCACTAATCTCAGCCTCCTCTCAATCCTGAGGGAATCGCTGAGATTTTTTTTATCATATGTCATGCAGCACGCACTCCTTGTCTTGACAAGGGCTGTTGACGACACGGCATGACTTTGTAAAACTCATGAGCATAGCCCGTTTTAAATCCATCATACATAGTCACTACACCTAAGTTTAAGTCCTATACATTACTCTTTTATTCTTGCCACCCTGAGTAGACTTTTTATAATCAAATCGACCAAAAACCGTGTGTTTGGCGCTCTTTGGCCTGAGTTGCCCTTGCGCGACTAAAATCTACCATCATCATCATCAAGTATGTTTCTATATGTCTGGCATGCCTGTCGTGTTCGTCATATTATCCCCCTCGCACATAAGAGCAAATTTTGTCACGCCATGAAAAATGCGCAAGCACTTTCTAAGAGCTCTCTTACGTGCTGCGCAGTTGTCGAAAACAATGTGGCGTTGTAAAAAGCGTATTGGTCGGTGCGAATTTTAACGAACGCCTCTCGCTTGTGTTCCTTCAGCGTTCGGCTGGATGTGTTGTGACTACCGCTGCTTTTTCGGTGCTCTTAAGTGGTGTGAAAACCAGCGGCAGTGTATCGGTGTACGGTGATGCGTAGCGAAGCCTGTGCCTCGGTGTGTTTATCAAGCGAGATCGACACATGTGCATCAACGACAACTAGCACTCGAGAAGGCTGCAATATGTGTTTGTGTGCTGCTAACAGTTCGTTCGCTTTACTTTCTCGTCTCTCAGTTGGGTGCTGTGCGACATTTCGGATTGACAGAGTTTTGGCACTTTACTTGAGTGACCCCAAGTACGTACGAAAACGTACGAACTACGCGCTGTGTTCAGGTCTTGCTTTGCCACTGGTTAGCCCGTACGCTTTTATTTTCTTCTGAGCTGTCTAGTTTTCAGGAGTGGAACGATGCTCGTTGTGAACAGTAGTGCTGTGTTGACGTTTTCAAAACTTTTGAAAAAGTTGTGCTCGTGTAACCGAAAATTGAAAGACAGCGTTGACAAGTGTTTCGCCTTGCGAAGTTGCGGCGGTTGAGCTTGGCGTTTTCGTTTGTTAACTCGTCACTTCTCCTTTTTGTGATAACCATAGTTCGAGCGCCGTGATGTGGCCGAACCGAAGCTGCGAGATGCTACATTCTGTTGTGGATCAAATTACTTTGGCAGCACGCCTAGACAGTTCTTCAGTAAGAACTGACGAGTTCTATGTGCCAGCGAGAGCCCGTGAACGTCAAGCTTCCTTCCGGCCCTCAGAAAGAGCAAATATTTCACCGGTGCCTTGCTTTGGATGAAGTTGTTGGCCAGTACCGGCTAACTACAGGATTTCGAGTTCGTCTGGCCATCATTTCGCACGGCACTAGAGCCTTAACAACAGTGGGTCATGGCCAATTCATACACTATATCACACGACGCGCACGCCTGGCCAACCTTTCATTGCTATGTCATCGGCAGCTTCCAGTCTGCAGATGTTATTTGCCTGTTGGCCCTAGAGGACACTTGATCTCTGATGATACTGACGGCTACTAAATGCGGTCATCAGTCAGTTGACCTTGCGGAACTAAATTTATTGCTATTCACGTAGTACTAGTTAAATACTGTTAAATATGTGCTACTAGCTACTACTGTTAAATATGTGCTCATAGTAAATATGAGCACATATTTAACAACTGTACACTTTTGCATGTAGCATGGTTGCAACAATGATCTGTATTGTTCTAAGTTCCAGCAGTAACAAGAAATTAGGTGCTCCACGGTCATGCACAGTGTATCAAGAACAAAGCACAGAAGACCAACAAGTAGAAAGGAACGGCCAGTGACTATGTTCTCCTGCACAAAGTTCATGACCACAGAAAGAGCACATTGTGATGTCCGGAGCAGTTTGACTTGTATACGTGGTACCAATCTGTGCAGCTGCAGTTTAACTTCTTAGCAGCGCATTATCAAGCAGTTCCTTTGTGCTTGAGCATTCCGAATTAATTGAAGTTTGCATGGAATATGCGAAACTATGACACTAATTTAAAGGCTGCTGTAGTGCTAGTGGGCAAATAAATTTGAGCTAAGATTTTAACATGCACGTTAACAAAGTACCTGCGTGTCTCTGCATTTCACTGCCATAAATCACAGCATCCATGGTCGGCAATCGTAACTGTGCTTGCAATCTTTGTAGTACCAGAAGTAAAGCCTTGGATGCGGTAATCTTGTACTTAGTCAATATAATCTTTCAGTGTACACTCATTTGTATAGCACCAATGATTTCATGTGTCTATAAGCTCTGGGAAGTGCTTTTATGTGGAATATTTTATTTAAAGGAAGAAGATCATCACTACTCCTAGTATATCTAACACTAGATTTTACTACTTGTGTATTGTTATCCCACGGCCTGTCCATCATTAAACAGTCTTTTTCTCTGTTTCTACTGTATAAATGTAACTTTTTTAATGTAGTTTTTGCTCGGTAAGGTTTGTTCATAATGCAATTGTGGACTATGCAAATGACTTATCATCTATGCAGCTTTCCTCATATTAGAAATAAAAGTATTTATTTCAATTTATATGTAGCTATATCATGTATTTAATTTTATTTTTTTAGGTGCTTGTACAATTCTTTAGCCCTACAAGGGTACCGATATACTATATTATTGAAGCTGGCATCTTAAAATATTATGTTAGTGGAAGTAGCAATGCGTTTAAAAATATTTTTAGATGAGCTGTAAAAACTCTACGGAAATGTATTTACATTTTTTGGACTGTGTGAAGGTAACTGTTCTTAGGTCTTTATTGTGGTTCCTGTTTCATACAAATGACAAATAATTACATTGTAGTAGCATAGTATTAGCTGTTATTTTACACATATATGCGGAGCAACATTGCAGTTAAGGCCAGCAGCAAGACATACATGCAGTGCGATTGGGCATCGCCTCACATACTTAGTGTATACTTTTTGCCCACCAGTCATTTTTTTTTTCACGCAGACTAACTGACAGCTGTGTGGGGACTGTACTCATTTGAAAACTTTGAAGCCTTTTTGAGGAGTGTTTTCGGGAAACGAAATAGAGTGTATGGATGTCAATATAAACACTGTTTGCACCGAGAGGCTTAGTAGCTTAGAATTGTACTGTGCATGTATTGCCTAAAGTTTCTTTGCGCTGTGCCGACTTTTTAGCCCAAGTGTTCTAACATGCCTTGTTACTGTTTTGTTAATGAGCTGAACTTTGTAAATAAACAGAGTGATATTGCAGACATGTACCATATTGTAATGCAAAGCCCCTTTCTTTAGCATGACATTTTGAAGGGCTTCTTGTGTTTCTTATAAAAAGTGCTTGTCACTTGGCAGCAACAGAAACTACGCATGAAGCTTTTTCAAGATGGTTCGAGAAATACTGAGCTCAGACGTAACAGTGCTGGGGGATTTCTCTCGTAAGTTACTTTCTGTATAATCAGAATGAGTGTATTAGAATTGTTTTAGAGCCATTCATCTTAATATTTACAGCTGAGTGTATGTATGTATGTATGTATGTATGTATGTATGTATGTATGTATGTATGTATGTATGTATGTATGTATGTATGTATGTATGTATGTATGTATGTGTGTGTGTATGTATGTATGTATGTATGTATGTACCATTTAAATGACAATCCGTTTATCATTGATGAGTATGTTGGTAATGATTTTGTTCAAATTTCTTTCTAGTTCTTTTTCTTCTGAGCAATTATACTTTTGAGTTTGTCGTTTACTGCGTAAAAATATATCTAACCCTACACAAAATATGTGCATTCAAAGAAGTTGTTTCATTTGCCAACGTACAATCATGAGCAAGAAATTGGGTGAAATGAAACCAACCAGAAAAGATTAGTTTAGAGCATAGCTCCTCTACATGGCATATCTTGTACACATTGCATTGATCGAATAAGTCGATTTGAACATATAAATTTCAATCAGAATAAACATGCTATCACCCGTGGTTGTATGTGTGTGTGCTATTTATGCATATTGTAACACCTGTTGGCAATCACTATTAAGGGCACAAACCTAGTCAAGCTGAATAAACGGATTTTGTCTATGCACCTTTCGTCTATGCTGGAACTGTTGTTAATAAAAAATAAACTTCAGTTCAAAAATTATTTGTAGTAACCAAAAGCAGAGTATCTTTCTATGACGCAAATCAATTTCTCATTGTTCTGTTCCGCTCTGGACAATCGAGGATCCTCTCAGCAGACCTCGATTAGCTGCTATAGTTCATTTTAACCATTGACAGTAACATTACACTGAAACGCGCAACATGACCGGTAGCGAGAGAGAAGACCTAAACTAATCACTTTGTGTCTTCTCTATCTATCCGTGCTCTGTTGCCTTGCTGCACGTAATGATTCCCACAAAATTAGCATGAAAATGTGTCCCGATAAAGGCAGTAAACTTGGCCGCAACTAATTAGCTCGCTGCATGTCTAAATTTTCTTTTAAACATCGTGATGACTGATGGCTGGTCGAATATCCAAACACGTCTAAAGTAATATACCAAGTACGATTTCGTATTTAGGCACTGAGCACTCTTGCAATAACACAGGATGGAGGGGGAAAATATGAACCCTGAATGATGTAATTTATTAAAAAGCACGGCACAGCGCTTTTGGGTCCAAACGGTAGTGAAGGAAGACAGTGCGAAAGCCACCTTCTCAAGAAATGAGTACCCGCCGCCACGCATAATTTCATGTCGGGCAACCTCTTAAACAAAAGTGTTCTGTGGCACTGCGAATCGAACCCGGTACCTCCTATATTGTAGCTGAACGCTGTAACCACTCGCTTACTGCTGCTGTGCGCTAGATTAGAACTTCCCACTGCAGCATTCACGGTATTGCTAATATATCGTCAATGCTTCGAATGACGCCAAATGCAAAACGTCCAGTGAAACTTGGTCGAAAATAGTAAAAATGGTTAGCATGCGTTCGCCCAAGGTTACTAAAAGATAGAAACCACCAAGGGCGGCTGTGTCACCATCCACTATTTATCCTCTACATTAGTGTTTGGATAGGGGGATCTAACGTAGGCTAGCTACCTTCCCATATTTTGCCAAATATAAATAAAAAATAAAATATACCGGCGTATGACAACGCTAATGAACTATTCTGAGTTCACTGTCACTAGTGTCCCTTTCACTAAATGAATACTCAGTTTGTTTTCATTGTTGTTATTTAACGAAGATTTGGCTCATTACCTCACAACTCTCCTAATTAGCATTGATTCTCACGTCTAAAAACAGGCACGATTCATCTCGCTTTCTGCGTGGCTGTCGCTCCAATAAAACGCGTACTCCGCGTTTTTATGCTCTCCAAGCATCCGACGCTGCTTTGCCGAAACTTTCCCTGACGTCTGTTGGGCCAGAAAATTGTCTGTAATATCTATCACTTCGATTTCAGGCCTTCGCGGAGACGAAACGAGAGTCTCTCTTTCTCTTTTTCATCCTTCTCTCGCGTGTTGTGACGTCTCTTCACTTCAAGACTCGTATACACGTCCCTTGGTTTGTTTGCTCACTCAAGCACCACAGGACGAATTAAGTGCACCGTGTTTTGTGAAAAGCATTAGCACTGAAACACCTCCCGACGAGTCTCCCTCGTTTTACATAGACACAAATCTAAGCGTAAGCGTATGCACGTTCTCGCATTCTGGCTTTATCAAAATGCCGCGGTGCGTGCAACTTGCGAAATTGCGCTCGCAATTTCATTTGATTACTGCTGTTCTGTATTTCTGAAGAATTCGTCCGCAGCCACAAAAGCCGCTCTTGTGTATTGTAATAATAAAGTATTGTAAGAACGGCAACCTTTTACGTGTAGCTATAAAGCACCCTTACGTTCACCACTATACCGTGCTCGATTACACGGGATGAGTTGCGTATATAGCAGCGCAGATTCATTGAAATGTAAGGTAACTGGTCGCGTTCAAATGAAAAAGACATTTGGGGCACATTTTCAAACATTGCTGCATCAATTTTTACGTGGTTTCATTGATGTGGTGCAGCTGGAAAGTTGTTCACTTTTACTTGGCGAAATAGTGCATGGATTATTGCTTAAGGCTATCGAGCAATTACTTCTTTAGCTACAGTCATTCATCAAACGCGAGTGCTTGACGTCGCACAGCTCACCAAGACGTCTATTACAACGCGGCATCCTGTAAGCGCTGTAGCAGACGCCCGCGGAACTGAAACTGAGATACAGCAAATCATTGGCTATCATCGTATACGCTCAATGCTGGAAGCTTTGCGTGCTACCTTGACATTATCGGCACACATTTCTTTCTTTCCTTCTCGTTTCATCAGCTATCGCGTGTCCTTCTCACCCTCTTAAGTACCGAATAAGTTAAATTCATACCCGCACTATCGTAATACCTGGAGATAAGAAAATTTTTGGCAAAAAAAATGCGTAGCCAAGAGACAGCTTTGTGAATACAGCCCCTGAAAATTATCAAGAAACCCCGCTTCACCCATGTTTATTTTATTGTTGACGAATTGCTGAAACAAAATTGACCCCGTATCTGCATGTTTAGCTGAAAATGTCGTCGAAACAAGATAGTCTCGCGTCTAGAGAGAGTGAACAAAACGTTCATTTGTTGTTCTGCGCGAGAAAATCGGTTCTGGAAACAGTGCCCTGATGCGTGCAGCGGACGTGAACGAGCGCAACGAGGCATTCTACGGTGTTATACGGTGTTAGGAAGCCTTTATGTGCGCGCGTCTTCATGTGTTAAGGTGGTGCCAATCTTTGACCCACAACTTGCCATCACCCGCTAAAACACAATATTGCCGGTTCCAGTTTCTATGGCAACAAGCGCCATGTTGGTTCTCGCATCCGGGCGATCCTGCTCCGCCGCACTGCACCATGCAGCTGCATGTTGGCGTGGGTGTGCAAGCTGCATTATCTGAGCTGCGTTTGACTACACCACAGACCTAGCTTCCGCTACGACACCATCTTCGCGCTAAGCGCACCTACAAGAGCTTTGGAGTGTAAATGCCAGGGTGCTGGGTGTCAGAATGCAAAACCATTTTGAGACTGTCCCGCTTCCCGACTTGCTCTAGACAACGGAAACACTGGATTCCACAAGTGAAGCGAGATGGCTTGGAGCCGACTACTTCTCTTCGTGTTTGTGAGGTGAATACCCGTTGTGTTGCGAGTGAATTGAGTATGTCGCCGCATAATTTGTAAAATTATTCACTTATTCCTGTGACGAAAAGCAGTTTGGACAAAGTAATTGCGGCAACTTGCCCAGTAAAAAATGGATCAGGCTTCGTTTGGCTATACGCCTGGTTACTCGAGCGAAATCTGGTTAACTTGAGTATGCTTCTCTATTCTCGTAGTCAAAGCGCAGTTCACCAATTGAATGATATGACTAGTCAAGCGTGTGGTCTTGCATGCATTCACTATCTGCGTTTCATCGGTTTCCGAAGCCGTCGCCGCATTCGTCGCGGGAAATGCCAGGTCCGCAAACCACACTTGGTCAAATAAAGTTTTTACCACCACCACCAACAGACGCTCGCGTTCGCGTATTTCTTTGCTGGCGCGTTCCTACACTTTCACCTCAGTCGCTGAGGAAGGGCATTTGGAAAGGTAGACAAACGAGTAGACGAACACGTTCCCTGTAGACTCTTGTAGTCTTGCACAGTTGCAACACAACAAAATTTTGCGCCGCTTGCCATGGGGTATTCGTCCTTCCCTCCAATGACACGTGTAACCACATCAAAACTCGCACAACAATGACAAAGATGATTTTGCTTTATTAATATAGAATGCACCAGATTAACTGTTCGTGTCCATTCATCCGTCCGTCCGTCTGTGTGTCTGTCGGTCCTGAACAGTGCAGTATATGTGCACTAAGCAAGTCGGTTGTTGGCCCATAACTCGTATATGCCCTATAGGAGATTGGTGCTGCGTCGTTATTTTTGTCCTCCTGTTGTTTCATAACCGACAAAGATGATTTGATATCCAGAACTCCTTTTTTATTTAGTGATTGTAGAGAAAATGAGCATTGGACTCCGTACTTGACTTTTCGCCTGATTGCTTTATTGTAGGCCCACTGTGAGGACACAAGCTTCCAGCAAAGGAGGCAGGATCGTTTGAAAAAATTAAGGTCAGATGCTGTTTGGATGCTGTTTGCAATAAAAGCTGACCTGGAAAAACTTGGTTTGTCCCTTATTTCTCCCCTTAGCTTTTCTTCTAGCCTAATACAAGGGCTTGTGGGGGGGGCAGGGAGAGGGTTGGTGTAATATGATTGAGTGCCCTACTATTTTCTGGCAATGCTTACACGTAATCAGTGTCTGCTGGAATGGAACGCCCTGACCATAAGACATACGGGACTATACCAAATAAACTCTCGACTGGAGCTTTGACCTCCATCCGGACTTCGTCAACGCAAAGCTTTGCTTCTTTGTCGCCTTTGGTTGGGGGTTGCCTTCACAAAAACATATACAACCCTCATCGGAATGACCGACAATGCGGAATGCGACGTCTGCTGCACCGAAGAAGACATCGGCCATCTTATATGCTATTGCCCTCGATTTGGCTCTGAAATACAGAAGCTTTCGAACGCATTGCGACGATTGGACAATCGGCCACACTCTATGCAGATGCTATTGGAACACCGTCCTCGCCTTTCGTTGGCTCGAAAAGCAGTCAAATTCGTCTTTCGCTTTTTGAAGACTACACATCTATGTGAACACCCTTAAATTTGTGTAGTGCCACCACTGCTTACGCGTCAGCCCATTGACTGAAAATCCTTTTTTTTTTCTTCTCTTTTCTCTCTCTATCTCATATTTATGTCCCCTTCCCATCCCCCCTGCGTAGGGTAACAAACCGGGCTTGTGCCTGGTCAACCTCCCTGCCTTCTCTCTTGTTATTCTTGTTCTCCCGCCCCTTTTACAGTTTGTAGTGTTTTTAAGTAGTTCATTGTACAGATTCGTTCGCAGGAGCTAAACTTGGTGCAGGATATTATATTACGGACAAAATGAATATTCAGGGTATGAGAAACAGGCTAGCGAAGTTATGCCGTTTACGGAGAACATCACGAGCTACCCGTTGGTTTGATCTGCCTTCCCTGTCGTTATGGGTACCTCCTGGCGCCTTGCACTAGAAGGCTTTTGAGGTGTCTGCAGTGATAAGGTCAATTTGCTTCAGGAATGCCGCTCAGACATTGAAGTTCGTTCACAGTGACATCGAAGTTCACTCCATCGGTGGGTCTACCGATGGAGTGAAAGATCTTCACTCCGCCAATGCGGTGGGTATACCAGGTAGGATAAAGAAACTGTTTTAACGATATTTTATACAAACTAAAGACACAGAACACTTCATTCCTGTTTTTCTACAAAACGGCGGCTAACTTCAGAAAACAACCTTTCAGCATTCAGAACTTATATATATATATATATATATATATATATATATATATATATATATATATATATATATATACCCCCATCTCGTTAAATGTAAATCAGCGACCGCTCAGAACCAACATGGCGGCCCGTCAAGTATAGCGCCCGTTTTAGACACGTTGTAAGCAATCATAATCAAAGTTGTCACCACCGTAGAACACCTATTTGCGTGCGCATCAAGGCTGCCTAATATGGTGTGATACCTGAGCACATTCTGACCTTGGAAAACGAAAAGATGTCCTCTAGTATGGCAAGCGTGCGTGCCCGTTTCAGAGGCCATAATTTGTGAAATGCAAGGCGACGGATAGGTGCCGCCACCATGTCGTCCTAGAAAAGCGTACCAAACACTTGCCTTTTCGCGCACAGCGTTGCATTATCAGCTCAGCGTGATAAACGCTACGGTCCTTAGACCTACCTATGCACCTTCTCTAGTATGAAGAGGCACAACACCTAGTATTGGCGTGTTGATATTGTGCCTCAGATATGCGCAACATTTTTCTTTTGGCACAACACATAGTATTGGCGTGTTGATATTGTGCCTCAGATACGCACAATATTTCTCTTTTATTTGACAATTGTACAAGTGTGAACGCAGAAAACAGAGCAATATCGGCGGGTGCTGTGTATGTGGTCGGATCATAGTCGGTTCAGGTATCGTTTAAGCGGAGAAGCAAGCAGACAGACTAGAACTTTTGCGTTGAAGTACCCCAAGAAAGACTATCATCTTTAAAGAAATCGAACAAAACCGAAGGAGGTTACGATGTGGTATTGATCAAATGGACTTGAAATTCCTCAGTAGCACCCGTTTGCCGCACACCACCCCTCCCCACCAGTGCCTTCAAAAATAGACTCTGGCACAGTTACTCCATAAACAACTTTTGTGGTAAAATAATATTAAAAGCCATAGTTCAGGTTCCTTAAGCGTACACTCGCATGCAGCATGTCACGGTGGTTCCTTACGATCTACCTCGCAAACTCAATTCCAGTAAGTTTACCATGCGCATCGGCAAGATTACCCACTAAACCATAGGAAAGAATGACTGTGGTAACTGCTTCTACGAGCTACTGAACCACACTATTTTCCATTAAAGGGACATGGGCGTGGCGAGTCTCACAAATTCATTAAAAAAATTCATTCGTCTACTTGAGTGGAAAAAAATTAACCAAGACAGGAAAGTAAAAATGAAAATAATTTTAAACCTACGTTCGATAGAGACGCCTTCCTTCCGTAATTAAATTTATCATTTTTTTTCAGCAAAATATTCTCATTTTTCGCATGGAATAGTTCGAAAAGGCACGTTAGCTCGTGCGGCTCGATAACTATACATGCCATCGGAAAGAAGGGCACGTTGCCTAATTCTTCGACCAACACAAAAGTAAAACGTCGAAATTCTTGAGCGCCTATGCCACGCAGATTTATTATCGCGGTACGTTAGGATGAACCTAGTAAGGTTTGCGGAAAGCAGCGAAAAGCCTAAGATTATGACGAACATTGGTAGGTTTACACATCGGTGACTCTCTATAGGTGGACCGATAAATTTGGGTAGATGCGGGTTGGGTAGGTCAGTATCGGTATATAGTATTTCTTTTAAGGAATCCTATACCTGTGTACTGACACTCAACCACGAAAGATTGTGGTTCCCGCAAACACGTGCCGAATTGCGGTGCGTTATCCATCAACAGAAGTGCTAGTTCGGAAACTGCTGTTCTTATTAGTGACTGGCCTTTCAACTTTTTAATGCCACACCATGCATTGTTTGTCCGGTATTTCCACGCTGACCACTTATTTGCAGCATGAACATCACATTTCTGTATTGATATCAGGATCAAAGCTATCACGGCGTGCCTTTAAGGGCATTCCGTTGGCTAGTTTCTGACAAATATTGCGACTGATAACATTTACGCTGATGGACGGCTCTGGAGGCAAGCGCACGTAGACGCAGATAGCGCGTCGCTGTTAAAAAGTTAAGGATGAAATTTATTTCGGCACATTCACAAAACAGACAGGCCGTAATTTAAAACAGCGATGCCTCTCGAGCCCTGCCGTGCTGGAAATCACCGCTCACGTATACCGGAAATGTCGCGAAGAGGCGTTTGCTCACGAGCTCGCGTGGTCCTGAAGCTTCTGTGGTTGACTGCACTATATACGAGTATACTAATGAACTATATACGTATAGATGGAATCAAACGTGTCTAAAGAGGGGAAATACGTTTCTTTGAACACTGTTGTAGTCTACAGCTGATACCTCAGGTTAGCTACAACGTCATACTTGAATACCTAAAATATTGAATGACTATGCTAGGTACCATTACGACGTTGGTCAGCGCATATTTCTTCACAAAACGACAGCTGAAGCAGCTGCCTGGGTGCTCTGGATACGCAAGGTAATATTGCTCATAGATTCAAACACGACGTGAAACCATTAAGCATACAGACTGGTATGAGAAATTGTCAGAAACAGCCGTGTCATGGAGCTGTAGATCTGGCCACTAAATGTATAATGTTGGTTCAGACGTAAGAATTCGAGTGAAAGTTACTATACGGCATAACAAGAACAGGAAACAGCGCAAACAAAATTACGTCCATTTAGAAGTTTCAATCGGTGAGCACTGCGCTTTAATTCTCGCGATTCAAATCATTATGAAGTATAAAGAACACTGCCTACGAAAAAAAAAAGAAAGCACGAGAACAAAAAAGTTATGGCATTAAATCTGACAAGTGACGTTGTCACCTTGGTCAGTTGTTAAGTAGCCATGATACAGAAACAGCTAACCGAGGAAGATACTAAGCACCCACTCACCCACCCACAATCCGTGCCTGTTGTCCGCTCACAGCACATCGCTTGGGAGGATCCTGAAGCAACAAAGGTGCATGAACAAAAGAGCTGAATTTAGCGTGACGTAATTGCGTCAGTAATGACTTCTGTTAGACAAACACAACTCACCACGTCGACTCCAACGCATCGACACATCGGTATGTACTAGCACGTTTAGTACGAGTTGCAACGTCCTGGCCACCGCGTAAGATACGCTCTGTAAGGACAAAGTAGCACTGTCGGTGCTTGCGAGGTGCCAACGTCGAGACAGAGCCGCCGTGGCACGCTTCCATCGTTACGGTGACGACGGCCCCTATGCATTGAAGACGGGATGCAACTTCACGACCAAAAGGATTTTATCTCGCGTTGTTATGGCAACAGGCTCATCATGGGTCCCCCCGAATTCTATGGCCAACGTTCGCGCATCGCAATTTGCCACGCCTGACCCGCTGTTGAACACGCCTCATACATGCGCTGCCGATCTCCGACGTTGACCTATTTTCGCTGCCTCGCCTAATCATTCCGCATTTACCACGAAGCGCCTGTTTCCATAGCAAAGCGAGATAAAACGTTTGAACTGGCACACCTAGCAGCTATCGTTATATCCCGAGGAAACAACGTAAAAAAAAAGAAAGTTTGAGCGTGAAGCTTGCTCCCATGGAAGCGGTATGAACGTCCACGGAACGAAACCAAGAAACTCCGAGCGACCAAACGTGATGCATAAGATTTGATTGCTTGTCGAGGATTGTAATTTTAAATGCGAAGCAATTCTTAGCGAACTTCGGCGACTTCGAGCGTATCTATCTATCTATCTATCTATCTATCTATCTATCTATCTATCTATCTATCTATCTATCTATCTATCTATCTATCTATCTATCTATCTAGCCACCTACTACTTTTAGCTCTCCTGGCCATTTCCTTCATAACATCGATAGCAAACTTGCTATGGCATAACATGACTGTATGACGAGCATATTAGACTGGTCATAACATGAAAATCATGGCATGTATGTCATGAATGTCATAATTTACATTTCATAGACTTGCTGCTCTTGCAGTGGTTTTGTTCACATAACATGTTGCAAAACTGGTATAGTATGACATAATTTCATGGCGAACACAAGCGACAGACCATAACATGAAAATCATGTCATGCGTGTCATGTAACAACAAGACTACATGCCACGCTCATGATGTGCTCTCGGCCATTTCGCTAGCGTCACATATACCAATTATTATATTACGATACGTGAATGAATGATGAAGGCATCTGACTGGTACAAACATGATAATCACGACATGCGTGTGATGTAACAACGTGACTACATGCCACGCTCATGATGCGCTGGCGGCCGTTTCGCTAGCTTCACCTATACCAGGTTTGGTATTATGGGCCGTGAGTAGAGGATGAAGGTATGAGACTGGTGCAGGCATGATAAACATGAGATGCGTGTCATGTAACTACATGACTACATGCTACGCTCATGATGCACTCGCGGCTGTTTCGCTCGCTTCACATATACAAAATTCGGTATTACGTGACGCGAACAGACGAGATAGGTAAATTACACATCAAAACATGATAATCACGACATACGTGCGCCCCGCCGCGGTGGTCTAGTGGCTAAGGTACTCGGCTGCTGACCTGCAGGTCGCGGGTTCAAATACCGGCTGTGGCGGCTGCATTTCCGATGGAGGTGGAAATGTTGTAGGCACGAGTGCTCAGATTTGGGTGCACGTTAAAGAACCCCAGGTAGTCGAAATTTCCGGAGCCCTCTACTACGGCGTCTCTCATAAGCACGTGGTGGTTTTGGGACGTTAAACCCGATATATCAAATCTATCAACGACATGCGTGTCATGTAACAACATGACCACATGCCACACTCATGATGCGCTCGTGGCCGTTTCGCTAGCTTCACATATGCCAAACTTGGTGTTACGAGAAGTCAATGAATGACGAAGGTATGTGACTGATGCAAACATGGTAATCATGAGATGCGTGTTATGTGAGAACGTGACTACATGCTGCAATCAAGAAGGGGCCCAATACACTTCGACGTGACCCGGCGCGCGTGCGCGCCGGCGTTCGTTTCGTCCCGTCAAACCGACGTTGCCACGCCACGCGCTGGTAGGCTCGCTGCGTTGCTTTGACGCATGCGCGGTTCAGCGCGTCCGGCGTCTCTCCATCTCGAAAAGAGGCAGATGCAGTGGAGTCGGGGTAATATCGGCGCCAAATGCAGCATGTCGCATTTCGCACTGGTTGCCATAGGGCCGCGCCTATGGTCACTTGTCGCACTGGCCGCGCTTGATTGATTGATATGTTGGGTTTAACGTCCCGAAACCACCATACGATTATGAAAGACGCCGTAGTGGAGGGCTCCGGAAATTTCGACCACCTGGGGTTCTTTAAAGCGCTTGGCGTCAGACTATAAAGTGCTCGCGCTTTGCTAACGTAGCATCACTGTGCCCAGCGTGTGCTCGCGTCAACATTACGTTGGAGTATATCGTGCCCTTCATGATGCACTCGAGGCCATTTCGCTAGCTCAACACATAATAAATTTGGTGTTATGTGAGGTGAATGGATGACAAAAGTATTTGACTAGTGCAAACATGATAATCATGAGACGCGTGTCATGTAAGAACATGACAACACACCACGCTCATAGCGCGCTCGTGGCCGTTTCACGTGTACTAAATTTGGCATTGCGTGACGTGAATAGATGACAAAGGTAAACGACACATCCACACAACATAATCATGACACGGAACTCGTATACGGCATAACTTATCTCCACCTCGTAACGTTGTGCTGATTTGAAAGTGACACATCAACTTTCCTCATTCGTGCTTCTCATATCATGGATTCCAACTGTACGTGGGATCTGCCAACTTTTTTTTAGCGCTGAAGTTGAATTTAGGCACGTTTAGTCAAGTTACATAGTCTTGTGGCCATTGATTACAAGCACACACTCAAATTTTCACGGACGACTCCACATTTGCGTTTTATTGTCCTGTGGACCCTGTGGTAGACAGTCTCAAGTTATGTCACCATAACGCGGCACAGCGTGTTTGTAAACGCAATATAAATTGAGGAAACCTGTTTTGGCGTAGGTATCATGTGCCGTCGTTAGTGTTGATTGATTGATAGGTGGGGTTTAACGTCCCAAAACCACAATATGATTATGAGAGACGCCGTAGTGGAGGGCTCCGGAAATTTAGACCACCTGGGGTTCTTTAACGTGCACCCAAATCTGAGCACACGGGCCTACAACACGTCGTTAGTGTTAACGAGTAACAATCTACCATGACCTACCATGAACAAGCTAAGGGCGTGATCACGTTCGAGATCGTGTAGAGCAGAATCTACTGAAGCACCACGGTGGAAGGCGTACGACTGCTGGCTGACCCACTGGTCGCGAAGTTGAATCCCGGTCGTCTCACCAACCCCAAGGCACGCTGCAAGAATACTTTAGGTGAGCGAACTCTGGGACTATCCACTGCCCGATAATGTTCTGCTTCTCAAAAATCCCGAGAGATGGTGCTACAAATTTTGCCCCGGCATTCCCCCCCCCCCCTTCTCGATGTACGAAAGCGTCGAGACATCAGAAAGTAGCGGCGCTCATTCATAGGCACCAGAACGTCCTCGCCGCACCGTCAGCCTCTTTCCTTATCAACCCCTCGTTCGCTTTGCCGCTCTATGCATGTCGCGATTGATATCGAGTGATAACACGGTTTTCTCAGATTTGGAAACCGTCGCCCATGCGCCGGGTGTGCTTTGCGGAATTTGCCAGCAGCCAGTCATGATCCTTAAAGCCCCTTAACATAGAGCAAGTAGCGACACTCTCCTCCATTTCCTCTCTAACCCCCCTCACCCATCTATATTCTCTCCCGAACAGCCACCGTGCGGGCGCCGGCCATATAAACCGGCCCGTGCCACTTTCCTATCCAAAATGCTTTGTCACGCTGATAACACGCGCGATGCTCGTCGCGGCCCTAGAGGTGAGAGGAGTATGCGTGGTGCGGCGGCTCGGTTAAAAGAATGGCGCTATTTTCCTAAAAATATCCAGGCACTTTAATGGTCCTCAGTCCGGCGAGCCATCTATCGGCATGCCGCAGACGTGAACATAATCGGTCCCTCCCCGCCAAGCGCTCGCTTCACGCCGTTCGCTCACCTTAAGTATTTTTGCACCATGCCCCGAAATAGCACTACAGATATTGTTCAACAAAAAACATGGTTGATTTCTCTTTTTAAGAATCGGCATAACACGATTCAACGTAATCAATGACCTCTATGGCAAACCCATGCCTGTCGTAGCAGAAGGCGGCATCTACGAATGATGCGTGCGTGTTGCCATTTTTTTACTTGTTTATAAGTGCCCTCATTCTGTCATTTTTTCAGCCTTCATTGAGCGATGGGGGAATGTTGCGGGGGAATCGTTCCACCCTATTGTGTTTCCTCACGTCATTGAAAAGTTTTTTTTTTCTCTGGTTAGAAAATTTGACAAATGCCCGCGTCTCGTAGGATGAGATGACCTGCTTGCGTCAATGATAGACGTGTGATCTGTGCCGCTCTCTGAGCTTCGAAAATTTCTTAGGTTGTGTTGTGCCGATCGAGTTGCTCGTGCTATCGGGCAAGCCGAGTTCCATATTCAGTCCCGTGCAGAGCATGGTGTCGAACTTTTTTTATTTCAACCTTCGTAAGTTTCCAAAACGAGAAGCCGTATGCTATGTGACTTACGAGAGAGGCGTGATACGTCTTCATGATGTTGTTTTGGAGGATACCTGCTCTCTTGTTGGCGATTCTAGCATTGCCTCTTGCAAAATTGTTCGTGCTTCTTTCAAGGCGCACGAGTGCCTCCGTGTTATGGCCCTCCTTCGCACTTAATATTAGCCCCAGTAACTTGACCGTATAATCTTGCGGTATTGTTTTGTTGTGTTCTCAGCTCTGAGCAATACTTGCTGCTTCTCTTTGTCCGAATTTGGTCGATTGTCGAAAAGCGTTTGTGTAGATTTGGTGGGGGAGAGTGCGAATCCAGTTGGCTTAAGAAATTCTTCTGTTGTAGTCGGAGCTTATTTAAGTATTCCTTCCAATTTTCCGTATGAGTGGTCACCTGTGACCCGTATGGCAATATCATCCGGGTATATGGCATGGTGCACGGAGGAGACTTGATCGAGCTTCTCGAACAACCTGTGCGTCATGACATTGAAGATCAGTGGCGACAGCACTTACCCTTGTGGGTTGCCGATATTACCGAGTCGTTCGGGTTCGCCGCATGATTCTCCTGTGCGTATGGTGGCGGTTCTGTTCGTAAGAAAAGCTTTATTGCAGTTGTAGAATTTTTCACACAAGTTCCCGTCCGATATTTCTCCCAGTATGTGTTTATGTTTCACCATGTCAAGGGCTTTGGCCAGGCTTAGGGCTAATATGGCTTTGGGCATGTGCAAGAGTCCCTAACTTATGTGCTCTCTCAACATCAACATAGCGTCCTGTGTGGAGAGTGCCCTGCGGAAGCCAATAATGTTGCGTCGAAAGGGCTCATTGCTTTCAATGTGGTCCGAGATGCGGTTGAATATCGCATGTCCAGCTACTTTTCCTACGCATGAAGTGAGTGATATGGGCCTTAAGTTGGCCATGCTCAGCGGCTTTCAAGTTTCGGAATGAGCGAAACCTTAGCCCTTGGCCAGTCGTGTGGCACGGTACCCGTTTCGCATGCCTCGTTTATCTTCTTAGTAATCATTACGATTGTTTGATCGTCTAGATTTCGCAGCAGTTTATTGCTACGGAAGTTCACCATTTGACCATCTCTCGGGTCCTTTAGCCTGCCTCACGCAAGAGAGGCGTGCAACGAAACTGATATTTACAGATTTAGATAGGACCGGTCAACTCGACAATCTTTAGCAGCAGCTTGAATGAACAAAACGAGACACTCCTACAGCGCACGCGTGCGCACAAGAGCCAGAACACTCAGTCTGTTATTTATTTACTTAAATTTCATTTTAAACTTTTTATATATCTCTTTCTTTAATCTTTCAGTTCCCAATTTTCCGACACAGAGTAACAGGACAGCTATTTGTATACACCTGCTAAACTTTCTTTTCAATAAAGAGTTTTTTTTCTTTCTCACAAAAAGATATGAAAGGTTCCCGAGTCTGTAGTGGAGTTCAATTCGTAGTACAAGGGCGGCAACACTAGATCCTTAAAAACACACCTGAATTTTCACTCGTTCATGAAACCTTTTTTTTAATTTTTTAATATTTGTGTGTGAAAGCACACCATTCAGTGCACTACATAAAAGTGCTTTTCGAAAGAGGGTGGAAAGCGTGCGAAAGAGTACTTACACTTCGCTTCAGCGGCATCCTAAAACTTCATGATGCCATAGACATCAATGGTCTTCTGATGTATTTGCTGAGAAAACTTTAAAAAAGCAAGTTCAGTCTGCGTTTTATGTCTGTTGCAAACTCGCTCAAGCTTCTTCGGCTTATTTTTGCCAAAGAACTTGGGTCTGCTTTTGAGCAATGAAACGCGAATGTTCGAAGCTTTACTAACCTTTCTAAGTATACTATAATTTATACCGTTGCCTACCGCAACTACTAGAGATAAGTACCCGTTCCAGGAAGCCTTCCGTGTGCTCCTATATATATTACACAAAACTAGTCAACAGGGAATAGTCAACAGGGGATATTGTGTTTTTAATATTACAGTAAAATTGTCAGCTCAGAATTCTGAATTTCATTTTAAAAACATATTTGGAAGACCACCTGGGTCAGATCATTTCCAAACTTAAGATTTAGCATTAGTTTATGCACACCAGGGGAGCCTAATTCAAGCCTAATTCAAGATTAAAAGGAGCAGGTAGTTTGATGCTAGGGGAAAATCAAGGAGAGAGGCCGTTATTGGTAGAAAAAAAACAGACTTGATGAAAAAGTTTAGGCATTTGCTACGACATCAGAATTTCAGAAGGAATGGTCATCAAGAACAACTGATGAAGGTACAGATGGTGCAGGACTAATCAACCTCTAGAATCTAGATGGATTTTTTTTTCGTAAATGTAGCGAAGGCATTGCTCAGGTACTAGTTCCTAGCCTCTTCTATTTTAGCTTCTAATTCACACTTCACTGCATTAAATGAAGAAGCATAACCATTACACATGGGAGAAAGATTCTTACGTATTTATACGACAAGTGAAAAAAATTATATCTTTATGGTTTACCACGGGTGTGTTGGGCTTCATTTAAAAAATTAGGGGAGCCTAAAGCTTCACCTTTCGAAGTTGAAAGCGTCAGCAATAGCCTGTTCCTAGTTAGTTATTCAAACACCTAGTACATGAAACCTTTTCTCATTTGCTCTGCACTCACTACGTGGCCGCAAAGGAATGGGCGCAGTAGCGTGTGTGCCTTTTGCAGTGGGTGACCTGCTTTGAACCATGACACCATATTGATAATCACAGTTGTGACGCCCGGTGGCAATGGGCGCTTGTACCACGCAATATTACTGCAATACCTCATATTGCATTGTGTAGCATGTACATAAGACACGTGCGCTTGTAAAGAACGAAAGCTATCACTGCGTTTTCAAGCAGAAGTTCTTTTCACTGTATTCACAAACAGACACGCGCCCGTGTGGTATAACTCCGCTTGTCAGGCAAACGACCCGGGTTCGACGCCCACTCAGACCCAAACTACTCTGGTTTGGGCCCCCCTCTGACCCAGGTTTTTTTATCATTTATTTTGTTTGCATCGTTGTCGATTTTTCGATCGCGCATAAGATGACAATTTTTCTCTCACAACCAACGAAGCCGAAGCCAACACCAACGCCGGAGTTTCTGCGAAACAAGCTTTCAACGCAATAACACGTGAATATATTCCAGAAACACAAACTTTCATGGGCATTCACGTACAATGACACAAAACTTTAGAAGGAGTATAACTTATGCGTTATTTATATAACTTATAAATATGGTTGATTGGGTGAGTTAGTGATTGTTTGAAATAGGGGCAGGGACCCCTGACCTCCTAACCACCGTCGCCTCCTGCAATTGAAATAATTTTCCTTGGTTTTAGGAGCTTTATTGTCGAGGCTTGCCCGTTTGCGCTGTTGGCGTTCACAGTAGCCAAGCACATGCAAGGTGCCCACTATACGCCATGACGATGATGCAAATAACATACATACATACATACATACATACATACATACATACATACATACATACATACATACATACATACATACATACATACATACATACATACATACATACATACATACATACATACATACATACATACATACATACATACATACATACATACATACATACATACATACATACATACATACATACATACATACATACATACATACATACATACATACATACATACATACATACATACATACATACATACATACATACATACATACATACATACATACATACATACATACTGAAAATGACGGCGAGGACACTGGCCAAAGCCTAGCACGAATTTCCATATAATTGCTCTCGCAATATAAACCCATATAGAAACGCTACTGACAAGCCGAACGTGGAGACAAGGGCATGGAAAGTTGAACTCAAAGTGACTGCGCTCGGCTGCATTTGTGCCCATTAACATCACCTCCCTTGCGAACAGGTCCAAATAAAATATCATTTCCATATAAAAACAGAAATATAATTATCAATCCGTACACGTGGTCCTACAATACAGTCATACTAATATTTTCAATGTATATTTGTAGTTCAGACAAGTTAATCTCTGCTGCCGAAATGAAATTGATTTTAAAAAAGTGTTCCTAATTACGCCATCGATTCCATATGCAAATTACTACAAGTGGACTTTTCCTATTTGCAAGTTCGCTCCAGTGGTGGCAAACGACAGAAGCGTAAAACGCGAGATCGTTCAAGTGCCTTAAGTATCGCTAAGCAATATGCGTTCCAAAAGGCACAAGGAACAACTTCGTCCCTTATGAACGAGACGAGTTGCCGTCCTTCCTCGCCTAATTTCCATGTCATTTAAAAGCGAGAACTGATGCTAAATGGCCAGAGAATACAGAAAGCGGCATCGGTACTCTTCAACTACCACATGTACAGCTAACACGAACGGTAACACATAAAATAAATGCTGCATTTGAGTACAGCCAACTACTGTATGGCTCAAATTTAAATTAGTTGTAATTATGTGGAGCACGTACACACACACACACGTGTGTGTGTGTGTGTGTGTGTGTGTGTGTGTGTGTGTGTGTGTGTGTGTGTGTGTGTGTGTGTGTGTGTGTGTGTGTGTGTGTGTGTGTGTGTGTGTGTGTGTGCGTGTGTGTGTGTGTGCGTGTGTGTGTGTGTGTGTGTGTGTGTGGTAAAAGTTCAAAAATACTTTTCTTCCTTGAAAAAAATAATAACAATAAAATTTGCCACATGATAAGATCTGTTTATTTTCTTTTGATTTAAATACAACAGTTATTTTCAATTGGACCATTACAGGGTGCAAATTGGGTCCCATTATCAACAAAAAGGACAAATTTGTGAACTTTATGCATTTTTTGTAAAGTTTAGCAGCTTGAGAAGTCTAAAAATGTTTTTTCTTCACAATAGACCTTCTGTGGAGAAGGTATTCCCTCCTCAGATATTTATTCAAAGTGCAGTATTGCAATAAAAATACAAACATGGCGCGTTTTGGTCATATTTCTGCAGGCGTATATGTCAGAAAATTGTCCTAATGTTACTTAAGCTTCAGGCATCTTACACAAACACCTTTACTTGGCATGTAGACCTACCTTGGTATAGAAACAAGGAGTGGTATCTTTAAAATGAAAATTTCCACAAATAGCATCTTAACAACAATCCGGGAAGTTCAGAAGGCAGCCACGTGACCGAAAATTTCTTTCTCGGAAATATCCCGCAGTTGCACTGCTTTCAATGCAGTAAATAACCACAATTGTTTATTCTATTATATTTGAGAAGGTCGCCGAAATGACTGGAACGTTTAGCGTAGAATTATCCAACAGTGACCTTACAGTTTCAGCAGTTCCTTGTGCAGTAGATGCAGTCATTATATCTGCATCTACCAACTTAGAGTGTGAATTTACTGCAACCAGAAAATCTTGTTTTCTTTTTCTTCAAAGCAAAGGTGCGCTCATTTCCCACTGTTAGTAAACCATTTCCATGGGGTCACTGGTGCTGGCTTGTTTACTGGTCGTACACTCTGACAGATATGACATTGTTTTACGATTGTTCGAGGCAGCTATGGATTCCAGGCTACCATGCCACTGATCTTGCCAAGACCTTCATTTTACTTATCCCAATGTGTTTTAGAGGCGAAGCTCCTTAAAGCGGCACCCGTTCGTCCCTCGTTGTAGTACGTAACATGTCTCATGCTATGGCGTGCAAGGTGGTGCTGGTGGGAGATTTCTTTTGTGCGTTGTTGGTTGGTCGGTTGGTTGGTTGCGAAACTTTATTGAGGTGCGTTGTTGAGCAATAAAAAATTCGCAGCCTGCACGTTAACTCAAAGCCGAATTCTCGTCTCTCATTCCCCATTAGCAGCCATTGTCATGTACATTGAGCACTATCTGACAAGAAATGGTTGCTACGTTATACTCACTGGGCGTAAATTCCTTGGTTTTAGAAAGGTTTAGGAATCGTTGGGCCGCAGTGGCATGAATACAGTGAACTAGTATATAGCATGAACTCGAGGTGGTTAAAGTTGGGAAGTAGACCCAAAGCGCAAGCCGTAAGAAAGTATGCCTGTGCCAAAGCCGAATTCTCCTGTCTCTCATTCCCCATTAACAGCCATTGGCATCTACATTGAGCATAATTTGACAAGAAAGTGTTGCTACGTTATACTCGCTGGGCGTAACCTCCTTGGTTTTAGAAAGCTTTAGCGAGCGTTGGGCTGCTGTGGCATGAATACAGTGAACTAGTATATACCATGAAGTCGAGGTGGTTAAAGGTGGGATGTAGTCCAGAAGCGCAAGCCGTAAGAAAGTGTGTGTGTGCCACCTCTCGTTTAGTCCTTGGAATGTTTGCCGGATGGCGGTGCTTGTATAGGCGGAATATAAGATGAAAAGATGTACTTGGAGTGTTGACTAGATGGACGAACGGACACACAGACAGATGCATGGACAGATGCACAGATGGCTGCATGGATGGATGGACGCATGGACGGACGCATAGACAGACGCATGGACGGCGCAGGTATGGACACACGGATGAACGCGTGGACGCAAAAACAGATGCACTCACACCCGGGCGGATGAACGCATGGGTGGTCACACAGACGGACGCATGGACCGACGGAAGCAAGAACGAATGGACGGCCGTATGCTTCGCCCCACACTCCATCATTCACCCCGTGGATACGCTGCCATTTTTGGGAGGCAATCACAGTCATCTGTCTCTATAATAGCACAAATACCACCGGCGCAGCCGCTTCCTACGCGTGATCGATCTGTTTTCTTGGCGCACTTTGAAGCAATGTCATGTTTGGCCATGTGGACTAACTATGATGCGAGATGGTGAGATATGCGGAATATAGGATGAAAAGATGCGAGATGGTGGAACTTGGACTGTTGACTAGTTGGACGAACGTACACACAGACAGATGCATGGACGGACGCACAGATGGCTGCACGGACGGATGGACGCATGGACGGGCGCAGGGGTGGATGCATGGACGAACACAGGGATGGACGCACGAACAGACGCACGTACGGACGGGCGGATGGACGCATGGACGGACGGAAGCAAGAACGAATGGACGGACGGATGCTTCGCCCCACTCTCCATCATTCATCCCGTGGATATGCTGCCATTTTTTTTTGTACAAGAATCAGAAAAAAATGTAAGAACACTTCAGCCGCCGCTTCAGTGCGCTTTTTTTTAGCCTTTCTTATAGTAAATCAATAAAATATGCATATCCGCTTCTCTTTTTTTTTTATGGGAAGACATCATAAACTACAGAAAAGCAATAGGTTCAGTATTGATTTGTTTTTATGCTACGTGACCAAATTGAATGCAATCTTCGATCATCGTTCTTTTAAATGTCATCTGCCAGACTCAAGACTCAGATTCAGCCTTCGCTAACTGATCCGTTTTGCCACCAGCCGTGGCCCATTGTGTCGAGACCACACTGAATTGGAGCAGCAATCATAAATCTTGTTAGTATACACCCCGGTTTCCGTATTCCCTACGACGCTTTGCTCAAGCAGTCACTCACTCGATCAGGGGACCTGTATATCATTTTGTGGTCAGTAGAAAGATTTATTATTGCTACCAAGTGTTTACCTGGGCTAACGAAATTCTGTCAAGTCCTAAACCTCTCACGCCTCCGACAAGATTTATGGTCCTGCAAAATAGCTTTCCGCAATTTTATTACAATAAAGGCTTGCGCTTGGTACAGATGGTTCAACGAAGGGCCAAAGCAATTGTATTGCAGGGAAGCCAGAATTTGTTTCCGTCTTCCTCTTCTTTCTTCTTTCTTTCACACACACACACACACGCAAAAAACACACACACACACACACACACACACATATCTACATGTATATATATATATATATATATATATATATATATATATATATATATATATATATATATATATATATATATATATATATATATATATATATATATAATTCTAGTTCACACTTCACTGCATTCAATGAAGAAGCATAACCATTAAGCATGGGATGACGATTCTTACGTATTTATGTGACAAGTGAGATTATTGTCTGTTAGATCTCATTAATATTGTGTAAAAACACGGAAACCGAGCCCTTAAGTATACACTTGCTTCCCCTATATATATATATATTTATGTTGCTACCTCGTTCGCCCGTTTGTCTCTTTTTTTTTTGGAGGGTCTTTAAACTGTGAGGGTGACCTGCTACGGGAACTTGTATCATTTCACTTACATCCTCCGAAGAAGGCTGGTCCACCAGCCGAAACTGTTAGGATTAAATAAATATTTTATTGTTTTGTTTCCTATACTGCACTATTCTCGAAGTTTTTAACTATATATATATATATATATATATATATATATATATATATAAGGGAAAGAAGTGTATACCTAAGGGCTCGTTTTTCCGTGTTTTAACACAATATTAATGAGCTCTAACAGACAGTAATGCCAAGGAATGTACAGGAAAAGTTATTAGAACCAATGGAATGTAAATAAGAAGAAAGAAAAGTGGATTAAAAAATATCCAGCCGTGGGCAGGAATCGAACCTACAACCTTCGAATAACGCGTTCGATGCTCTAACCACTGAGCTACCACAGCGGCCTTCCCTCCATCCACTTTTTTGGGTTTTATGTGAATTTAGAAGTAGGAGTGACAGTCAGCGCCATCTATAAGCCAAACGGCGAGGGTGAAAACACTCTTATGCACATGTTTGGCGTCACGTAGCACGTGAACTTATTATGAGCGGGCAGCTGATTAATTGTCCCTTTCATACAACCTAAACACACTAAGTCTGCCAGTACGAGACCCTCGTTCAATGAAATAAGGGAAAGAAGTGTATACTTAACAGCTCGTTTTTCCGTGTTTTACCACAATATTAATGAGATCTAACAGACAGTAATGCCAAGGAATGTACAGGGGAAGTAATTGCGCATAAGAGTGTTTTCACACTCGCCGTTTGGCTTATAGTTGGCGCTGACTGTCACTCCTACTTCTATATTCACATATAAACCCAAAAAAGTGGATGGAGGGAAGGCCGCTGTGGTAGCTCAGTGGTTAGAGCATCGAACGCGTTATTCGAAGGTCGTAGGTTCGATTCCTGCCCACGGCTGGTTATTTTTTCAACCACTTTTCTTTCTTCTTATTTACATTCCACTGGTTCTAATAACTTCCCCTGTACATTCCTTGGCATTACTGTCTGTTAGATCTCATATATATATATATATATATATATATATATATATATATATATATATATATATATATATATATATGTGTGTGTGTGTGTGTCCTGAACCTC
The DNA here is from genome assembly GCF_043290135.1 of Rhipicephalus microplus. Lineage (NCBI taxonomy): Eukaryota > Metazoa > Arthropoda > Arachnida > Ixodida > Ixodidae > Rhipicephalus > Rhipicephalus microplus. The sequence goes on from NC_134703.1 coordinate 76,253,453, forward strand.
TGACCTTCGAATAAGGCATCCGATTCTCTACAAACTGAGCTACCACAACGACAATCCCTTCCTCACGTCAATTGTTATAGCGCAAGCTGAGAACGACGACAAAGGGATAAGAAGGCAAACGGACGATGAGATCTAACAGACGATGACGCCAAAGAAAACATAGGAAATTTTATTAGAGATAAGTGTAATATGAATGTGAAGAAAGAAAAATGAATTAAAAGATAACTCAGCCATGGGAAATTCGTCCAATATATTGGACATTGTAACACAGTGCACCATGGCTTTCAAAGTGCTTGCCTCCTCCCGGAAAGCATTTTCTAGGCTGTTGTGGGACTCCTTGTTGCCGTCTAGTGATAAATGTCAAAGTCTCTTGCTTTTCCGCCTGTCTCAGGAGCACCCAAAGTGTTGGTATTGAGCACAAGCAATTTTATGGTTACTCCGTAAGACATAAGTGAATATATATTCATTCTAGAATGTAATAAAGCAATTTTAAGCAATGATTTGTGTTGCTAATATGGTGAAGTACAAAAATAAATTCATATTTGGGCAAACAATAGAGTAGCTTTTGCAAGCGTTGTGTACTTGATAATGTCCAGTATAATTAACATTGGGTCTTCACGACAACAAAAACAGGTCGGAACACTCAAGTGCTCTTAGCGCGCTTTACTGAGAGTAATACATTTTCAGCGGGAGTTATAAGTGTTGCATTTAAACTTTTCATGTTTTTCTTTGTAGAAAATAGCTGCCGTGTGAGTGGTGCCGTGACTGTGAAAAAAATTACTATTAATATTTGTATTCTCAGTTCGGAAGCAGCAAATAAAAGTATACTTGCGTTGCCAGATGCCTTTTTTGGGCCATTGGCCTAAACAACGGGCTACTTTCAGTTCTCCAAAAACGTCAGTATTAACCCTCTAGCTAGTGTCCCGGTGTTTCTTCGCACTACTCCACAATGCTGTGGAATAGAGCGAAAGGCGTTTATAATTCATTTTAAACACGCAATGTGTGACAAAGTTTATTACAAGGGTGTATATTTAAGTTGCCCCTTGAAGCAACTGTTTGGCGCATGAGGGTAACCGTGGACGGGGACACTTCTGCTAGAAAGTTTTGTGAATATATTGCTCAGCCATTCCAATAAGTTACCGTTCTTGTTGTATCGACACCATGCACCTGTCATTATTTAGTTAGCATGGCACCATGTAATACAATAAACATTTCTTAAGCACGTACAACGCATCATTTATACTGACCGTAGATATGAACGCTATACCTGCACTGTGTCGAGAAATCGTATGATCATGTGAACTTCGCCGACGATCGGGATCCCTTGCTGGAGTCCCATGGTATATTGCTCTAGCAGACAATACTCCTACGCATCTAACACTGTTCTGAGCTGACAGATGGTGATTATTTAACTTCATTATGCTGCGTATTGCTGCAGTAGTCACTTTGCTGAATGCACTACCATGTCCGACGATTGTTCGACGTGACGCATTCCTACACCAACCTAAAAAGAATTTTTTTCTTCGCACGAAACAAATACAGCAAAAAAACTAACTGTGCATGCATTTCGGGCCTGAAAACGGATTATTTTATGCAAGTATGGAAGCTGAATGGTGGCAGAATAATTAGAAAATTACTCACACACTCATTAACTCTAATCACCAAAACTTGCATGGAACAAGGCTTTTCTTCATTTTCTTGCTTGGAATATAACACCGAGTGTCTTTGAACTATGACACGCGAATTTGACGCCTTTCTGACAGTGCATATTAATTTGTGACTGAAGGGGATATACTATAGCAAAGTGTAATGCATCATGACAGTGAAATCCATCATTAGCTCCTTCAACGCGTCGCTTACACGCGTTCGCCCTGTTGGGTGGGTTTGCAATAAAAGAAGTGCAATTTTGTGAACGCCTTCACACACTGCCAGGTGGCGACATTACTTGAAGCATCGGCGGGGCTCATAGCATATACCCATACATAGCATATACCCATACCAAAGTAGTTCTGCATTGGCAGCCTTCATGTGCGCGTCGCCTCAGGCGGCGCGCACATGAAGGCACGTGTAGGCGATGCGCACATGTAGTTCTGCAACGCCACGGCCACTGGCAACGCATAGAGCGACATGTGGGCTTCGCCTTCATGCCACTACGCGTTGCCCGATTGCGCTGGCCACGTGAAATGTCATGGATGAGCAACAGAGAACACACCGTGCACGTTGCGTTTCGTTCTAATCAGACAAGGGCGTTAGATAATTCAAACATGTTCAATTATTCAAAAAAATTTGGTGAATGTTCAGTCATGTTCTTCTGGCTATCATAACGATTTCATAGGTACCACGCTCACCGTCAACTACTACAGCTACCACAGGCATCCGTGACCACGGGGGCACGCTACATTATTATTCCATCAATACTTATGTACGTAAGTTTTAGGGATGGAGATCTGTCACTAAGCGTCAACGTGGATGCACTTAAGTTAAACGGTGCTTTATCTGTTGAACGCCAGTAGGCATTGTATAACCTCTCTTGTATCAATTTACTGTAAGCACTGAAATGCTTCTGTAAGGACACGTTTTACTTTCGCGTTATACCGGTTCCCATGGCAAAGAGATCAACCATGTTTTTTTTTATTTCGTTTTCACTCGAGAACAGCGTTAACATGACTTGCTCTATACCCGTTGTATCTCTATATTTGTCCAATAGGTATTTTCCCTCATGTTCCCGCAGCCACAACGAGAACCGTATGCGTGAACAGTATTGCTGCTCTTACGAAGACGCAAGCCGAAAAAGAAGAATTCGGAGATTTATGAATTGCAATTCTTGTAGAGCGTTTCCGATTCCTCAGCAGCCTTCATTAAGGCAAAGGCTTTAGATGCCTCACCAAACTGAAAAAAAATCGACCGCTAGTGGCAGTGACAGGGGACCGTAACAGGTTGCCAACATTTGCGACATTACGCCAAGACGTCATCACACTTCGTAGTCGCTTCTTGAAACGTGGTCATATATCAGAGGCAGTTAGAAACCATGCTGCGTTCAGAAGGCTTTCGGGGAGAAATGGGGGAGGAGAGCGACGAATCAGTACCTTCGACTAAAGAAAAACTGGATGAACAGGAAAAAGAACAAGACGACGACTTGGACCTTCAAGTCATCAGCAGCAGCAGCCTGACTGCTGCTCAAACCAGGGCTAAGGCCTCTACTATGTTCCGCCAATCAACTCAGTCCTGTGCTTTCTATTGCCACGCTCTACCTTCGAACTTCTTAATTTCATCTTCCCACCTAATTTCCCGTCTCGCCCTCGAGCGTTTGCTTTCCCTTATAATTCAGTGAGTTACCCTGAATGACGAGTGGTTACCCTGCCTACACGCTACGTGCCCAGACCTTCGAATATCTTAGAGAAATGAAGGCCATGCGACTTTTTCCTTCAGCTCGATGGACGGCCAACAATAGGAACTGCGAGTCTTCCGAAGTTCCAAAGAGCTCCGGTTGCAACAGGAGAAGCGATAAGTTGGGCTCCCATTCAACTCCCGGTCATTTACACACACCAGCATGACCTCATCCAAGCTACCCTTGGCCTTTGGAAACAGCGAATCAACTCAACGAAGTGAACTACGATATCGCCCCACTGTTCACCGCTATATCCTCTGCATTCCTGGGAGCTTACTTCTGTCCCGATCGGGCATTCTCACTGTAATACTTCTTCACCAGCACCCTGTCATTTGAGCTATCACCGAAACCACGTTGAGGGAGTCAAACGCTATCAACTGTGCTGTTCAATCAAAAGGAAACTCAAGGTTTGCACGGCCGCCTGTAGACTTCTTACGATGGAATTTTTTATATGAAATGGTGACGCTTACACGAACTCCTAAGTTCAAATTTTACTATCTGAGCTAGCATGAGGATATCAATTTCCTTTTATTACCTAGAATATAGACTTCACACATAGATAGCAGCCATGCACCGATACCTCTCCGTTGCAAGTGTGTGCCCACGGGGCAAGTCTTTCATATAGGAGAGACTTCGCGCGCTCTCTTACGATGTGCACCTTGGCTTTGAAGTCATACTTTGGTTTCCGCATGGAGCGAGAGTTGTCCGAAACAAATAGTAAAATTATGAAAAAGTTGTAGAAAGCTTGAGCTTCTCCTTCAAGAGTATATAACACGATAGCATAATCTCTAGCCTAGCTTCGCTTTTCCGGGCACAGCTCAAACAGGCTGGAAGTAAAAAGAATGCCTGTGCGCGCGAAATTGGCCAAAACTGAAGCTATCCTAGAAAACCCACTGCTAACACAGTAGAGAACTGCTCTAAGGCTATAATGCTTCCTTTTGCGAATTGGCGAAGTACACATTACGCTTCCACAAGACGAAACTTTCGAAGCGGCGAATTGCGTTCATGCTGCTGCTCATGATGATGTTTACATATTGCCAGTGTGCTTAGTGATAGGTAGGCCGTTAAATCATGCCGTTGTTGAGCAATCACATGTTTTGGCAGCTTGTGCTATTCCACTTCTACGCTTTTGCCTTGCAATATAACATGCGTTAACGACAGCCCTCACACTGTATCCCATTCATGGTGGTAGTAGTGAACAACTTCGTTTAGACGAGTGGATTGAGGCGTGGGTCTAAGCTGTGCCAGGGGTGGTGGAGAGACCCTGTATCTCAGCCGCATCTTGTGCTCGCTGGATGGTCCACATTTGATCTTCCCTATCTAAGCTGGTAATTGCAGCCTATTACCACGCCGCAAGCTGTTGTGAGAAGATTGCATTTGCGACTGGTGTTTGTGCACTTTCCTATAAAATATGCTCTGAGGGTGTGTATCTCATGCTACATAGCTTGATTTGTATTGATATGTAGGGTTTAACGCCCCAAAATTACTATATGATTATGAGAGACGCCATAGTGGAGAGCACCAGAAATTTCAACCATCTGGGGTTACTTAAAGTGCACCCAAATCTGAGCACACGGGCCTCAGCATTTTCGCCTCCGTCAAAAATAATGCTACATAGCTTACACGAGGCGTCAGGGTATAGGTCGGGGTACACGCGATTTATGTGCACTGGGTTTGGAAATGTTCTGGTTTGAAGTCACCTCCAGTCAACTTTCTGAGATTGGTCTAAATTAGACCTAAGTGTTGGGATTCTGCGCCTCGACTTCTGGTATAATTATATATCATCGTAGAACCTAAATATTCTGTCCCTTTCCCACCACTCCTCTTCTCTCGGTGCCTCTTAGGAAGCTCCGTCGCGCGACGCGGTTAGCTGCCTCGTTGAGGTTGAGAACTAGAGACTCACATGGGGTGCGGGCTGGGAACCATATATATTATACATTTCTTCAAATTCCTCGAATAATATAAGCTTACCCTTCCGGAGGACTCTGTTAGTTGCCTAGGGAAATATTCTTCCTTACGCGTAGTTGTAGATGGCTGACTGCGAGTGACATATCTCCATTTCGGGAAAATTATGGCATGTGCTATAGGCAACTCTTCTGCGATTTTGGAGTTATTAGAGCGTGTTCAGCACGCGCTTCGCCCTTCTGATAGGTGTTTATTGTTTCCGCAGCGCATAATTTGTGTCTCGGGTACTCCGCTGTGTCTACGAACAATGCCTCATTGTCTCTATGATAGGCCTTGAGTAGAGTTCTTGCTCTGCTTTCTCTTCTGCCTTGATTAAGTTTGGGGTGCACGTTTAGGGGCAGATAAGGGACCTGGAGCTTTTCCCTAATCACTTTTGGTACCTACACTTTAAATTCTTGTTGCCTATTACAAGTTATCTCTAACTTGTCGAGGACACACCGTCATGTGCTCGTGCTGGCTAGACTCTCCAACTGGGCAATCTGTTGAGCTTCTATCAGCTCCTCTAAAGTCTCTGTAAACCAAGTTGAATTAGTTTCTCGGAGCTGGGACTATCTGGACGGCCTAAATCTTGCTTGTACATCTTTCCTATGAGTGCGTTTATCTTGACTTTTTCGGCTGCATACCAATTAAGATATGCCGCTACATGTATGATATGACTTATGACGAATGAACAAATAAGCCTGATGACGTTAGCATCTTTCATGCCCTGGTGTTTGTGACTCACTTGACTAGCTGTATTGCGTTGGTGACTTTGGTGACTAGCCTCTTGACATTTTCGCAGTTCGTACCCTTAGATTGTATGAAGAGTCCAATAAGTCTGACTTTTGACACTACAGCAATAGTCCTGCTATTTTGTTGTGAATTGGAATCTCTTCGTAAGCACGGTCCCGGCTGTATCCCTTGGATGCCCTGCCTTTGAGCGTGGGTCGATTTATTCGTTCGAATTTATCTGGCGAACACTCAAGGCGAGTACCTTCAAGATACTCTGCAATAGCAGTGACAGCTCTTGGTGCCTCTGCTCTATCTCTGCGTCACTACCTTCACAGGTCCAGACGGTGACGTCACCTGCATAAATGGAATGATGTATTCCGTATATCAAGATAAGCGGTGCCGGGAGTCTTATCCTTATGAGATTAAACAACATTGGCAATATGACTGTACCCTGCTGAGTACCAGCACTGCCCATGTGCCTTTCCTCAGATCTCAGTTCTCCCATTACCAGGGATGCCGTTCGGTCAGTTAGAAAGTCCTTGAAATTATTATACGCCTTCTATTCTAAACTTTGTTGGCTGATCTGATGTAATATAGCCGTATGCAATGTTTTGTCAAAGGTTTTTGTAAGGTCTAATACTAAGATCGCTCAGGTGACTTTCGTTTTATTGTGTAGGATCTGCTGCCTGATTTTCAGCATCGTGTCTTGCGTGAAGAGCCGTGTGCGGGACGTGAGGTCTGGGTAGAGTTTGTTCTCTTCAATATCACTGTTGTTTCTGTCTAGAGCACTACAGACGCTAAGCACCAAATCTGCACCGGGACCAGACGAGATAACCAACAGAACATGATGGAACCTTGGTGACCAAGAAATAGCGAACATCACGCAGTATGTTAACTAGCGCTGAAATGAGGGCACAATTCCGCAATAAGGAACAAAAGCTAAAGTGATTCTCATCCCCAAGCCCGCGAAACCTCCCGTTCAATCAAGCTTACGCCCCTATCGCTCACGCCCGAAAAGCTGACCACATTTGTGCAGGATGTTTTTCATTGCTTTTCGAAACAGTTTCAATCACGGGCATTAACGGCTCTGTTTTAGAGCTCCAGCTCTCCAATGAGCTGGATTGTCATTCGTGCCAAATATTCTTGTTATTTATTTACACCTATTTCATATTTACACTCGGTGACAACGCCCATTGCTTGCTCATAACTAATGACACTGATGGTGACACCGACATTTCCATGAAGCATGCTCTTCGACGCTGTTACGCTAACACGTAAGCAAGTAAGCGAGATTGCTCCAATAATGCAAAACAAACAAGTTGTCTTAGCCCAGGGGTCCAAAACAATCTGCCTGAAACCGACATGACTGCCTTCGGCCCATATTTCTCAATTTTGTTAGTGCATGTTCATGAGTTACACAGGCATGGTCAATCTAAACCCTCTTATTTTCCTAGGGTCCCCGTGCGGTGACCAAGTAGTAATAGAAAACCATGAAACGATAACATACTTCAGAATAAGCATTCATTGAGTCATTTAAAAGATTGGCATCGACCATTTGGGGGACTTCCGGTACGAAATCACTTCAAAAATGACCCATAGGTGAGTTATGAACCAAGCGTTCCTTCCAATGGCAACGTTAACTCACAGTGTAGACACTGCCTCTGTCACGGATATTACGTGTTGATGACACTACTTGCACTAAATGAGATTTGTATAGTGTTTTGAAGAAGTTTCGAGCATGAGTGTGGCTCTATGGCACAAATTTTTTTTCTTTGCTATTTGTTCATTTGCAGCTACGTCGAATTACCCTACGCGAACAGTGCTTATTTGTCACTAACAACAAATGACGCTGACAACGACCCTAGAGTTTCCTCGAAACAAGCTCTTTAACCATAATGTGTTATTAACGATTTCAAACTGCACTCCAAAGCAAAGTTTCAGGTTATATTGCGTTTATACAGCCGCCTATCTTGAAATCGGGCGTTTCTAAACACTTAAAGTCCTTTATGAAGAACGCCAAAAATAGACATTTCTAGGCCATAAAAAGACATCATACAAGCCCTTCTTAACCTCTAATTCATGTTCACATATCGAAGTGGAGTGATAGGAACCCAAAGAACAAAACAAAATAGACATTAACCTTAAATCTGGTCTCCGCTAATAACATTCTTTATACATTCCTAGGCATCAATGTCTGTTAGTTTTGATTATTACAAATATTTCAAGAACGGTTAGCGTTGAAACCGCATTCGTCAAGTATATGTGGTAGTAATTATACAAACAAGAAATCACAATGTTAAAATATTGAGATACTTTCCTTCCTCCTAACCCCAATTTCATGTGCCATTCTGTATTTCCAAACTCAATTTATCCCAGACGTCACAAAAATGGTTAATTTTACGACAACGACATGTTTTAAATAACGCAGAATGAATCTTTCCATAATATTTCGAAAATAACTGAGATTGCTAAAAATATGCTATGACACTGCAGTTGTGCAAGACATATATGTGCTTCAAAACTGAATGGTGCCCTCTATATGTCTTTTTCAAAACTTAATGACGATATTTAGTGAATATTAACATTGTTTACACTTTTCATTCACATTGTTAATTATTGTGTCCTGTTTTATTATTGCGTCACTGTAAGTTTTGTTGTTGTTGTTGTTGTTGTTGTTGTTGTTGTTGTTGTTGTTGTTGTTGTTGTTGTTGTTGTTGTTGTTGTTGTTGTTGTTGTTGTTGTTGTTGTTGTTGTTGTTGTTGTTGTTGTTGTTGTTGTTGTTGTTGTTGTTTGATGTATGCAGCACAGTTTGCTGCAAACGCTCCAAACTGTAAAGTCCAGGGGCCAGAGCTAGTCAAGCTGATTGTCAGTTTTTTCTCCCATCCTCCCTCATCATCTTGGAGAAAAAATAAAGGATCTCTCTATCTATCTGATCCGTACGCAAATATTGAACACAAACTATCCTTTCGTTAAAAGAGATTGGTTTACGTTATGAGTGCGGTGCCGTTTTTTCTTTTTCTTATATATTTACAGCGCTTAACCTTTAAAGACCCGACCGATTGCGAAAATTCCGGGAGCAGGCTGGCGCACGCACAAAGGGAAGCAAGGGCGAACGCAAACAACCACGGAATTGGGCTCATCAGTTACAACTCATCTATAGTGGAAGCTTTCGCTTGGAATTTCGCAATCAAATGCAGCTTTCTTTTTCCGCTTCAAAGATTTTGATTAGAAGACACCCCGAGCATTCAAAGGTCAAGCTTGCTTACTGAACTTCTTTGTCCAAGCACTCCATTTCTCGCTTCCCCAGTTCGTCTGCGCCGATTCGACGATTCCATTCTGCGTAACCGCAGCGCCCACAGAAAAAATAACCAAGGGCCATTCGGCAGTGAGGGTAGAGAGAGGAAGGGAGGGAGAGGGGAGGTGGCCATTGACCTGAACCATGCCGCCTCCACCAGCTGCTGCATTCCTAACACACAGCCCGGCACCGCGATAAGAAACAGCCGCCATCTTTCTGTTCTGCGAGCCTCACTGCTTCCTAACTATACAGAAGAGTGGCTCTTTAAACAACCTGCGGGTTATGACGTACCGATGAGTGTGTACTTCGTGGCATTCGGAAAAATATTAAAGTAGTGCACGTCTCTTCAGAAAACGTGGTTTCTTCTAATCTTGGCTTAACTGCTGTTTTCTGCTATTGACGTGAATTTCTCGCCCGTGGGCGTGTTGCTGCAGCCTTTATAAATGTGAGTCAGTGTTTCTGCTTCCTACTCCCACTCACAAATCTTTGTCACATTCAGTAAGAAGGTAAGTATAGAAAAAATATTTAAAGGAAGATTTTGACATCTTGATCATATCATGCGAGCTACCAGTTCAATGAAGCAATGTTGGGGCCCGCCAAGCCAAAATACAATAAAAAGTAAGGCCTTCGGTGTAAATTGTTGCTAAACACAGTATTCTTACGGTGACAAAAGAACAACCTGGTCCTCTGCGAACTTGTACCGAGTAGATCTTACTAACGGTCACATACTCGTGGCGCCACCTGGACTCATCAGCGAGTACAAATTGTCTGACAGTGAAAACCTTATCTAAGTACGTTAATTCCGTTCGGGACAAAAATGATTATTTAAAACATAATATTTCCTGCCTTAAAAATAGTGCACATAAGTTAAAAATCATTGTCCAAGAACTCCATTCAGCTACTAAACCAGCGAAGCTGAAATATGTGGCCTGAGTGTTCGTTATTGGGTTTACCCCGGTGGTTAACTAGTCTTTCTCGCTTAATGGTTACCTCTGACCAGAAAGCATAATTGGTGTTTATGGCCTCTGTGTTCCCTTCTTAATTTTTAATGAACAAATGGCGAATAGTGGGGTTTACACCAAGTTGCTGCGCCACGTGCGATCTGGGAACGTTAGCGCATATAATACAAGTAAATTTTGGTTTTGTCTGGCCATGTATGGCTTCTCCGCCATACATGTACCAATGCAGCTGCAACGTGCACGTTACAGTCTGAGAGAAGTGAGAAATAATAATATGAGCGGTTTTATGTGCCAGATTGATGGTAAGACTGTGAGGCGGACCGTAATAGCGGGTTCCGGAAACTCCGACCATCTGGTGTTAACACGCAATGACATCTCACAATACACGGGCCTGTAGCATTTTGCCTCTATTTAAATGTAATGACCGTGGTTGGGATCGAACCCACGACCTTCGAATCAGCAGCCGAGCACCGTGACAACCGTTCCACTACGACGGTATCTGCGTTCAAAGTTCACTCAATGTCTGTGTATGAGTTAGCAATGGCTCGCGCTCACGTTGGCGCACGTCCTGCTGAATATAATGTGCGAAATTCCAAAGTATCATTTCATTGTTACCTCTTCAAAAGGATATCGGACAACCTACTACACGCCGCTTATCGCACGTATTGCAAAAAACGTCCCAAAAACGTCCCACGAAAAAATGTTTTTCTATAAGTCAGTGGTGCCCAGCCATGGATGTTTGTGAACTTCTTCCGGACCAGTTAGAGATGAGACACCTCTTGTAGTGAGGAAACAGGAGAGGTGGCGAAGAGATAAATTAGTAGAAATTCCAACGTGAAGTAGGTGCTTATCACTTCTTTCCGTCAAATAATTGTCAGAACAAAGTGCCACGCAAATTTTATCTGAACACACTGTCAAAGTTGCGTGGTTCGCAGCCACGTTCAAATCGTTTCGAACTATGTTTCAGTTTGAAATATCCAAGACTAAAAAACATTATTCTCGCATGCATATATGTCATGGAAATTCACAACAAAAGCCTTACGAACATCTCATGGAGAAGGAGAAAGGTAAGTCGACTATGCTGCAATGTAAAAAATTACACCGAAAAGCATACTAAAAATTGATAAAAGGCGCTTTTGTGGACATATACAACTTCTAAGAAAATTAGCGTATGTCCTATAGTGTGCCTGCAAAAGAGATATTTCTCTCTTTTTTTGGTTTTTTAAATGCGAAGCATTTCTTAGCGAACTTCGGTGACTTTGAGCATATCTATCTATCTATCTATCTATCTATCTATCTATCTATCTATCTATCTATCTATCTATCTATCTATCTATCTATCTATCTAGCCGCCTACGACTTTAACCTCTCCTGGTCATTTCGATAATCGTATCGGTACCAAACTTGGCATGGCATAACATGACTGTATGAAGAACATATTTCATTAGTCATAACAAGAAAGTTATGGCATGTATATCATCAATGTCATGATTTACATTTCATGGTCCTGCAGCTCTTGCGGTGGTTCCGTTCACATGACATGTTGCAAAACCGGTATGATATGACATGATTGCATAGCGAACACAAGCGACAGATCCTAACATGAAAATCATGGCATGCGTGTTTTGCAACAACATGACTACATGCCACGCTCATGATACGCTCGCGCCCATTTCGCTAGCGTCCCATACACCAAATTTTGTAATACGGTACGTGAATGGATGACGAAGATATGTGGCTGGTGCAAACATGATAATGATGAGCTGCGTGTGATGTAACAACATGACTACATGCAACGCTCATCATGCATTGCCGCCCATTTTGCTAGCTTCATTTCTACCAAATTTTGTATTACGGGACGTGAATGGAAGATGAAAGTATGGTACTGGCGCAAACATGATAACCATGAGATGCGTGTCACGTAAGAACATAACTTCATGCTACGCTAATGACGCGCTCGCGGCAATATCGCTAGCTTCACATGTACCAAACTCGGTTTTACCCCTTATGTCTTCTCAATCTGCGGGCGACCGATTTCTTACGCCAAAACCCACCGGTTTTTGGGCATCATTATTGATAGGGACCTCTGTTGGAGTCCGCATGTGACCTATATGAAGAAGCGCCTGACCGCTATTGCCCAACTGTTCAAGTTCCTGGCAGGAAAGACGTGGGGGATGTCAGTAGACGCAATCATGGAGCTCTTTAGAGCCCTCTTTCTCGGTTTTCTCAGATATAGCTTGCCCAAGCTTAGCAATACCTGCAAGACTAATGTTCGTGTTCTACAGGCAGTACGAGCCCAAGTGCTGAGAGTGTGCCTCGGTCTGCCCAGATGTACGTCAACGGAAGCAACAATTGCAATTGCTGGTGACTATCCGATACAAACTCACATTGTTGTAGAAGCCCTGAGAACGCACATCAGACACTTCGCACGTGCTCCCTGTCATCACCTTGCACTGTTGCCTTCAGAGAGGCGCCAAGCATCGTTCGCCAAAATGATTGTGAAATACAACGATAAACTTCTCTCGGGCTTCACTCCTGCGTCTAAACCATCCATACCGCCTTGGTGTCTTATTCGACCCACAGTGCATCTTAGTGTACCAGGGATCCGGAGGAAAACTGAGCTATCGTCGCCTGTGCTGAAACAACTGTCTCTTCTTCTTTTGCACGAGAAATAGTCAGACAGCATACATGTATACACCGATGGTTTCACGAACCGCCAGTCTTCGTCAGGGGCAGTAGTTGTCCCAGCAAGAGGTGTTACCATCAGCTTTAGGACTTACCACTCCACGGCATCTACAGCAGCGGAACTAGCTGCTTTGCGCGTTGCACTTAGTGTGGTCAATCGGGAACCACCGCAACAATGGTCGATTTTCAGCGACTCAAGGGTGGCCCTACAATCTGTGCTCTCAGCACTGCGTCGCGGGCCATACGAACAGCTTGTTTTCGAAATTCGATGCCTTCTCCACACTTCACACGAGAAAGGGCATCATGTGACGCTTCAATGGCTGCCAAGTCACTGTGGCATCATAGGGAACGAACATTACGATACTGCAGCACGGGCAGCCCTTGAAGGAACACGAGAAGAAGCCATACCACTTTCGCGGACCGATGCTGCCAGTAATCTTGGGCGAATTGCGCGTGAAATTACTTTTTCACTATGGTGCTCACCAAGCATCGATACGAATCGTCAACACCACCTGTCCTCTTTGATGACTCTCCGCATGCCCACTGGACTCGACTGAAGAGAAGCCACCCTTTTTCATCGCTTATGGCTAGGAGTGTCATTTAAAAAATCTTATTCCTTTGTCATAGGAATGGCCGACAACGCTCTCTGCGATGCCTGTCATTGCGAAGAGACGCTACACCACATCCTGTGTGACTGTCCATTGTATGAAATCCAGAGACAGTCACTGGCGTCCGCTTTTGCGCGCATCGACAACAGCCAAATGTCTGTGGACACTATTCTGTCCTGTTCCCGAGAGAAGACATTGCAACAGAAGGCGACGAAAGTTCTGTTGAAATTCCTACGCGACACAGACTTGAACAAGCGACTGTAACAGCAACGTCACACACTGCGAAAGACAAGACTGGACTATGACTGAGTGTGCGAGCATGTGCTGCCGAATGTGCTGTGTTTCTCTCTTCCCTCTCTGCTCTCTATATTTTATCTCCCCCATCCCTCTCCCATGCGAAGGGTAGCAAACCGGCTGCCTATAGGCTGGTTAACCTCTCTGCCGTTCTTTTCCCCCTGTTTTCCTTCCTTCCTTCCGGTATTACGCAACGCGAATCGACGACATAGGTGAATGACACATTCAAACCTGATAATCACGATATGCGTGTCATGTAACAACATGACTGCATGCCACACTCATGATACGCTCGTGGCCATTTCGCTAGCTTCACATAAGCCAAATTTTATATTACGTGACGTAAATAAATGGTGAAGGTATGTGACTGGTGCAAACATGATAATAATAAGATGCGTGTCATTTGAGAACATGACATGCCACAGTCAAGGCGGCAATACATTTCGACGTGACGCGGTGCGCTCACTCACCGGCGTTCATTTCATCGCGTTACGCCGGCGTTCCCACGCCAGGCGCCGGTCCCGCCATATATTCGCAGCTGCGCGCCGCGCTGCGTTGCTTTGACGCATGCGCGTTTCAGCGCGTCCGGCGTCCCTCCGTCACGAAAAGATGGAGATGCAGTATTGTCTGGATGACGCATCGGCTCGAAGTGCAGCATGTCGCATTTCGCGCCGGTTGCCGTCGGGCCGCGCCGACGCGACGAACGCTAGTCGCTCCGGTCGCGCCTGGCGTCAGACTAGCTCCACATATACCAAATTTGGTGTTACGTGACATCAATGGCCGACGAAATATATGACGGATTCCAACATGATACTCCTGACACGCGTTTTATGTCAGAACATGAACCAATACCACGCTCATAGCGTGCTCGCGCTGTTTCTTTAGCTCCACATATATAGTTTGATATCACGTGACGTGAATAGATGACGAAGATAAAGGACACATCCAAACATGTTAATCATGACAGGGAAGTTATGTACGGCCTCCTTTACCTCCACCTCGTAACGTTGTGCTGATTCTAAAGGGATGTATCAACCTTTCTCATTCGTGCCTCGCATACCATTGATTCCCACTGTACGTGGGATCTGCCAATTTTTTTGTGTGTGTGTTTTTATGCGGAGGGGTTTCGCGAACCACCAAAACTGGTTCGCAGACCCCCCCCCAGGGTCCACGGACTCTCGTTTGAGAACCACTCAATCTAAGTAAACGAAACGGTTGTCGTCCGACGTGAAGTGTTGAAGCCCTCCTTACCACTCTCATTTCGCGTCAGCCGGATCCTGCCCACGGCAAGTTATTTTTTCACCCACTTTTCTTTCTTAACATTACAATTGACCTAATATCTTCCCCTATACTTTCCTTGGCATTGTTATTTGTTAGTTTTCATTATTATTATTGTATCTAAAGACAAAAAACGAGCACTTAATAATACACTTGTTTCTTTTTTCATTAATGAGGGTCTCGTAATGGCAGACTCACTGACTTTAGGTTGTATACGAGAAACTAGTGTCAGCTGCCAGCTCGTAATAACTTCACGTGCTATGCGACGGCGCACTGGCTCATAAAGAGTGTGCCACACTCGCCGCCATGGCTACAGATGGCGGTGACTGACACTCCCACGTTTACATTCACATAGATACCCAATAAAAATGCTGGGGGGATAGCTGTCGGGGTAGCTCAGTGGTAAAGTATGGAACGCGTTATTCGAAGTTTGCAGGTTTGGTTCCTGCTCACAGCAAGTTATCTTTTCACCCAATTTTCTTTCTTCACATTCACATAACAATTGGGTCTAATAACTTCACCTATAAATTCCTTGGCATTATTGTCTGTTAGATATCATTATTATTGTGTCGAAACACGAAAAAAACAAGCCCTCTAGTGTACACTTATTTCCCTCATTCATTAACAAGGGTCTCATACTGGCAGACTTGGTGCCGTTAGGTTGTATACGAGGGACTACTGGTCGGCTGCGAGCTCGTAATAAGTTCACGTGCTACGTGACGCCAAAACAGGCTCATAAAGAGTGTGCCACGCTTGCCGCCATAGCTACAGGTGACGCTGACTGACACTCCAACGTAGAGTTACTGTATATGCTACCTTTAAAAGTAGCATATGCCGTATGCAGTAACTCTACTCCCACGTTTAAAAAATTCACATATATACCCAATGAAGTCGCTGCGTGATAGCCGCCGTGGTAGCTCAGTGGTAGAGCATCGAACGCGTTATTCAAAGATCGCAGGTTCGCTTCCTGCTCACGGCAAGTTATCTTTTCACCCACTTTTCTTTCTTCACATTCACATTACAATTGCGTCAATTGCGTCTAATAACTTCCCCTATACATCCTTTGGCATTAATGTCGAGTATATCTCATATATAAATATTATATATATATATATATATATATATATATATATATATATATATATATATATATATATATATATATATATATATAGGCGTGTGTGTGTGTGTTGCGTACGGCATGGTAAGAATCAATAATAACAATCACCACGAAGCCGAAGCAGTTCCCAGCTATCGTACGTATTCTACGGGCAGTGCTCAAAAATTGAGGAATCGTGTTTACCCTAGAATTGTTCCCGCAAAAACCAAATTTAAAAAATTGTGCCCGATGGTGAACAAAAAGCATGATAAAAAGAGATCTAGCCAAAATAAATGCGGTGTAAAACACAGGGACGCCTCACTACTCTGTGTACTAGGGGTAGTGAACAGAATTCCCTTAACATGCGGAAGGGTTTATATTGGGCAAACATGGCGTTGTTTCTATGTACGAATAAAAGAACACTCCGGAACCTTCAAGACCAGCACGTACGCGTATTTGCCTTCGCACTGCCACACGTGTGGATGCAGGCCCTTGTTCAACGAAACGACAGTGCTCTTCAAACATAGCGATCAGATCACAAAAGAACTAGTGGAAGCATTCTATATCAAAAAAAGGAGGGTCTGTGTGTTTAGAAAAAGTTGTTAACGATTTAGAGTACTTGGTACTCAACTATGTCTTGCGTCAGTCTGACATCAATATCTTTACATCAAAAAGAAGAAATTCTAATCAGTAGCATGTTTGTTTGAATGGAATATTCCGCGCCTGCGCAGTTGCCCGTAGCGCAAAATTGTTAATAATATCGACACGATCCTTCAATGGCCCTCTACGCATGTTCTGAGCATTTTTGTATTGTGTGTTCAGATAACTTGTATATTTCAATAAATTCTTCAGTTGAGAGCAGTGCTTGTTTGTGTTCTCTTCGTCCCGTGAGTTTGTGCGCTGGTACTGCCCATAGCGAGAAAACATGCAGGGAGCTCAATAAAACATGGCGCTGGATACTAACTAGAAGTGGGTAACTCGATACATCAAAGAGGCTTCGATAGCAGCTTCGCATATTCGGGCGTGACGAGAAAATCGTAAAAAATTCAACGTGGTCGGCCGATAATGTATAAAGGTATTGCACCTTCATCAATATGAATTACCCGACAATAAAAGCCCGCTTTCTAACCTATAATGCCACCAACACAACGTTATAACCATTGCACGGCGCCTCTTCTTTTTATCCCGTTTGATCAAAAAAATTCACCGAGCATGGCCCCGAGAATGACGTTCGTTTTGAAGAGAGTCGGAATGTTTGCGATGGGATTGCGCGGAAGCTATGTCATTAAGCACTGAAGCACACGAAAGACCTTTTATGAAGGGGCAGTAAACAGAATTCTCAAGGTAAGATTTCGACATGTCCCGCACTCTTTGGCCTGAACGTTATCGAAAACGGAGAGCTTGTTTTGCCACATCTTTCTGGAGAAGTACACTCCTCTCTTTCAAGAGCAGTTGTTTGAGCCGACGCTTTATTACCTCCCAAAATGGAAAGAACACAGGTATTTGTATTGACCAAGTAAACAGACATCATGTGTAATCTCAGTGAGCAGTCTTAATGTAAGAAAACCAAGTTATGGTTCACTTGAAGATATAATTACCCCATATTGCACTCACATTAGTTCTTTTTTTTTTCAAGAAACACTCTTTGATATCTGTATTTGCTGAAATCTCTGTCTTCAATCGCATGCTACGCCATGTGTTCAAACAAGTCTCCTTCGGCACTAAAGATAAAGAAGACGTAAAACCACCTCTTTGCCATAGACAAGGACTGCACGAAGAAGTCGTAAAACAATTCACTTTGACAAATATGACTTTTGATTTGCGCCCTTTGGCATCATTCAGCTAAAGAAATTTAATGCGGCGGAACGTGAATCCACCACCACTACACGAATCTACGAAAGCTAAGGTTAAGAAAAAAAAAATGGGCAGATTCCACGAACAGCGGGAATCGATGACATGCGAAGCACAAATAATAAAGGTTGATATGACAACTTTAAAATCAGCACAACGTTACGAGGCGGAGGTAAATGAGGCCGTACACGAATTCCGTGTCAATATTATCATGTTTGGATGTGTCGTTTACCTTCGTTATCTATTCACGTCACGTGATACCAAATTTAGTATATGTGGAGCTAACGAAACGCATGTGAGCACGCGATGAGCGTGGTATGTTGTCATGTTATTACATGACAAGCGTGTCAGGATTACCATGTTTGCACCAGTCATATATCTTGTCATCCATTGGCGTCATGAAACACCAGGTTTGGTACATGTGATGCTACAAAAACGGCCGCGAGCGCATCAAGAAGGGACCAATATATTCCAATGTAGCGTTGACGCGTGGGCACGCTGGGCACAGTGACGCTACGTTAGCAAAACGCGAGCACTCTTTTCTCTGACGCCAGGCGCGACCGGCGCGACCAGCGTCCGTCGGCGCGGCCTGGCGACAACCGGCGCGAAATGCGACACGCTGCATTTCGTACCGATGCGTTACCCACACACCACTGCGTCTCCCTCTTTTTGTGACGGAGGGGTGCCGGACACGCTGAAGCGCGCATGCGTCAAAGCAACGCAGTGCGGCGCGCGCCTGCGAGTGTATATCAGGGCCGGCGCCTGGCGTGGCAACGAAATGAACGCCGGCGAGCACGCGCACCGCGTCACGTCGAAATGTCTTGGCGCCTTGACATTGCAAGTAGTCATATTCTCACATGACACGCATCTCATGATTATCATGTTTGCACCAGTCACATACCTTTGTCATCATTTGACAACACATAATATCAAATTTGGCATATGTGAAGCTAGCGAAACTACCGCGAGTGCATCATGAGTGTGGCATGTATTCATGTTGTTACATGACACGCATGTCGTGATTATCATGTTTGGATATATCATTTTCCTATTTCGTCCGTTCGCGTCGCGTAATGCCGAGCTTGGTACATGTGAAGCTATCGAAACGGCCGCGAGCGCATCATGAGCGTAGAATGTAGTCATGCTGTTAATGACACGCATCTTATGTTTATCATGTTTGCACCCGTATCATACCTTCGTCATCCATACACGTCCAGTAATACCCAATTTGGTATATGCGACGCTAGCGAAACGGCCGGTACCGCATCATGAGCATGGCATGTAGTCATGTTGTTACATGACACACATGTCATGAGTTCCATGTTATGGTCTGTCGCTTGTGTTCGCCATGCAATCATGTCATACCACACCAATTTTACAACATGCCATGCGATCTAAACCCCTGCAAGAACTGCAGGACCATGAAATAGTAATTATGACATTTATGACATACATGTCATAATTTTCATGTTACAACTATTGAAATACGTTTTTCATACAGTCATGTTACGCCTTACCAAGTTTGGTATCGATGCCATTATTGAAACGGCCAGGCGAGCTAAAAGTTGTGTGCGGCTAGACAGACAGACAGACAGACAGACAGACAGACAGACAGACAGACAGACAGACAGACAGACAGACAGACAGACAGACAGACAGGAGTGTCCATGTAAAAATATTTTACATAGACACTCCTGCACTCAACTGTAAAAGTGTAATACGGTGACTTCCCCAACCCTCCCAGAAAACTGGCTTTCTATACTTTTTTTTAATCAACACCTTTCGCCTTATAATACAAATCTTTCTCTACGCAAAACCATACATCTAGGCACAGTATTTACTTTTCCGGTGGTGTTTTGTTTGTTGATGTCTTTTTTGGTGGGGGGGGGGGAGGTCGGAGGAGGTTGCGCGGAACCTTGTTTGCCATAGCCAGCATCACTTTTCATTTTATATTTATTAAACGCCACCATAAAATACATTATTCGTAGAATCACGCAGCTGAGTTAATGAACAGTCCGGTCAGGTCACAGAGACATCGTGTTCGTGTTTCAACCATTATTAATTTCTCCTTTGTATCATTACAGCAGGTATCCTCACTTGCAGCATGCTCTCAAAATGAGTTAGCTGGGTGAGCCAATAGCGAGAGAGAGAGAGAGAGAGCATTATTAGTCGAAGGCAATGCCACCGGTTGCTACACAACGTCGTCAAATGAATTTCCACATGCTCAGTGTGCTTCATTGTTGGTGTTTGCTTCGTGTTCAATTTCGAGGATTTTCTGAACTGTCAAGATAATGCCTTCAACATTGTTTTCGAAAACTTTCCGCAGTCTATGGCAAACAAATGGTCTCCAAGGCAGCGAAAATTTGGTATCGCTTAAGTTCTTTTTTGCAATGACGTGCCCCGCTTTCCTACTTTTTTCGTTGTCGGGAACTTAATGACGATATTGAGTAGCAGTCGTAGCACCAACGATCTCGTGAAATGTCCACTGAACGGCATCAATACCTTTTTGTAGTTTGCAATATAAGCTAACGTACGAGCGTATGCTATCTGAGGTTGTGTTAACAGATGTCATTTGCGCGCACACTTCAAAGATACTTGAGCTTTGCCGTTTCTATGGCGAAATAGAACATTGACTCAAAGAGAGCCTAATGCAACGGTATTGCTCAACGCTTCATGTCTAAAAAATCAGCGCTAGTGAATTGAAACAAGCTTGCGGCGCACACAAGGAACATACCCTGTTTTGTCCACGGTTTTGCTCATTAAGGAAAGAGAGTCAAGAGAAAAAGTATTTATCGTGTGGCATCGGTTGACAGATATTTATTCTCTTGCTCGCCATCAAATAAAGTCATGACAGATTGAGAACCACTGCAGGGCTTCGCCATTATTAATCACGACCATTTCGCTTCCAATAACATCACTGGCTCTGGCGACGTTGTTTAACCGCAAGTATGTGTGACTCATTTTACTTTCGCTTCGTCCTTGTTTTTCGTTTTCGCAAGCTAAGTGATGCACGGCCGAAATATTTAAGAGTTAATTAGTTTATGTCCTCTCGCTTTAGAGCTCCTTCCATTCTAAAGTTCTTGTCCTTTCATTCTAAGCAATAACCGCCTTTTTGTGTTTGTAGAAACAGCCACTAGTTACGACACACGTCCGTATACCTGCTTTACGACGCAACTCCGCCACGTATAACTGCACACATAGACAGAACAAACGAGGTTCGATACACTTGTGAGCTGTTTAAACAAGCAGACGGGAGAGTGACTGCCAGAATTCACCTGTAGCTGAACAGCCACTGCCGCTCGCGGAACCCCTTCGATTAGTGTTGTTGCGCTGACAGTTCTTCCCAGCTGTTGGATGGCGCGTGAAACCGCCGCGGCCGTAATTCCCCGAAGATGACCGCGGAAAGCTGTTGCACTGAAAGCATTGTCTCCAACGCAACACACTAGCACTCATGCCACCATGTCTTTCGACCTCTCATGTGGGCTTACTCGCTTGGAGGAGGTGGAGCTTCGGAGACTTCGCGTTGACGTTTCGCTTACACCAGCAGTGGCCAGCCAGCCACAGGTAGCAAAGCTGCCAGGCAGCGTAAGGAACCACATGCCCCCTTTGTGACACTTCTATAACTGAAAGGGACGTGACACGTTTGCTGCAATCGTGGCCAGGCCTAGAGCAAACCCACTTTCGTCATCTCAAAGCAGGCAGTCACTGACCCGATGACCCTGTGGTCTTAGAAGAGCGGATGCAAGGACCGATACTACTTGGATTTAATTCATGAATTCTACTCATTTGATTACGTGTAAAGCGTTTCTCGTGATAATATGGAAATATGTTATGCTGAAGGGCAGTCCTTGGATTTCAAAATTTATTTTTTTTTGAAAAAACTCTGAAGCTTGCACCGAGCCGCTCAAGGCTCTAAACAGCAAAACTGGACGACTCTTAAGACTAATCTGGTTGCTTCTAGGTTTTATTTTTTTAGGCCACAGCTAGGTGATGCAGGTTGTTGATAGGTTGATTCTAGATTGTTGCTAAGCTTTAGCTACGTGATGCTAAGTGATGGTGATCTAATGAGGCACATGTTTCTTCTTCACATAACATCGATTCTGAAAGTACGTAGGATCTGCCGGGTTTTTTTTCTTATCTATTTGGAGTGCCTGTCTACCTAATTTTTCTGTTCAATATTATTTGCTCAAACTGACACTTATGCTTTACTTATGAAGCACGTGCTGTTATTTCTTCACTCTTCGTTGAGCAATTGTGCAATAGGGACGCTGCAAACGAGAGCAAAAGTTGGGCGACCTGATTTGTTCTATTCTTCTCGTACATTGAGTAAGGGATTGATTGATTGATATGTGGGGTTTGACGTCCCAAAACCACCACATGATTAGGAGAGACGCCGTAGTGGAGGGCTGCGGAAATTTCGAGCACCTGGGGTTCTTTAACGTGCATCCAAATCTGACCACACGGGCCTACAACATTTCCGCCTCCATCTAAAATGCAGCCGCCACAGCCGGGATTTGATCCCGCGACCTGCGGGTCAGCAGCCGAGTACCTTAGCCACTAGACCACCACGTGGGGCCATTGAGTAAGGGATATTCTTGGTGTATGCCATTTAACTTTGCCTTTCTTTCCAAACACCCTGTCAACAAAAAAAAAGACTTTAGTTCCAGGGTTTGGGCGTCTTCAAACAGATATCCTAAGACAGAAAAAATCTAGCCAAATTATTTATGCATCATGTTATAGCGCAAAAGCTATATCTAGGGGCAGCACCTTAATTTTTATGTTCGTGCTTTGAAAGCCTGAAAAAAATTTTACTGGAGAAAATGTATTAGAGTGGGAGAGGCTGCTGTCATCAGATTACGATACACCGTTCTGACTTGGTACGATGAACACGCAGAGAAACTTATAGGAAAGTCGTCGGTTGATAGCCCACTAAACAATAAAAGTATATGGAACAAAACAAACCAAATAACATATCTGAGAGAAAAAAATTCACGAAACTAAATGAGTGGTACGCCAACAAACCAATGTTCAGTGATCCGAATAGAACCTAACAAGCACACGTATATATAAAGACTAAAGAATAAAAGACTTCTATACAAGAAACAAGGTGCCTATTTGATGCAACACATAAATGGGGAATATCGATCTTTTCCTGGTTCTGAATGGAAATTTTAAAGCGATGAAGAAAAAACTTGTTGCGAAGTTCACTGTAATTTGCCTGCGTATCACGTCGCAAGACACTAAATTCAGCGAGTTCAAAGCAAAGCAGCAATGCTCATTCGGAGCCGTTGACACCGTGGATGCGAAAACTAACCTCAGCCATCCAGGCCCTCATTCACGATTTCACAGAGTTTAGTGAGCCAGGCACGTTCAAAATGGGCTTGAAACTTTTGCGATTCGGTTTCGTGACCTACAGTAAGCAGCACCATCGCAAACACACGTTGCACCACAGCATAGCAGGAATGAAGAAAGATTTGCAGAGGACGCTGTAAAAAGAAACACGTCTTTGATGTTCCCAACGAGCGCATCGAGACACCCTAAAGAAGGCAAGGAATAACTACAGGGTGAAACTAAGTCATACCCACGAATGAGTGTTGTTGGGCTGTTCAGCGAGTAGAGAGAAAGCAAAATTGTTGTTGGGAAAATGTTGTTGAATGTTTGGCGAGTATGAAGAAACAAAAACTTATGTTGGGCGAAATGTTTTTAGGCTGTTCGGCGAATATGAAAAAAAGCGACGTTGTTGCTGGTCAAATAGTTCTTGGACTGTTCGGCCAGTATTTAGAAAGCAAAATTGTTCTTGGCCAAAATGTTGTTGAGCTGGCCGACGAGTATTAAAAAAGCGACATTGTTGTTGAGCAATTTGTTGTTCGGTGAGTATTGAGAAAGCGAAATCGTTGTGGGCAAAATGTTGTTGGGCTGTTCGGCGACTATGGAGAAAGCAACATTGTTGTTGGGCAAATAGTTGTAGGGTTATTCAGCAAGTATAGACAAACAAAAATTGTTCGGCAAAATGTTATGCGTTCGGGGAGTATGAAGAAACCAAAACTGTTGTTGGGCAAAATGTTGTTGGGCTGTTCAGCAAGTATAGAGAAAGCGACTTTGTTGTTGGGCTGTTCGGCGAGTATAGAGAAAGTAAAATTGTTGTTGGGCAAATTGGTGTTGGGCTGTTCGACGAGTATCGAGAAAGCAACAACATTGTTGTTGGGCAAATAGTTGTTGGGCTGCTCGGCAAGCACAGAGCAAGCAAAATTGTTGTTGGGCAAAATGTTGTTAGATGTTCGGGGCGTATGAAGAAACTAGAACTGTTGCTGGGCAAATTGTTGTTGGGCTTTTCAGCGAGTATGGAGAACGCTGCTATGTTGTTGGGCTGTTTGGCGAGTATAGAGAAAGTAAAATTGTTGTTGGGCAAAATGTTGTTGCGCTGTACGCGAGTATCGAGAAAGCAAAATTGTTGTTGAGCAAAATGTTTTTTGGGCTGTTCGCTGAGTATCGAGAAAGCGAAATTGTTGTGGGCAAAATGTTGTTGGGCTGTTCGGCGAGTATGAAAAAAGCAACATTGTTGTTGGGCAAATAGTTGTTGGGCTGTTTGGCAAGTATAGAGAAATCAAAATTGCTGTTGGGCAAAATGTTGTTAGATGTTCGGAGAGTATGAAGAAACCAAAATTGTTGTTGGGCAAAATGTTGTTGGGCTGTTTGGCGAGTATCGAGAAAGCAAAATTGTTGTTGGGCAAAATGTTGTTGGGCTGGCCGGCGAGTGTGGAGAAGGTAAAATAGCCACATAGAGAGAGAGAGAGAAAACTTTATTTGCGCATAACGCGGAGCATTCCAAATGGTCGGGCCCCTATTCCAGGGCTCCGCTGGCCCTAGCCATCATCTCTACCCGTTGGACCAGCCAGCGCTGATCAACAATGGCCGAGCTGGACAGCAGCGCCTCCCATTGTTCCTCTGTGTTGTTCATGTTGTGGTGTTCTTCATTGTGATGCGTACACTCCCACGTGATGTGAAACAGAGTTGGTGCGGCCCCACACCATGGACATATATCTTTGTATGCTGTGGGGTAGAATACATGCAGCCTGTGTAAGTTCGTGTATGTGTTTGTTTGGATTCTGCGTAATGCCACCGATTCCATTGCTGTGAGTTTCTTATGCGGTGCTGGATACACTTTTCTATTGTCCCTGTAATATTGAAGAATTGCACCAAAGTTAGGGTCTAGGGGCGTTGGATCCTCTATTGCAGTGTACAAGGAAGCTCGGTAATCTGTGAAGCCTCGAGCCGCCTCATGAGCAAACTGGTTCCCGGTGACGCCCTCGTGCCCTGGCGCCCAGATAATGGTTTGGGTGTATTCAATTGGGAAGTCCTTGTGAGCTTTGGTTAGAATTTGGAAGGCCTTCATACATATTCTACCTTTTTCGTAATTTCTACATGCAGCCTTCGAGTCTGTGATTATTGTCATTGGGGCTTTTCGCTCCCTGCCCTCCTTGATTGCCAGCGCGATCGCTATACCCTCCGCTTCTGTGATAGAGGCTTGGGCTATGGAGGCACAACTTGTAACGTTTCCTTTTCGGTCTGTGACCATGGCCACCATGCTCTTTACATTTGCCTGATATGGTGCGGCGTCAGTAAATCTCGCCGTATTCAGATATTTTGTCTGTTTATCTATGTAAACGGCTCTTGCTTTACGTCTTCCAGCATGTAAAACTGGGCCCATGTTATTCGGTAGAGGGCATATTTTGTACCAGGCTCTGACTGAGCACGACAATTCCTTAGCTCTTCCATGTGCCTGTACTTGTTCGCCGAGGCCGATCCCCTGAAGAAGTTTCCTGCCGGTTGTCGTCTGTAGCAGGCGGTTAATCTGGGTGGTTACTTGTGCCTCAGCCAACTCATCAAATGTATTGTGAAGTCCGAACGCTAATAGCTTCGCAGTTGAAGTGCTTTGTGGTAGTCGCAGAGCCGCTTTATACGCCATCCTTATTATTTTGTCTGCTTTTCCTTTCTCCTCTCTATTCATGTTGTGGTAGGGTAGCGAGTATGTTAGTCTGCTGATGACTAAGCTCTTTACCAAACGAAGCACGTCTTGTTCTTTCAGTCCAGCACGATTGTTCGTTATTCGAACTATCATACGAACAATTTGTTGAGCTGTTCGTTTAAGCATATTCAGTGTGTGGAGACATCGCTGATTGGACTGTAACCACATCCCTAAGATCCGAACAGTTGTTTTCTCTGGTATAATATTGCCGTCTAGCTTGACCTCAAGGCGGAGGCTCGGGTCTGTCCTTTGTTTTTTACTCTTGGAGAACCGAATGAGTTCCGATTTATCTGCTGAGCACTGAAGCCCCCTTTCTTTAGTGTAATCTTCGACGGTTTTAGAAAAGACGACGACGAAGTGATTCTCTCACAGAACGCTTGTGCCCGTGTCTCAGTGTTTTCAATTTGTTTTCCTGGAAATCCTGGGAGCTGCCGCTCCCTCCTTTGCGGTGATGCTTCAGGACACACCTGAGAATGTTCCAGGCGTGCAACCGTCGCGCCGGACTTCGTCGTCCAGGAAGCGTAGCAACGCGCCGAGCGACACCGACAGTGAGGCAACCGATTTGTATTCGGACGGCTTTGAGTCATCGGATGATGACTTCACGGTCGTCATGAATCGATCTACAAAACGAAGACTGCTGCGGACGGCATCGTCGGCAAGTGTTTCCACCGTTAAGACTGCACCACAGCGGTGGCCGCACACCATGCTGTTTATGCCCGAAGACCCTGCATCTAACTTGCGACTCCTCAACAGGCAAGTTCTTTCTGTGCTTCTCGAGGAAACCGCGCCGAATGAGATCAAAGACGTGAGGATCAATGCACGAAAGAATGTCCTTGCTGTAGACGTTATGCACCGTAGCGCACTGCAAAGCCTTCGGCACATGACAGAAATCGGCAACGTGAAAGTTCGGCCAATGGTCGCTACAGGTTGTAATGGCACTGTTGGCGTCATTTATGATGTGGATCTTTCCATCTCAACTAATGACCTGCCACTACTAATAAAGCCAGCGACTGAAGGCACCCGCATTACGCACATTACCAGACTCGGCAACTCACGCTGCTTGAGGCTTGTGTTCGAGGGAGACAGCCTTCCCTCGTATGTCAAAGTTGGCCATGTTCGCCACTCAGTGCGTCCTTACATACCGAAGCCACTGCAATGCTACAAGTGCTTCAAGATGGGACACGTAAAAGGTGTCTGTGAGAACAAAGTTGTGTGTCCGCGGTGCGCTGAGTCTCACTCAAAAGACGCCTGCAGTGCCACCATACTACGATGTCCAAACTGCCACGGCGCTCATGAGGCCTCATCCAAAGATTGCCCGCGGGTGCGAAACGAGCACGCGGTACTCAGGCGTATGGTGCGGGACAATTCAACGCACAGGGAAGCTGCCGCTACACTACGCCGACGACGGCGTCGTGGGCGAAGACCATCACGAAAAAACGGCTCTACCGATCGAGAGATGTCATCCTCTATCAAAGAGGCTGACCCACAAACACCGAGCTCACTGAAGACGGATACTGCCAAACAGAAGAAAGGGACAGCAGTCGCGCCTTCCGAACAGTGGCCCTCTCTTCCACGACGTCAACCTACTTCGGAGCTGCATCAAATCCCGCCGCCCTCGACGACCCCTCAAACCAGTGATGCGATGAATGAAGATCAAGTGATAAGCTTGCTGCAATCGCTGATGAGTACCATGCGTGTCCTACTGAGTAATATGAAGACTTCTGCTGCGCAGACCGCACTGCATGTGCTGGACACCCTGAGTCCGGTGCTTGCAGCTCTAAGGTAAAACCATGGCCAGCGAGGCACCGTCGTTTCGAGCGGAAGTCAAGAATGCATCTGTCTTTCAGTGGAACGCCAGAGGACTGAAGTCGCGCATGTCTGACTTTAGACAATTTGTATTTGTGAACCGCTTCCCCATCATTGTGATTTGTGAAACCAACCTGTGTGCTTCAATCAAGCTGTCAGGATATGAGTGCTTTATGTCCTCCACTCACAGAGACTGCAGCAAAGTTATTGTATTCATGCGCCATGACCTCACTTACGTTCACCACAGAGTCTCGCCTGATGAAGGGAATCAGTATGTGTGCCTTACTGTGAAGAAGGATAAGGTTGCTTTCACGATTATCGGAGCTTACTTATCTCCATCAAGCCGCCTTGACTGCGAGCGCTTACGCGGTATTCTGACATCGACGCTAAGGCCATGGGTGATCACTGGCGACTTCAATGCCCACCATTTCCTATGGGGAAGCTCCAGGGACAGCTCTAGAGGAAGAAAATTGGTGTCCTTAGCCTCGGAGTACGAACTCTGCGTTTGTAACGATGGAAGCCCTACATATTTACGCGGATCAGCCTATAGCAGCTGCCTGGACCTTACATTGGTTTCTCGCTCACTTATCAGGAAAGTGCACTGGTTTTCGGATCTGGAAACGCGGGGCAGCGACCATATACCAACTTACCTGTGTATAGAAGGTTTCACCAGCCCCAAGTCCTCAAGAGGCCTCAAGTACACCGATTGGCGGAAATTCAAAATGTTAATGGAATACTGCTGTACCGACGGCTCATCATATAACCTAGAGGACTCGATAAAGGATGTCCTGCAGAATACCACGCGTACACATTTGACTAGTCACAAGCGCACCGATTTCGACATCGAGCTTGAGAAACTTCGCGCAATACGCCGTTGTGCAGAACGAAGGTACCGACGGACAAAGTGCATGGATGATTTGAGGCTGGCTAGACGCATTCAAAAGAAAATGCAGCGGCACATGGATAAACTGGCTAGGCGACGTTGGACATCCTTTTGCGAGTCGTTGGATCCACGAAAGCCCCTATCACTGATATGGCGAACTGTCCGGGGTCTTAGCACAACCTTGGGTCAGCGACACCCGTTTACATCTCTGGCACTTCACCTTCGATGCAGAGAGATTGACGTCGCAGAATCTTTCTGTAGAAGAATTGCCGGTGATTCCAATTTCACAGTACCAAGAACGGGAACTTTTGACAACCCACCGCCCTCACGTGATCCCCGTATGGAATGCCAGTTTTCTATGGATGAGCTAGAGGCGGCACTGGCTCTGTGCAGACGTTCTTCAGCACCCGGTCCCGACGGCATTACCTATCGTGCCCTTTGTGATCTTGGAGATGAAGCTCGGAAGGCACTCTTACGCCTATACAACGACTCCTGGCAGACTGGTACCGTTCCCCAGGCATGGAAGTCAAGTCGCCTCATTCCACTTCTAAAGGCTGGTAAATCTCCTTTGGATATTGCCTCATACCGTCCCATCGCACTTGCCAGTTGTGTGGGAAAAACGATGGAACGAATGATTCTAACACGAATGGAGTGGTATTTAGAGCACTACGAAATCTATCCAGTATCCATGACCGGATTCAGGCGCGGCCATTCGTCAATCGACAACGTTGTTGATCTGGTGACATATGTTCAACACCAGAAAGCCTGTAAGAGACTGTGCGCCGCCCTGTTTCTAGACGTTAAGGGGGCTTACGACAATGTCACCCATGAAGCCATCCTTAGTGCTTTGGAAACAGTAGGTCTTGGTGGCAAGATATATATGTGGGTGTACAGCTACTTACAGCTGAGATCATTTTACGTGATGACAGCGAATGGCCCAACACCTGATTATTACAGCAGCCGAGGAGTTCCTCAGGGAGGAGTGCTAAGCCCTACCCTTTTCAACCTAACTCTCATTGGTCTAGTCGAGCTGCTACCTAGCACTGTAGAACTTTCTGTCTATGCTGATGACATCTGCATTTGGACATCAGGTGTGACAAGGCCTCAGCTTCGCGCCCGCCTTCAGAAGGCTGCTACAACGGCGTCATGCTATCTTCGTAAACAAGGCCTCGAGGTGTCCTGCGGAAAATGTGCAGTGGTAGCGTTCACGCGGAAACCAATGTCTGCTTACAGTATATCGATTAATGAAGAATACATATCGTTCAGCAGAAGCCACAGGTTCTTGGGAGTCATAATAGATAGAAACCTGTCGTGGACTCCACACGTGAACTATGTGAAGAAGCGGCTGATCGCAACATGCCACATGCTCAAATTCCTTGCAGGAAAAAATTGGGGAGTGCCCATATCATCCATGCTACAACTGTACAGAGTGCTGTTTATCGGATTCTTACGGTACAGCTTACCTGCAATGTCTAACACCGGCAAGACCAACCTGCGCGCAATTCAGAGCATTCAAGCCCAAGCACTTAAGATATGCCTTGGAATACCCCGCAGTGCTTCAACGGCTGAAACCATTGCCATCGCTCAAGATCACTCGATAAATACGCATATTATTACCGAGACAATGCGCATGCACCTCAGGCATTATGCCAGGACCCCTTCTCACCACCTGGCGAGCCTAGCTGCTGAAAGGCCCCGCACGACATACGGCACTATTGTCTCCAAGCATCGTTCATCGTTTGCTGAGACATACGCACCTGCATCAAAGCCAGTGCTTCCTCCTTGGAGCTTGAGCCGGCCGCGAGTTCACTTAATAATTCCAGGAATGAGGAGAAAATCGGACTTACCGACACATGCCATGAAACAACTGAGTCTATCCCTATTGGAAGAAAACTACAGTAACCACGTTCACATTTACACGGATGGCTCTACTACGCCGTCTAGTTCAGGTGGAGCAGTGGTTATACCATCACAAGGGATAACTCGGTGTTTTAAGACTTCACATGTCACAAGTTCGACGACGGCAGAACTCGAGGCTCTGCGCAATGCACTGGAACACATCAATTCAGAAGAAAGACCAGGTAAATGGGCTGTGTTTTCTGACTCAAAACCAGCGTTACAGTACCTGATATCAGTTCTCCGACGCGGATGCCACGACCAGTTGACCTACCAAACCGTGAAACTTCACCACCTGTTAATACAAAAAGGCCATGACATCGTCTTTCAGTGGTTACCTGGGCATAGTGGTATAGGCGGCAATGATTCTGCAGATCATGCTGCTCGCACGTCACATAAAGAAGCGAACAGCGTTCCGATACCGCTTTCAAGAGCGGATGCGGCGAGGCAGATTCGTCAACTGGCCCGCAGTCTCACACTGACTGAGTGGAACACACCAAGCATACGACGTACACGACTGCACGAGCTCGACCCTTCACTACAACTCCGGCCTCCACCCGGCCTACATCGACGTGAAGCTTCGCTTCTCTATCGCCTTTGGCTGGGAGTTGCTTTCACGAAAGCTTATACCACGTTAATCAGAATTACTGACAGTGCGGCGTGTGATGTTTGCGGCACCGACGAAAATATCGAACACCTGCTGTGTCATTGTCCTCGATTTGCCTCAGAGAGACAAGTACTTGCCAACGCAATACGGCGACTGGATGATCGGCCTCTTTCTGTGCAGGTGCTATTACAGCAACGTACACACGCCTCGACAGCCCACAAGGCAGTGAAAGCCCTGCTGCGTTTCCTGAGAAAGACAGGCTTGTGTGAACGCCTCTGACATGCGGTAGAGTTCTACACGCTGCAGTGAAACTACTGTCAGTCTCTCCCCCACCCCCCTTTTTTTTCCTCTCTTCCCTCTTTCTCGTCTTTCTTGTCCCCTTCCTTTATCCCCCAGTGTAGGGTAGCCAACCGGATGTCTTTCTGGTTAACCTCCCTGCCTTCTCCCTTTTTGTTGCTTCCTCCTCGACGGTTTTAGCTGCCAGTTGAAGCCGCTCTTCTTTTTCCGCCAAGCTACCCTTGGTTGTCCATACAGTGATGTCATCCGCATAGAAGGAGTGTCGGATGTCGGGAATACCTTCCAGTTTTTTGGCTAGACCAATCATGGCTATGTTGAAAAGCGTAGGCGAGATCACAGCGCCTTGTGGTGTGCCTTTGCTCGGTGGGTGGAAGACATTGGATTCGTCTTCTCCCAATCTGATAACAGCGGTTCTTTTAGTAAGGAAGTTCTGTACATATTTGTACGTCCTTTGACCACAGTTTATCGCTGCTAGCCTATCTAATATGGCCTTATGGCTTACGTTGTCAAAAGCGCCTTTTATTTCGATGGACATGACAATGTTTTCTCCTGCTTTTGGAACATTTGTTAGTACTTCCTCCTTTAAAAGCAGAAGGATGTCCTGTGTCGAAAGGTTCGAGCGGAAACCAAACATGGTGTTTGGCAACAAGTTATTTTGTTCAAGGTGCCATTGAAGTCTGGCATTTATTATTCTCTCAAACACTTTGCCTAAGCACGAGGTAAGAGAGATTGGCCTGCGGTTTTCTATTGCCAATTTCTTTCCTGGTTTGGGTATCATAATTATTACAGCATGCTTCCATTGCTGAGGTATAGTGCCATTCACCCAGTGTTTGTTAATGAAGTTTAGAAGCGCTGTTATGGCTTCGTCATTCATGTTGCGAATCATGGCATTGGTGATTTGGTCCGCCCCAGGCGCTGTGTTGCGTTTCATGCTGACGATTGCCGCTCTGACCTCGGCATGCGTGAAAGGTGCATCCAGTTCTGAGTTTGGGAGCCCAGTGTATTTAGCCTGGTAAGAGGCTGTGATGGCTCGGGCGCCGAAACACTTATTATAGATGTCTTGAAGCAGGTCATCTCTTGTGCCTGGATATGTGTGCAATAATCTTTCTAGAGATTTTTGTCCTTCGCGTTTAGTTTTCAGAGGGTCAATCATGGCTCTTAGGATATTCCATGTCTTTGCTGTTCCTAGGGTTCCATTTAGTGAATCGCAAAATTGTTCCCAGTTGGCTGTCGCGAGTTGATTAGCGTACTGTTCGGCTTGCTGCGTTATTTCTTCAATTTTCGCTTTGAGTTTCTTATTTCGCTTTTGCCTTTTCCATCTTTTAGTGAGGTTTCTTCTTGCTTGCCACAGGTGGAGAAGGTGAGCGTCTACTTCAGGGGTATTATCAGTTCTGGCGACAGTTTTGGTGTACATTTGCTTTTCATTTCGAATTACTTTGCACCACTCGTCCAAGTCGTCTATGGCGGTCACGTGCGCTTTTAGCGCTTTTCTATATGTGTGCCAGTCTGTAATTTTGACGGTGACGATGTGTTTGCGGATTCGGCCGGTGCGGATTGTGGTGCTTAGTATGTAATGATCACTGCCCAGGTTTTCAAGGGTGTTGTACCAGTCCACGCTGTGGCAGTTTTGTACTATCGTCAAGTCCGGACTTGTATCCATGGATACGCTGTTGCCTATCCTCGTTGGTATTGCAGGATCAGTTAACACAGTCATTTCCAGTTTCTCTATTTGTCTTGCGATATTCTTGCCTTTGGTGTCTTGCATCTTATATCCCCAGCTTGCATGCCTGGCATTAAAGTCCCCAACTATGATTAATGGATTCCCTTTCGCCAGTTTTGCTGTCTCTTGAAAGAGCTTGTCGAACGTTGCTCTCTTTTGTCTTGGGGGACTATAGATATTAGGTGTGAAGGCGCTCTTTCCATGGCTTCCTTTGTAGGTTATTTCTGTTATGATATGCAGGATATCCGCCTCTTCAATGGGCTGATGACATATTGCTGTAATTGAGTTATCGACTAATGTAGCAACTTTCCATTCTGCGTCCCCGGTACTATAAGTTTCGTAGCCCCGTAATTTCGGTTGTGTTCCGGCTTCCTGGACTACTATGACAGCAGGTGGCTTTTGTTGCGACGCCACCAGCTGCAACAGTTGCCCTCTTTTCCGCCGGAAACCACGGCAGTTCCACTGCCATATTTCGCACTTTTCTGACCGCTGCGTTTGATGATTAGTCATTATGCGTCTCCTGGTTCATGGCCGACAATCCGGGCCTGTTGTAAATTTTCTCAGCTTTTTCTCTGATGTTGATGCCTGTGGCATGTTTTCGCAAGGCTTTCGTGAATTCGACGTGTTGTGCCTGGATTTTCTTGTCCAGAATCTCGAGCTTTCTATCTACATTTATCATTACTTGCTCTATAACTGTCGGTATAACTTCCTTTAATGTTTCTTTCAGCATCGACGACGTAATCATTGAGTCACCTCCTGCATTCGGTTGCGTCTGCGATTTCTGGCCACTCTGGTTGGGTATAGAGTTTTGTTGCGGGTGCTGCGTTTGTTGCTTTTTTAGTTCCCTATTTTCGCGTTCTAGGTCACCTATTCTCACCCGTATTATCTCTAACTCACGTTCTAAGCGCGTGAGTTGTGGTGTTTGGTGTGAGTGTAGGGAGGATTTTGCTGCCCAGCTCACCTGGTTCTTCGCTTCCTTTTTCTGCGCCTTCTTGCCCTTGTGCTGTTTTTACTTTGCTTGGGCCTGCTTGTGGCCACCATTCCTGGAGTTGGAGCAGTCTCGAGAGCTGGACCTGGATCGGGATGTAGATCGAGATCTGGATCGGGAACTGGAACGGGCCCTGCCTGGCAGTGCAGAGTCCTCGCGGTCCGTGCTGAACCAGCGTTTCTTGAGTATGCCAGTGGTTTTTGGTGTGCTGTGTTGGTGCGACAGCAGCGACCGGCCCTTTTGAGGGACGCGTTTGAGTTTCTTGGTGCACTCCGATGCCGCCGTGGGATGGCGTCCGCCGCACAGGGCACATTCAGGATCGCAAGTGTGGTCCTCAGGTGGGTCTCTTAGGCGACAGTTACTGCACGCCTTTGTCATTGGTGTGGGACAAACATCCGTCCTATGCCCCTGGCTCTTGCAGAGTTTACAGTACTGCCGTGTGGGTTGATAAGGCACGCACGGCATTTCGCCACCGTAATAATACACGAAGCGTGGCAGTATTGGTCCATCGAACGTGATCACTGCAGTTTGTGACTGTCCGAGCATGCGGGCTTGAACAATTGTCACTCCTTGAGTGCGCACTCGGAGATGGCTCAGGAGTTCAGCTTCTGGCGTTTCGCGTTCTAATCCGTGTACCACTCCTTTCAGGTATCCAGCAGGAGTGGATATGTAGGTGTTCACGGGATAGTTGGTGCCATTGAGCTCCAGTGTCTTTATCTTCAAGATCCTTTCTGCTACATCTTCCTACGTAGTGCTTGCAATAATTATGTTTGATCCGTTGCGAAGGCGAAGCAGAAATTTGTGGCTGTTACAGGCCTCCGGGTCACCGCTCGCATGTTCTATCGCTCGCGCAACCTGGTATGCTTTCAGTTCCTTTAAACTAACCCTGGTCTGGGCCGCATGATAATCTTCATATCGTTTTTGGGCAGCGGCGCCACGCGCGTTCGTCGGCGGCCCCTTTCAGATGCTCTTCCGCGTTGCTCTTCTGCAAGCGTTCTAGCGCCGGAGCTGTTGCTCTCAGTTCCGCCTCGAGCAACGCTGTCATCACTCGCTGCGCGTTCTTGTTTCCTGATGCGTTTTTGCTGTCGCAATGACATAGCTACCTGCCACTGACCATTCTTGGCTTCGTCGTCGCGTTCCTCCGCAGAGTCTTTTTCCTTGTTCTCGGCGTCGCTAGTAGATTCCCCTTGTAGCACCTCGTCAGGTGAAAGGAAATCTTCGTTGGCGTCCACCGCAGAGCTCACTTGGGTTTTGATGTCTTGGTCATCCAAGTCCATAAGTGCCCGGGCTAGTTCCGGGTCGTTGTCCGTTGGGGTTCGGGCAGGTGCAGCGCGACGCGTCGGCCGAGAGCTGGCTGCTAGGACTCCACGTTCCGCTTCGCCGCGAGGCTTAGCGTGGCGCGTTGGCATGCTCTGCCGAAGGTTTTCACTTCCCAGAGGAAACCGGGATCGCTTGTCCAAAAGGGTGGTGTCAGCGTGTACCTGACGTCTTCCTGCACAATTCCCGTAGTTTCACTGGTAGTCACATGATTTTAACCGCTGCTAGGTACGATGATTGACGGAGCCGATGTGAACGCGTGTGCACTCCTCGGCGCCACCTGGCGGTCCTCAAATTGCCACATAATAAAAGAAAAAAATGTGCACTTTGTAATAGTGACGCAAAGATAGACGCAAAATCAGCATTTCTTCTTGCCTCAGTTTCTTGCTATCACTGTTTTTCTCTCTTTTATCACTGTTTTTCTCTCTTTTCCTCACTCTTTCTATTTTTTCTGTTCCTTCCCTTTCTTCCACTGTCTCTCTGCTTCTTGTTTCCTCTTCCTTTGTATCTATCTCTATTTGTTTATATCTCTTTCTTTCACTTTCTGTCTGGCTCTATTTTTCCATCTTTTTTGTGTTTCTTTCTATCTATTTCTCTCTTCATGTCTATTTCTTTATCTGTCTACCTTTTTAATATTTCTTTTTCTGGTGGTGATGGTGGTTAAAAAAGGAGAAAGACACCTAATCTCTGCAGCCTCGTCAGGAGCACGGCGCAGTGCCTACACCATGGTCATGCGCAACTTTTGGTATGTTGGCAGTAGTCTACGCACGGAAGGCGTTCACCCTTTGTGCTAGAGGAGAGGCAGTGCAATCAAGCGACGTTTTTTAATGGCCATGACTCGTTATTTGGGGGGGGAGGGGTCTAACAGATCACGCTGAAAGCGAACGTGTTTTTCTTTCTTTTTTTGCTGTCGGTTGATGGTGCTGTAGGCAACCACCGCAGAGCGCAGGCCACGTGTTCACGTGTTCTCTTTCATAAAGGACGACAGTGTACATCGCAATAATACCATGTACCTAATGTACGCACAAAAAATATTTTTTGAGAAAGCATAATACAATAAGGCAAATTGACTCTTGACAATCTATAACATACCAATATAACCCAAGTATACTAACAGTAGTAACGTAATAGACATGTTAGTCACTTGGATTGATGATTGATTGATATGTGGGGTTGAACGCCCCAAAACCAGCATATAATTGTGAGAGAGGCCGTAGTAAAGGACTCCGGAAATTTTGAACACCTGGCGTTCTTTAACGTGCACCCAAATATGAGCACACGGGCCTACAGCATTTTCGAATCCACCTAAAATGCAGCCACCGCAGCCGAGATTTGACCCCGCGGCCTGCTGGTCAGTAGCCGAGTACCTTAGCCACTAGACCACCGCGGCGAAGATATCAGTCACTTGGATATAGTGGAAATAGGTACAACAATAATTTAAGAAAAACACGCATACAAAATGAGAGCGCCAACAACAAAATCAGATAACCAAGTGTCGTCATGATTTCAGGAAGCTATTGGTTGTATAAAAAAAATTGTCTAAAGTAGTCATGCAGCCAGCACCGTATGCTTCCCATAAAAGCCCTTAGAAAAGTAGAAATTGGAGGGTGATATATAGGCGACCTGATGCCATAAAACACACAAAAAACATGAAATACGATAACTATATCATTGCTGTTTCTCCCAGCCAAGATGCTCTGTTTCCTTTTTTTTCG
The DNA here is from genome assembly GCF_043290135.1 of Rhipicephalus microplus. NCBI lineage: Eukaryota > Metazoa > Arthropoda > Arachnida > Ixodida > Ixodidae > Rhipicephalus > Rhipicephalus microplus. The sequence goes on from NC_134703.1 coordinate 76,290,841, forward strand.
TACCTAACCCTCGTGTGGTGCATATGGCTGCGAATAAACTTCAGTTCGTCGAGTATGCATCCGTGAAAAAGCAGGCAAAACAATAGCCATTGCCCAAAACAGCAGTGCGTTCCCCATTGTCTGGTGCCTTTTCAAAATGTTCACCGACGAGTTCGTACAACGTATCATCTTGTTTGCGCCCCTACGAAGTGACCGGCATATGCGATTGACTAAACACCATAATACGCTCTCAGCACATCAGTTGCAAGGGTTGCTCGTTTTACACAATGCAAATTTGGCTACAAAATAGTTGCGCTATTCAGAATCACTTTTCCTAGCTTGTGAACCAAAATAACTCGCCCTGAATGCAAATTAGACAACGTGTCGAGAGCGTATGATAACGAATTCCCGAGCGGTCTGTTTCTGGTACATGTCTATCTCTCTGTATAGCGCTTTCATGAATACGTCCAGAAATATACGTTTACAGAGAGTGACAGACCGGGCAGGAGATTTAACCAAGCAGACAGATTAACACAATGCATTTCTACGCGAGTTGGTGCATTGTCTGAAAAAAAAAGTACAGCGCGGAATGACGTGACAGAGGAGGAAGTAAACGGGGTGGACGCCACGCAGCCCCAAAGCCGAAAAAATCCGCATGCGCCATCCACGCCAAACGCACAAGAGAAAATGGGGAAGGAGTGCTAATTCTTGTCTTCCAGAGCCATTGTGTACTTGTTAGCAGATACCCACCCTGAAGCATCGATGACGAGCAGGTACGCACCTAACGGTCATGTGTCTATTTGCTCTCCATTCTCAGCCCATACGACATCTTCACAAAACACCACTCAACGAGAACAATGCTACAGACTCCAACAAAAGGAACAAGTGGCGCGAAGCAAGAAACAAGGCTTTGAAAACAATGTTCGCCACGTGGTGACTTGTCAGACAATGCCCCGTTTGGGAAGAAAGTCTAATAATGATTTCCGGTACACGTGTAATCACGGTTTCCTGGTTTTCACACGTGTGTTTACTGGGTACAAGCAAAACTGGAAGACAGTTCTGAAGAATTAATTTTGCCTTAGCTCGGGCCATGAACTAGCATAATTACCTTAGTATTCCAGGAAACAAAGCTTTTGTGAATACTGATTAAGGCACAATGCGGTTCTGTCTGCAGGTACCTGGGTAAGCTCATTAGCGTAATGAAAACCGTTGTTTATTTTCCAATTTCCCGACTGAATAAAACCCAATATGAAGAAATGAGATATCTTTGAAAAAGTTCAACAGAGAACGAGGACACAAAGGAAAGGAGACATCTGAATACACACCACAATAGGAGTTGTCAGAAATTGCTTTTCATTTGTAGCCTTTCTTTGTCGTGTCATTATTTTGTGAATGTTACGTACCAACAAGCCCACGTCGCTAGCGTTAGCCAAGTGAGAAGACCCGCAAGAAACATAGCCTGGTAAGCTTAATCACACAGTTGTCTTTCACGAGCTTTACGGCTAAATTTAAGCGAATACACACAATTGGGTAAGAGCGCAAGATTTATCTCTGACAGAAGTTTGACACTGCTGTACTGCCTAATGTTTCATCACCAGTACGACGCTCAGGAAATTTTTCGCGTTTTGGCTTGTAGTTACTTGCGTTCGACCAACCAAAACACCAAATCTTTTCTTCGTTCTCTACATGTTCATCGCCGGGTCGCCGCAGGTGCTTTTTATCAGGTTAATAATAATTTTTATTCATAACGTAATTAATTTTTATATCAGTCTACCATATCTGCAGCCGCAGTGTGAGAAAATATGGCCCTCTTTTTTGGTTCCTCTTGTACAGGTGCGCTTGTTATGCTTTTATTAAACCATCTGATATAAATCCAGAAGAGAAATTTTTCAGTTTGCATTTCAACTTAAAAAAATGCGCAAGCACGTGGGTTTTTTTAGGCATGGCCAGCAAAGACTCATAGATTCATAGATTCTAAAGACTCAAAGACTCATAGATTCTAAATGAATCATAGATTCATTTAGAGATGCTGACTTTAATTTGACTTTTATACCGAGCAAGAGGGATTCAGAACAATTTTATCTCATCATTCTTTTCCTCTTCATTGCGCGCCTGACTGTAACGCAAAAAATAAGAATATCTGGAGTTTTACGCACCAAAACCACGATATGATTATGAGACAGCGTAGGGGAAAGCTCTAGAAATTTTGACGAATCGCTGTGCTATGACATGGCATAGCACATGGGCCTCAACCATTTTGAACCTACTAAAATGTGACCACCACGATAGGGATCGAACTCGTGACATTCGGGTCAGCAGTACAGCACCGTAGTCACTGATCCACCGTGGCGGACGACTAGCGCAAAAGTACGCGCGCGATCCAAGCACAACTCAAATGACTGCGCAAAAGCTACAGCATAACCTCGATGGCCCAAATATTTATTTCAATAAGTTATTGCATTTTACTTTCTTAAGCCGCGTAATCATTTTGGTCTTCTAAGGTCAATTCACGCGCATTTCGACCCCATTGAAATGCTATCGTGATTGCTGGGAATCGAAAACGCGGTATCAAGCTGCGCAGCGTTTGAGGATAAGCTACCACTGCAGGTCCTAAGATCCTTGGAACTAAACTTGAGCTATGGTAAAGTTCAGTGAAAATAATCTTAATAAAAGCTATAGGATTTAATGTCCTAAAACCACGTATCAATATGACTGACGCCGTATAGGGGAGGGCTATGGAAATTTTGATCGCCTGGGTTTTCTTAACACGCACCTGAACTTAGGTACACGGGCCTAGAGGATTTTTTTCTGCGAGGGAATGTTACCACGGTGGCCGGCATACAATGTCGCGATTTACGATTAACAGTGGAACACTATAACCACCCCACCAGCGCGGCAAGTTATTTCGTGAATCTGACCATCAAAGTCAGCTAAAGTCAACGCCGGCGAAAGAGCTTCCGCGAAACGCAACTGCAGCATGTTCAACGCTGGCGGAAGAGCTTCCGCGAAATGCAATTGCAGCGTGTTCGCGAAAACGAATAGCAGCTCAAGCGTTGCCTCCAACATTGGCTCCAACAACGCTGACTAAGCACATCTCGGAGGCCATGGCTAAAGGCAAGTATTTCATGCCACCGCCATCAGAGGCGCTGATCGCATCCGAGTTCATTGCACGTTACCGCTTACAGCGCAGACAGCGCCAGGCAATGTCTGTGTGTTGTGTTACGGTGAAAACGTTGAAAGATTGCGTGCTTTTTGAAGAAGGGGAAAATGCACCCAATTTTTGTCTGCCTAATTGGCTACGTGGTGCAGTGTCTCGCATAGAAGATAAGAGAGAGGGGATAAAAAGAATAGCAGAAAGATAAAGAACACAGCGCTCCCACCGCACAGGAGTGGCAGAAAAAAATAGAGAATAGATGAGATAGATTGCGGACATGGTCGAAAGAGTCCGAGGACAGGGCACCACTCGGTGAAATCTATACCCCCAGGATATCGCGGACAGCGGGCCGATTGGCAAGAGCTACGCTGGCGACGGAGATAGTGGATGACACAACCGTTCAAGCAAGGAATGCACCAAGTGACTCCCACGTTGTCGTGGAGTGTGCTGGAAGCGTTCACACTTCCCGGAGTCTTTCAATAAAAAATACATGCCATAAAGTTGATTCTTTGGAAGCCAATTCAAGGCTTTCCCAAGCCAAATAAAATCGAGCTATCACTCGAATGACTTAGTTTAAACGCTTTCAAGGACAGCATTTTTTTTCAATATCTCTCATGTTTCGACGTACAGTCGTTAACACCTATCAACGACTGCGATGAATTACAAATACCACCACCACCACCACCATCACCACCACCACCACCACCATCAACATCGTCATCATCAGCATCATCAGCCAGACTACGTCCATTGCGGGACAAAGGCCTCGCCCATGTTTCGCCAGTCAACTCGGTCCTCTGCTTGCTGCTGACATTTTATACACACAAACTTCTTAATCTCATCTGCTCGCCTAACTTTTTGTCTCCCCCTAACAAAGGTGCTATACTGTAGGGACGTTTCGTTTGATAACCAATCTGATTCGTGCAGTTGAGCGGCCTTGTGAGCGCTACATCGCCAAGAAAACCGAACATAAAGATGTGTGCAAAAAGCCCATTCTTTACCCAGGTCCTGATTCCATGCGACTAGCGTGTTCACGGAGCTTCTTGCACATTTCAAAGACTCTGAATACCTGGCGCTTTCGCTAGATTTATTCGTACCTATCTCAGTCAGCTGAACCCTCTGGAGTTGTCGTATATAGTTTTGTTGGAGGTGACGCCTGATTGTTGCAAAATTTAATTTTATGTGAAACACCGTTACGTCATGTGCATTGCTGTAGCGTCCAAGTTAGAAATCGAAATTCAAAGTGAGAAGTTTCTCTATAGCAATATCTTGAGCAGGGCCGATCGGCCAATGGCGCATTCGAAGTTGACAAGTATGCAAACAGAGCTCACCCATTTAGGTGAGTTTTTAAGTTTATGGACATGCAAAATCATTTCCATCATCTCACAACGCGACCTTCCATGTCTAAACATTAGCCAGAGGGTACGAAATGAGTCAGAGTAAAGACTCAACTGGGCTCACATTCGAAATCTCGAAAGCAGGCCATTCCAAGCATACGAGTAGTTCTCCCTAAAATATCACTGCTGCGAAATCAGTTTGTGACGATTGATTAAAGGCTGTCGTTAAAAGCGTGGCAATGTTAAAAAAAATTAAACCACTGCGCACTAGTAGCGCCGTTCCTGCAGAAAAGATAGAGCTGCGCGGTCTTCCTTGCTTCCATTTTATTTTCATGTTTTTGTCCAAGTGTTAACATTTTTTCTTTACTTTCCTGTCTTCTTCGTTTGCTTCCTCTCTCTTGCCTTTATCGCTTCCTTCCACTCAAAAAAGTAGGCCGGCGTTGTGCCTCTACAGGCAACAGTTGTCAACTTGCTCTCTCCCTCATTTCTGGGCGACCCTGTATTCTGCATATGCAGATCTAAATACAACAACAACAACAACAACAACAACAACAACAACAACAACAATAATAATAATAATAATAATAATAATAATAATAATAATAATAATCCTGGTTCTCCGTACACTTCTAAGTGATAAACTTATCGTTACCAGAGGGTTTTTATACAGGTATATTCTACCGGAAGTACCTATCGTGCGTTCTCACTTCTAAGAAAAACATTCGGGCGCTCAAACGTGTAGCCCACCCGCCATTGTCTCTGCCCATTATTCATCGTATCACCACCCTGGGAAAAAGGCTTTCTAGGAGTGCAGAATAAGGCGCCAAAGATAACTGAGATCGCTGAAGGGTGGATGAAGAAACCGCCAGATCTGCGAGGAACGCGCAGCACAGTCACAGCGAAAGCTGGAATATTGATTGATTCCAGTCACAGCGAAAGCTGGAATATTGATTGATAGGTTGCGCCAGGATTCGCCCTGAATCCTGGCGCAACCTATCATGAGGAAGAGCGGCCTTTCTGGAGCCTTTGTTAAACACTCTTGGGGTATCTGCTGCAAGAACACTTGCAATATACCGATTAGGTCATAAATCATCATAATTTCTGTTTAGTATGTGGGCATTTACTACATCATTCTTCGGAGAAGTGCTACGCAGTTGCAAGGATTTATGTGCATCTTGTTGAATCTGTAGCCGGCTGTAGCCGGCTACGATGAAGAATTATGCCTGAAGCTTTTGTAATGGGTTGGAGCATTCGACGACCCGACCATAACGCAATTCGAATCGTATGACAACTAGTTGTTCTCTTGCTGTTCAAAAACACCTTATTACTCATATTAACATGATTCCTTACCTGACATGAAGACTGCATAGGATCAGTTAGCAACGAAGTTCCAAGCACCGGTGTAGCTCAGTGTTATATTAGTATAGCGGGCCGGCACGCAGGAAACCCGCGCTCTAATTCTATTCTGTTTCTGGGACGCTTATTTAGCTTGCTTTTTTTTCCTATTCCGCAATTTAGTGTTTACAGACACCGGCTAACGCGGACAACTACGGCGCCAAAGACGACCCTTGTTGTGATCTCATACAACAGCTTTCGCTGTAAAGAAAGCCACAATACACCATACGGGAGAAGCAGCGAATGCGTCAGCAACAAATCGTAATGCTATGCGAAGTAAGGCTGGCAGCCAGCTCCTTTGGATCCGGTCTCGCGTTACTCTACAATGCGCTGCTGTAACAAAATATGGCTGCTTCAGGGAGAGCAGCTCTTTCCACGCAGTCTGTTTGCGCTGAGAGTGCAGCACGCAGGATAGTATACGAGTCACGCACTGATGACTGCTGAGGTAGCGCGCTCCAGCAACCACGACTGCACCCATAGCATCAAGGTTCACAGTTGCTGCTCGAGCGACACCACCCTCCCATCTCCCGTCGAGTTTCTTCACGCTCATTCAAGACCAGTGGGACTTTACCCCTCTGCTTGAGCAGTTTCGACGGCGAGTCTAACATGTGGAGGGATGTTGTCGCATGTGCCCTCCGAGCGACAGAGACGGGCCGGCTCGTCTCGCAGGCATCTTAGCGACGTGTGAACGTAGTGCGGTGAACAGAGCGCGAATAACATGCTCGAGGTTTTCTTGCTGTTTGCTTCCAGGTGGTACATGAGGTGGGCTCAGTGCATCAGCGTAGGTGCGCTTGGCGGACTCTTTCGTGATACATTTCTCACCAGCGTTGACCACTTGCGTTGACTCAGTACCAGCTCTTGTCGGATTTAGGCGCGGAAAATTTCCTGCGTACTCATTGTCCAAACCGCCGTGTTGTGGCGTGCCGGACGTCTTCTTTGTGAGTGATGGTTCGTTCACAGTCTTCGGGCCGAGGACAAACGTCTTATTTCTTCGCTGCGCAGCTGTTCGTGCTGGACATCGGCTGTAGCTAGCTGGGTGGTCACTGCCACAGTTTGCACACATAAGTTTTTTTTTATTTGTACACGTCTTAAAGTCATGAGGCCCCCCACAGCGCTTACAGCTCTGTTCCCCGCGACAGTGCTTAGCAACATGTCCAAAACGCTGACATTTAAAACAGCGTGGGGGTGTCTCCACGTAGTCTACAAGCTCGTGTCTGGTGAAGCCAAGGTTGATCTTCTCTGGACGTTCTGAATTAGGACCGAATGTGAGAACCACAGAGTCAGTGCGCCTTGATTCCCACTCGGAGGATGAGCTTCGGACCCGTCGTATGATTCGTCTTGCGTGGTATACTTCCTGAGGTCTCATGTAGGTTAACAGCTCTTCCTCCGAGTACCATCTTGGGACTCCTTTTAAAATGCATGTATTTTTCATGTAGCTGTGTGGTACACGGGCAGATATGGCAAGGCCACAGATAGTATTGGTCTCTAGAAGCATATTAGCTTGGTGTTCCGTCTCTACATCCAAGAGCAGGGCTTCCTGTGCTGTGAAATGTCTCTTAACGGGGGCTCCACCGAGACTCGTTTCAATTTCCGAGTATAGGTCAATAGGATTCACTTGCCTCAAGTTAGCTCCTTCGGATGTTGGAGCAATTAACACAGGAATGCCCACCGTCCTGTCTTTGCGATGTCGCACAAGGCGGAAACCATTCTCGTCCATGTCTAGATCTGTGAGGTTCTCCACGTATTGGTCCCCGATGACATTTTATTCGTACTCTGATTCAACGCTGTGTTGCCGCTTGCAGTCAGGCATGCTTGCGCAAACCAGCTGGTGCTTCTGACCTGGTGTCACACCTTGGGAGGTCATGGCGGCACTCTCACTGATGCTTGTTTTGGTTCTTCTAGCACCTTTCGACGCGGTGGGCTGCGCAGCCCCCGTCGGTCGCCGATATGGCAGGTACCTTTTCGAGTCGTCCGACGTCTTCAGCAGTGCTGAGCCGTAATATAAGCAAAAATAACGATAAATGCAGACAGAGCTACTTAGCCAAGCAGCAACAGCAACAACTGGTTTTTGACAGGCAATACATGTCTATCGGTGACATATGTCGCTTGCAGAAACAGACATGTCGCATGCAGACGCTGAGTGACAATTCGCCACATAGCCGTAGTTGCTAGCCAGACTTGCTCACAACTCTGCTACCTAAAGGCAGCATATATACAGCGACTGCATGCTGCTCAAAAGAAAGACGTCTGCGCTTTTATTAAACCCATATTCAATTTATTTCTTGATTTTCACTAACAGTTATTCCTTATTTTGAAAATCAAGAAATAAATTGAATATGGGTTTAATAAAAGCGCAGACGTCTTTTTTTTCTTGATTTTCACTAACAGTTATTCCTTATTTTGAACTTGGCGTCTCTCATAATCATATAGTGGTTTTGGGACGTTAAACCCCACATATCAATCATCAATTATTTTGAAGTTATGAGCCGGCAACATACGTATGCAATATAGGTCTTGAACTACAACCATTAATGTCGTGCATATTTTTTACGAGTATTTTTTGTCGAATATTTGGAGTAACCAAAAATGTGTGTTCGACCGAAAGTACTTAAAAGAGCAAGCAGAGGGTCATGCGGTGCTCGCACCAAAAGAAGGACGTTCATATACACAGCAGTCGGTATGGGCAAGTACGTGCAAGAAGCGAACATTAGACACGTGGCTGTTAGCTTTTTTTTCTGATGTACAAGTATAATGGCGTCATCACAAATTATATCTCAGTCAAGCTTTTCTTATCCTTTTATATTATAAAGAGAACACCGGAATATGGTGCTTTTCCACAATTGCGCATCATCATTTGCATTGAATCTTATTTTGTTCCAACGATCTTCGAGATAACTATGATTTAGTTGAGCGTATGTTTCGAAACGGCGCATATAAGCTGTCTTCCACGTGTCGTTGATGTCGCTATGGCCATTTTCTGCAAATTGGCACTACAACTCTCTCTCTTTCTTTCATTTTCATATGTACCTGGCGTATGATGAAAGGAAACTGGGCTCTTATTTTCTATGGCAGCATTTTAAACAGATAATGGCTGGTTGATGATATTTCTGTCTACTTCCATTAAAAAAACACTTTCTGTCTGACGTCAACTTGTACGGGCTTAAGATATATAAATGTGCAGCTTTTTTGTTGAATAGTTTATTGATTTAGGAAAAGCACGTGCAATGACGCTTCGTTTGGTTGAAAAGCAGTTTGTTATTCAATCGTAACGCATGTCTTGATTTATGATTGATACGATGCGTTTAACGTCCTAAAATCACCACATGATGAAGAGATACGCCGCAGCGGTGGGCTCCAGAAATCTTGACCACCTGAGTTCTTTAACGTGCACCCAAATTTGAATACACGGGCCTACATCATTTTCGCCTCATCCAAAATGCAGCCACCGCATCAACCATAATGCAAATCAAATTATCCTAAATTACGATTTTCAATCAGAGTCAATGTTCCCGATGTCATTAATAAATTTAGCAAAACTTACGTCAACAATAATTACATCGACGGTCAGCAGGCATATGGTGATTAGAATAGGTAATAATTCACAGGGTCCCTCATATATTTACTAAAAACGACTGGAAAGAGAAGGTCATCTTTCTCATCCCCGTCGATGTATTGGGCATCCACCAACCCTCTTATAGATATTTTTTGCACCTACCGTCGTTTTATTACAACCTCCGTGATCAACCCACATTTCACCAATCTAAGATATCATTAGAGGACGTCATAGTGACATCACAAATTTCTGCAATCTGTGACGTGTAATGACGTCATATTGTCCCATCATCACTGGATGTACATTTACTCGCATCGAGGCACCCCAACTTTGACGGTGAATTTCCGAGCTAGATGAGGCGTGTAAGGTTTTCGCGTCAATAACTGAACCATGGCCGGTCATACCAGCCACACGTCCGGGTTGTATCGTAAATGTTGCACAACCAGCTTTGCATTTTCTGACATTTAGTTCCATAAACCACATTTCCCACGATGCTGCGCAGTAAATATGCGCTTAATGCAAATTCAGTACAGCTGTATTTGTGCAGTTTGTGCAGGACTGAATTCTTGCCACAGACCACAACTTTAGGATATTGAAACCGATAGGCCAGCGATATTGCCCGTTGAAGGCTTTTTTTCCTGAAGCCGGTAACCACGATGTAGTGGAATATCTACCATGACCTCATCCCAGCTTCAATTTTATACTTATTGTTTTCGTGAAGTTCACGAGAGAGCACGTGCTGAGCACTTTCAGCCTTCAGCTACGCGTTTCACGAAATACGCCACTAGGTCCATACGCAGCCAGGCCATACCTTGCGCGAAAGTGCCTCGATGCGCACCAGCCAGCTGCTGGGGAGAGGGAGCTCAAGCATCGGCTAACGTGACAGAAATGATTGAAAAGCTATCCTCAAGTTTGCTCAAGTTTTCATATGCAAATAATGAGAACAGTGCTACTATGTGACGTAAGAAGGCAGGGATGATTAGGAGAAGTAGACGAGGAAGAAGTGCTTTCGAATAAACATGGCGTATGAGCCAGGCCACGTCTCCCAGCCATCATAGCGTCACGGGTGAATGGGGCAGAGGAAGATAATGAAGACGAAGAGTCAGAAAAAACTGGTGTTCTGACTGACGTCATGTCTCATCCGTTGCAACTATACGCGGAAAAACTGTTCAATGTAGCCGAAAATAGCGATAACGCAAACCTAAAATTTTCATAGCCAGGCGAGGTCCTAAAGTAGCTAATATGGCACGAATCAACCACCACCATCAACCCTGAAAGCTATATCAACAGCCATTTTCCCGATAGAGAATCAAAAGAAAAAGGGAGACTGGTTGACCAAGCACATATTTCGTTGACTGTCATACATGAGACGAAAAGGAAAGGGGCAATGACAGATGACAGCGAGAGGAAAAAATAGCAGCAGCAAAATAATCAAATGAAGAAGTCTTAGTGTGGGCACAAATAACACGTGTGACTAGTTCATAACCGATTGTGAATAACCAGTCGACTTCTCAAAGCACAACAAGGCCACTGTGGCCTTGTGCACGTATGAAAGCGTAGACCAACGCCCCACGATCTTGTTTTCTGATACCAATCTTCTACCAAAGTGGAGAAGTTTGGTTTCTAGAGCGCATCAGTAAAGTCTGAATTATAAACAGTGGCGCAGAAAGTATTCAAATGGTCTCATGAAAGGCGCAATATTTACACGCTACGCTCTTGGCAATTTCCCCGCGAAATTCTATAAATCAGTGCGATGATGGGCATCTTGTAAGTACATTGTGGAAGTCATGATCAGGTTAATCATTCTTACGTACTTTGCGTTATATGTATTTGTCAAAGGTGGGATTTTCGTTTACGCGGCCGTATCCCACCGTCGAATGCGCCGCCCACGTGTCCACCCCAGTCAAGAGTGCAGCGACACCTCCCGAGTTGTTTTTTTTAATATTTGATTTTCGCGTCAACCAGCTTTCCAATCGCAAAAACCATTTTCTTCCCAATACAACGTGACCACTTTCTCGATCAAGGGTCAGCACAGCAGAAGGCAGGGGGCATGCTCACTGCCTTTGAATAAAACCGAGGAGATTGAAGAAACGGGCGTCCCAGAAACTGCGCTTTCTTTCTAGCTTGCTGAAGTTTTCGGAACACAACGTGCGCAATCGGCTCCGAATGAAACTCGTTCTTTCTAAGCGGTGCCCAAAGTCGAACGTTTCCGGCAGTGCCATCCCCAGTTGTTTACTTGAAGAACAGAAAGTTCGCAAATGGAAACCGCGTCTAGGTTTTTGCTCGTCTTTTCCTTTTCTTCCCACGTCCCTCTTGCCTATCAGATACTACCAAAAAAAAAAAGACACAGTTGATCCTGCCCTTGTTTTCAACTGACTTTAACACTCCAATCATCAAGGTTTGAAAGTTCAAAGTGGTTAAATGAAGGCATTTAAGGTATAAAACGGCACAAAGTTACAGAGTGATCTCTGCTTTTATTTCCTGTGATTAAATACTGCTCTGCGATGTTGTTTTTTGTGTTCTTGTAGAATCACATTAAATATGCCTGCACACCTGAAACAGTAGCCAAGAGACAAGAGCGCAGTCATTGTGGTTCATGTCACTCTCACAGCGACGACGCTACCGTTAAAGGGCCACTCACCAGACCCAATACCGAAATTTAGTTAGACCGTGGAAGTTGTTGGGTGGCGGATGAGGAGCATTTTGCCACAACTTTTTTAGTCGGTTCATTATGAGCTGAGAAAACAGATTTTTTTTTCTGAAGCGGCGCGAAAAGAGGATGAGAGGAGGCGAGCTCGAAACCCTTGCCACTTTTCCGCGTAGCCTTCGCAAGCCAAATCTATTCCCTGCCTTCTCCGGCACCTGACCAAGAAGTCCTGTGTGCATTACGTGGCCGAACAAGCCGAATTCCCGTGCATGCGAGCAGCATTTTTTTTTCACCAGCGTTGTTGTTGTTTTGACGTTTACTGCCTGTTTCAGCGGGATGGTACCAGCAAATAAATTAGCCACCAGCCACACCAGCAAATAAATTTGCCCCGCATCTCGTTTCAATTTACGACAGGGGGGATGAAAAAAAGAACGCTCACGTTCCCTTTATGCATCTCATTGTTTATCTAGAAAATTATTAATCTCTTTAAGCAACAAATAAAGAAACTACGCAGGTTGTGTTAAATAATTTTCGCCATGTCACGTGCAACTGTTGACAACTTCAGAGCACAGTCGTCTACGTAGAGGACCGATGTCACTGCATTGCCGTGTGCACATTGTCATTCATACGCGCACGTCATGCCCTCATTCTTCAGGCGCGCGCCCGCAAAAGGAAGGGCGAGCAGCGTTCATCGTGAAATTTCACCCATTTCCGCGGCACGTAACATTGCGAAATTTCGCAGACGTGATCGTGAACGCCTCATCTACGCATTGCACTTCTCAGCTCGAAATTGTAAAACATGGTGAATGCCCTTCAAGCTCAAGGCTAAAATTTTAGGGGCAGGGGCGAAGCTCCTTATAGCGGCACCCGTTCGTCCCTCGTAGCCGTTGTAGTATGTAACAAGTATAACATTTTTACCTCCAAGGTGGTGCCGGCGAGAGATTTCTTCTGTGCGTTGTTGAACAATAAAAAATAGGGCTTAATGTACATGCCAACGGCTGCTAATGGGGATTGAAAGACAGGAGCATTCGGCTATTGGTTAACGCGCACGCTGCGATCCCCATTAGCAGCCATTGGCATGTACACTGAGCACTATCTGACAAGAAAGGGTTGCTACATTATACTAGCTGGGGGTAACCCTAAAGGTTTACCGAGCGTTGGGCCGCAGTGTCATGAATACAGTGAACTATTATATACCATGAATTCGAGGTGGTTAAACGTGGGAAGAAGACCAGAAGCACAAGCCGTAAGAAAGTCTGCGTGTGCCACCTCTCATTTAGTCCCTGGAATTTCCGCTGGATGACGGTGCTTTTATATGGGGAATATATGATGAAAAGATGCGAGATGGTGGTACTTGGAGTGTTGAATAGATGGACAAATGGACACACAGACAGATGCATGGAAGGACGCATGAACGGACGCAGGGGCGGATGCAGGGACTAACGCAGGGACGGACACACGAACAGACGCAAGCACGAACGGGCGGATGGACGCATGGACGGTCACACAGACGGACGCATGGACGGACGGAAGCAAGAACGAATGGACGCACGAATGCTTCGACCCACTCTCCATCATTCACTCCGTGGATATGCTGCCAATTGTTTTCTAACAGCGAAGCTGCTCAAGTTAGCTGTAATTTGTGTGGGCGTCTCGTCAGAAAATTATAATCATCATAAACGGGTGTGTACCAGAGACATCGGCTAAATCCTACTCCTCACCGTTCGTCCACTGAAAACTAAGAAGGCAAAAGTACGCATAAAAAAAATTGGCCCTGTATCTGCATGTTACACTGCAAATGTCGCCGAAGGACGACAGTCTTACGTCTGGATAGAGTGAAGAAAACGTTTATTTGATGTTCTGCGCAAGAAAATTGGTGGATGGTATTCTGGAGGCACTGCGTTAGAGTGCATCGAGCAGCCCCGCCATGGTGGTCTAGTGGCTAAGGTACTCGGCTGCTGACCCACAGGTCGCGGGATCGAATCCCGGCTGCAGCGGCTGTATTTCTGATGGAGGCGGAAATGTTGTAGGCCCGTGTGCTCAGATTTGGGTGCACGTTAAAGAACCCCAGGTGGTCGAAATTTCCGGAGCCCTCCACTACGGCGTCTCACATAATCATATGGTGGTTTTGGGACGTTAAACCCCACAAATCAATCAGAGTGGATCGAGCATGCAGCGGAGGCGAACGAGCGCATCATGTCTCGTCACACGTGAGACATTAGCGCTATGTGGCAGTTATCTTCGAAAACGAAGCGTGCGGCATGCGCGTCTGTCTCAGAAGTGATAAGGTGTAGAACCTAAGGCGACGGGTAGGTGCCAACACCGTGCACTGTCTTAGCAAAGCGTTAGAAACACTTTCCTTTTTGTGCAAGCGTTGCATCGTCTGCTCAGCGTGATAAACAATATGGTCCTTATATTTATTTACGTATACCTTTTCTAGTAAAAAGACACACATACAAGATATTTACGGTTATTATGGTGCCACAGATGTGTGCAATAATTGCTTTTTAATTGACAATCACACAAGCATGAACGCTAAATCTTGAGCAATATTGGTGGGCGCTGCGGATGGGGTCGGCCGTTTGAAGTATCGTTTGGTGCCGTTTAAAGTATTGTTAAGGGCGGAATACAGACAAATTGTGCTTTGTCATTTGTTTGTTATTGTGCTTGGTATACAGAAGCTCGTTCCATAGGTTTGTTGTGTCCAATGATAGACTAAACTTTTTCTAAACACAAATGTACAGACAGACAGACAAACCAAAATTTTTGCGTCGAAGGTCTCCAAGAAAGACTATCGTCTTTAAAACAATATGGCCCCGTATCTCCATGTTACACTGCAAATATCGTCGAAACACGATATCCTTGCGTCTGTAGAGTATGAACAAAACGTTTATTTGATATTCTGCGCAAGAAAATCAGCGAATGGTATTCCGGGCGCGCTGCATTAGAGTGCATCGAGCGTGCAGCGGAGGCGAACGAGTGCATCAAGTCGCGACACACGTGAGACTTGAGCGCTATTTGGCAGTTATCTTGAAAAACGAAGCGTGCGGCTCTGAGGCGGGCGTGCGCGCCTGTGTCAGAGGTGATAAGGTGTAGAACGTAAGGCGACGGGTAGGTGTCACCACCGTGTCGTCTTAGCAAAGCGTTGGAAACGCTTGCCGTTTCGTGCAAGCGTTGCATGGTCAGCGCACCGTTATAAAGGCTACGGTACTTATAATTACTCATGTATGCCTTTTCTGGTAAACAATACACATACATATTATTGATGTGTTATTATGGTGCCTCAGATATGCGCAATAACTGCTTATTGATTGACAATCGTTTAAGTATGAACGCTGAACCTTGAGCAATATTGGTGGGCGGTACAGATGAGGTCGACCATTTGGAGTATCTTTTGGTCACTTTGGTGCTGTTTAAAGTACCATTAAGGGCGGACAAACAGACAGACAGACCAAACTTTTTGCGTCCGAGGTCTTCACGAAACGCCTGGCACAGTCACAGCGAAAGCCACATTCGGAAGTGAACCGTCATCTGAGATCAGGGTAGGCCGGGCGGGAAGTTGAATATGAGGATCTAGGCGGGTAATTCGGGTGTGGAGAAAACTGGGTGATATCGTTAACGTTACTTCGCTTTTTGGCAGACCTTTCACGCTTATTAATGCTTTTTTCAAAGTCATCATCATCAGCCTGACTACGTACACTGCAGGACAAAGGCCTCTCTCATGTTCCGCCAGTTAACCCGGTCCTGTGCTTGCTGCTGCCAATTTATACCCGCAAACTTCTTAATCTCATCTGCCCACCTAACCTTCTGTCTCCCCCTAACCCGCTTCCCTTCTCTGAGAATCCAGTTAGTTACCCTTAATGACCATCGGTTATCCTGTCTACGCGCTACATGCCCGGCCCATGTCCATTTCCTCTTCTTTATTTCAACTATGATATCCTTAACCCCCGTTTGTCCCCTAATCCACTCTGCTCTCTTTTTGTCTCTTAAGGTTACACCTACCATTTTTCTTTCCATTGCTCGCTGCGTCGTCCTCAATTTTAAGCTGAACCCTCTTTGTAAGTCTCCAGGTTTCTGCTACGTATCTAAGTACCGGCAAGATACAGCTGTTATATACCTTCCTCATGAGGGACAGTGGCAATCTACTTGTCATAATTTGAGAGTGCTTGCCAAATGTGCTCCACCCCATTCTTATTCTTCTAGTTACTTCAATCTCGTGGTTCGGCTCTGCGGTTATTACGTGCCCTAAGTAGACATAGTCTTTTACAACTTCAAGTGAACTATTACCTATCTCGAAGCGCTGCTCGTTTTCGAGGTTGTTGTACATTACTTTCGTTTTCTGCAGAATAATTTTAGGACCCACGTTTCTGCTCTCCTTGTCTAACTCCGTAATCATGAGTTGCAATTCGTCCCCTGAGTTACCCAGCAATGCAATGTCATCGGCGAACCGCAGGTTACTAAGGTATTCTCCATTAACTCTTATCCCTAACTGTTCCCATTCTAGGCTTCTGAAAACCTCCTATGATTTATTTATATTGTTAATTGATTAAGCCTGCCCTACTTATACTCTTCTTCCCAACACGGTGGTTGTCAACGCAGGAGGCTTTCTGGCAGTTTGTGCGAAACTTAAGAGTTCTCTGTATAGCTCACATTTGAAGCTGGAACACTTCCATTCATTTCCTCTATCTTGGACACAATGTAGAAATACGATGATAAGACTGAAGTGAACACAGGGTCATTGAGAAGCATGTTGCGTGTCGTCAAGGCCACGCGGTCCATTATAGTCCCAACACGCCGGCTCATATCTAGAAAAAGAAACACAGAGACTCCGGTCTACCATTACGAGAGCTGTTACCATCCCTTCGGCAAGTTGAAAAGAAGATTGATGAAACGCGAATTCAAAAGGTCACGCGTTTCTCAGAACATTAGCATGCATGCCGCTCGAAGCTCACAGTGCGGCTTTACGTTGTGCAACTACGCGTACGCGCTCTCGGTTCCCGTCATCCTTCTTTCCATCTATTCAAATCTCGGCTCGGTTTGACTCGATTTTGTGTCAAACAATCCGCGATAAGACTGAAGAGATTTCTTAGAGCAGAGTGGCTACTGCTCTTTGTGAATCAGCTGACGCAAGTCCGCTATTTCGTCCAGACGTCCGATTTATTCGTGGCTAATGCACCGTATCGGCGCTTTCATCTTTTTAATCAGAGTTCGCGCTTCTCTTGACCTCTAAGATAGCGAGTAAGTATCGCAATGACCATGTTTTTTTTTACATTTATTCATTTTGACTTCTATTTTCATTCGCCTCAAGGACACAGCGTTTCAAGAACAAATTCAAATGCAATTTGTATGCTTCACGCAGAAGCTTGGTTGTTGATAAATTCTGTAGTACAATATATGTCAATGTCAATGCATATTATGTTAGGGATTAAACTTATGAATACGCATCGTCCGCAACATCGTTGTTATCAGCAGCAGCAGCAGCAGCAGCTAGTCTCTTCTCGCTCTGCCGGACTAAGGCCGCCCCCTCGGACCTCCAGTTTACCATTTATTACACGCTCTGCTTCTTTTTTATGACTAATTTCGCAATTTCATCCCTCCACCTAACCTTCTGTGCATTAAACTGTGGGCTGCTTCCTTCGAGAGTCATCGTGTCGCTGTAACTCAATATCTGTTATCTGTCCTTTGCATTACGTCGCTTTCAAAGCTCATCCTAATTCAGCTTAATTCTCTTTGTGCCAAATAAAAAATCGGCTATTTGTGTTTGCTATCGAATCCTCCCTGCTGTCTTGGTATTTATCAGTTTTACGCCCGTCATTTTTTGTTGTATCGTGCACTGCATAGCTCTTGCTTTCTTATCGAAATGCTTTATTATCCTTTATGTACAAGAGTGCCATCCCAAGGTACTTTTCAAAATCTTGCGCATATTTATTACAAGCATGAAAAATAACGCCGCAGGAACTATCAGAGAGTAATTATTTGGTCACTGATCACTCTGGTGAGCATGTTTGTACCGGCGTGGTTATCCTGGTGAACTTGGCCGGCAAGACATACGGCTGTTGAGCTGGCTTACTTACCAAACTATATTGGAAACTATTTGTCTATTTTGAGAGCTGCTGATTTACTGTCACCTGCTTTGAAAGTGCTTCACTGGCAGCCTCGAACGTTTTCGCTTTCATTGCCCGTCAAACCAACGCACGAGGCTGCACGCCAGAACGTTACTTTGATTCGTCTTCTAATAATTTTCATAGTTCATGACAGCGAATCGCCAAAGGACTAATTTAGAAAAGTCACTCGAAATAGTTGTTGAACAGTGGCAATGCAGTATGACCACTTGCAATGCAAATTTATTCTTCAAGTGTTAAAGGATTTGACGAGTTTTCACGTCATTCTAAATCTATTACAGTATAATAAGGATATAAAAACAGCACAATCTTCCTTCTATCTTTTGAGTTGATCGTTTCTTGCTTCAGTTGTTGCGCTGTACCAGTGTAACCATTCTTCAGCTTACCAAGCACAGTGAAAATAGCCGAACTCCCTGCAACATTCGAGCTCAAAAAAATCGGCAGATCCCACATTCCTGGGAATCCACGTTATGCGAAGCATGCGGAGGAAAGGGGACCTTGTTGCAATTTTTTTATTGAGCGACACGTCATGAAATGACGCTAAATGTATGTACAAATGTTGCACGCACAGACATATGTCGAAGAGTTGCAGATGTTTATATAACCATTTCTTTGCACTTGCACAACGATGTCAACTGGAGCATGCGCATTAGCAACACCAGAGGCTGATATGAAGCGTTGATGCTTGCGAAGATGCTGGCCCTGGACGCTGCTACATAAATCAACTTCAGCGCATGGCAACTAACCACACCTGACGTTAACCCGACATGACGGCTGTATCAAAATAGTACATATGTGGTGTTCATATTAAGCAGCACTGCAACCACTATTAACGTTTCACAAAGATTAGTGTCCATTTGAAAAGTAGTTCCGAGACGTGGCGTTGCTGTGTGGTAAAATGCTTCATTGGCACCCAGAATGTTTGGGTTCGATTCCAGTTGGGACTCGTCGGGGCAACGCTACCGACGTCTGCTATTTCTTAACACTCGCGCGTTGAAATCGCCTATGTTTGTTCTCGTCGTTCCTGGGTAGATACAAAGTGTTTATCACCTGTGGCACATACCCGCATACCAGTGGCACATACCCGCCCATGGGTATGTGCCACTGTCTGACGGGAAGTGTTTGACAACGCACCCGACGGGATTGTGACATTATTCGTGTTTTTACAAGCGTGTCGTATTCGTTGAACCATCTTACCCTCTCAAGTTAATTTTGGTTCCCGCCAAGTAAATAGGGTGACCACGAGAGCACCTAAACGTAAGCGGCTAGATAGATAGATAGATAGATAGATAGATAGATAGATAGATAGATAGATAGATAGATAGATAGATAGATAGATAGATAGATAGATAGATAGATACGCTCAAAGTCGCCGCAGTTCGCCAAGAAATGCTTCGCATTTAAAACTTCTGCATTGAAGGTTTCGCATTTATGTTTCACATTTAAACGTTGGAATGAACGTTTAAATTGGAATGAACATTGGAATGAACGTTTTTTGTGTGCCGTGCAATTCAACTTATCCCCCCTGATTTAAATGTACTTTGAATTTGTAAACCCCCCTACAACAATGCTCCCAGAGGGCGCTGTAGGTATAAGTATAAATAAATAAATAAATGCGCATATGCACTCTATAAAGTCCAGAAGGCGATGACCGCCACCGTAACTCAGCGGTAGAAGAACATGGGACGCGTTATTCGAAGGTCACAGGTTCGACCACTGCTGGTGACAAATTAACTTTTTGTGCACTTTTATTTCTTCATGCTTACATCACAATTCATTGCAATACCATCTCCTATAGTTTCCGTGGCATTATTATCTGTTAGTTCTCATTATTATTATTATTATTATTATTATTATTATTATTATTATTATTATTATTATTAGTATTATTATTATTATTATTATTATTATTATTATTATTATTATTATTATTATTATTATTATTATTATTATTATTATTATTATTATTATTATTATTATTATTATTATTATTATTATTATTATTATTATTATATAGCCTTGATGTCACTCCATTACCACTATATAGGACAACACTCACATAACGTATACGGTTACTCACCGATTCGATAACCAGAGCTTCGCCCACTCGTCATGATTGACTTCGTAGAGATGCGTGTATTTAAAAAAAAACACCGTTAGCGAATCAGCACGTCTTAAATGCGTAATCACTGATATGTCGACTCAACAATTAAGCATTGTGGCCGTACATCTGCTAGTTAACATCAAAGGCTACCAATGAATAACGCGACCAAGTGTTGCGAAATATTCTTCAACACTTCGAAGCACCGAGCTGCAAGCAGGCTCGTGAATATCTCAGTTTTATTTTTATCTTTTTTTTTACTTTCTCCTAACAACTTCCAGTACTAAGTGCATCTCGATGCACCGTAATGCGCAATCTCTACCGGTCCAATGAGTGTAAGCTACTGCCATCTACTTTTCACTTTTCACTTTAGCGAAAAATTACTAGAGCTGGAGCACTGTGCTTCTTGTTCGTGCTCCAGCATTTTCACTCCAGGCGAATGCTTTCACCATAGCTCTAACCACTAAAGCACGCTTCACTACTTGCGCTGCGATTTTGGGATCAAACGAGGTTTTTTCGACAATATTTTCTGTATACGCGCGAATCTGGAAAGTTTAAACGCTTCCACACTACTAATTCCAGTGCTACGAAAGGGGTGAGGGGAATGATGCACAGGGTAGCCAGCCGGTCTAAGAACTGGCTAACCTCCCTGTCTTTCCGCTTAAACTTTCTTCCTCCTCCTCCTCCTCCTTCCAGTGCTACGAAAGAAAAGTTTACTGAACTATCAAAGACTAAGTTATTATGTCTATACGCTGCACCTTAACCTCTCAAAGCTGGCCGCTGAAGGCTATGAATTATCCTTTGTAAGATCCCCCCGCAGAACGAGATAAGGTGTCTTGGTGTTCTCGTAAAGTAATCGTCATGTTTTATTGGTAGGCTTATTTTAACTTCCTTAATACCAATTCATATGTTCCGTAATGATATCCTCACGTTCGTTCGCATTCACAACATATTTAAGTGAATGTGGTCTTGTTTTGTTGAACGAGTCTTCTTCGACTGTCTAGTGCAATCAATGCGTGCATTTTTCACACCTAAAATGTGTTGCAAAATATTGTGCAACACTTCGGAGCACGCAGCTGCAAGCAGGCTTGTGATTATCTCAGTTTCTATTTTTATGTATTTTTATTTATTTTTTTACTTATTCTTAACAACTTTCAGTAATAAGTGCAGTTCAATGCGCCGTAATCCGAAATCTCTGCCTGTCCAGCGAGTGTAAATTACTGCTATATATCTTTTATTCCAGCTCAAAATTACTATAGGTGTAGTGCTGTGCTTGTTCTTACTCCAGCATTTTCACTCCATGCGAATGCTTTGACCATAACTCTAACCACTAAAACGCGCTTCCCTATTTGCGCTGCGATTTTGGGATCAAACGAGGTTGTTTCGACAATATTTTCTATATACGCGCGAATCTGGAAAGTTCAAACGCTTCCACACTACTAATTCCGGTGCTACGAAAAAAAAATAAGTTTATAGAACTATCAAAGACTAAGTTGTTATTCTATACGCTGCATCTTAAACCTCCCAAAGCTGGCTGCTGAAGGCTATGAATTATCCTTTATAAGATCCCCCGGCAGAACGAGATAAGGTGTCTCGGTGTTCTCGTAAAGTAATCGTCATGTTTTATTGTTAGGCTTATTTAAACTTCCCTATACCAATTCATGTGTTTCGTAATGACGTCCTCACGTTCACATTCACGACATTCTTAGGTGAATCTGGTCTTGTTTTGTTGAGCGAGTCCTTTCTGACTGTCCAGTGCAATCAATGCGTGTATTTTTCACACTTAAAATGCGGAGGTTAGCAGCACTACTAGTATGAATGTACCGGTGCACCAAAAAATACACACAAGTGCACCTAATTCATGCTGGCAAACAGTAGCAATCATAGTTCCTACAAGCCATCATAAGTTAGCTTCTTCCTTGAAAGTATTGCGCATAATAACATTTTTGAAGGTGCTTGTATGGGTGATGAGCATTTCAATCGCGCGATCCCGCAAGCCGGTAAGAGAACAACAGCACGCGTGAATTTGCGCAGAAAACGGATGTTCGTAGCTGCAACGTCCAGCGCAATTCGTTCTCTCCTTGAGTGCTCTACTCACGCAAACTGTCCACACGTAAGGTAGCTCGTACGCTTGTTTCTTGAACTCAGACTATCACGCCATCTGATAAAGCAAAAATCTTTTTGTTTTTCTTATTTCTCTTGTGGTAATGAGCAGACGTGAACGTCAGCAATTCATTTTTCGGTGTTCAGTTAAGGTTAAAACAAAAATTGCAGTCATTCAGTTGGAAAGATTCTAGTTGATTTTGTGAACTTCGAAAAATTAAAACTACAGAGTGAACATTTATTCTATTTCCGAAGCCACCGCTCACGCTCCAAGTTATCCTTGTGAAACCGATGCGGGCTACAGTACGTGCGAACGAGTTCTCTTGCTTAATTGCATTTATTAGTTTTTGTCATATTTTTCTCTCTTCCCCATCATCTTTACTCTTTCTCCCCTCTAATCTTTGTTTCCTCTGTTTCTTCCCTCCTCCTGAAAGAGTGAGCACGCGTTGTGCCCCTCCAGGTGGCATTTGCCAGCTTGCTCTCTCCCTCTTTCCTCTGTGTCCTTGTGTATGCAAATCAAGTAATAATAGTAATAATAATAATAATATTAATATAATATAATAATAATAATTTATTACCCCATGCTGTGTCGAAGCATGACCGAAAGTGCAGCCGTTTTCGCCAGTCTAGCCACTCAATTTCACTCAAATACCTCACTGCAATGTCTTTCTGCGCCGCGATGGCCTTCTGTGTCTAGTTGATTGACCAAGTCACGCTTCCATAAATAGGCATCCATTTCATTGTTTTCCTGGCCTCTTCAACTGAACAAACATACAACTATATAATGCATCCCTTTTAAATGTGTACAACCACATTTACTACAGCCGGAAAATAACAAATAGTGCGCGAACAGTGAATGCTTGAGGTGTCTTATATGCGTAGAGTGTGCGAAGATGTTTACGCAAACTGGACGCCCATGAAAAGCTCTCTTTTTTTATGTTAATCATCAGCAGGAGTGGCTGCAGCAAAAGCAGCCGCCAATGTTCATGTACGCAGCAGAACAAAGACCTCGCCCAATGGTTTTTGATTTGTACTGTCCTGCGCAATCTCATTCCGTTCAATGCGTCCGCAAATTTTCCAATGTCATCGCCGGACGTAACGTAATCCTGTCACGAACGACGAATCTCAGTTCATCGTTTTGATTTCGTCACTCTAACTGAACGCGGGTTACCTGCCCTACACATAACCTGCCCAGCCTTGAGCGATTTTCGCCCTCCTAATAGAGACTATAATATCGGATTCCCTTTTCGCTTCTTCGATCCAATTTGCAGTCTTCCCGTCTCTGAAGGCTACACAAATTATTATCGCTTTTAACGCATGTTCTCTTGCCTTTGATGTTTGATTCTTGTCCTCCAAACTCCTGCTCCATACGTTAATTAGTACCGGCGAATGTATATTGTACCTTCATGGCAACGCGAAAAACTTGAAAAAAAAACAGTAAAGCAAATATTAGCGAAGTTTGCAAAACGTTGCGCAAAGCTCGACACAGTGGAGCATGAGCCCGTAGTTGGGCCACCCGTTACTCTATTTCTCTACACTTCTGTACAGATCCGGGCGGCCTTTTTTGTTTCTGTTTACTTTTTTCTCCCTCTCTTGTATTTTCTTCTCTGTGTTCTTGCTTTCTCTTTTTTGTCTTTCTTTGTCTTTTTATCTGTTCCTTTCTTTCTTTTTCTCTTTCCTTCTTTTTCTTTCTATTTCTATCTTTTATATACCTATTTCTTTCTCTTTCTCACTCATACGCTATACTCAACTCTCTCCTCTCCTTCTTTGCCTGCTCCTCAGCCTTACTTCCGTTTCCTACCCCCCTTCCTGCACGATACTCTACAACGCCACACAATGCTTAGTCGACGTGCGGGGATAGTCGAGTAGTGAAAACGCTCGCCTTCATACTCTGGGTACCCGGGTTCTAATACTGCGACCTGACGATGAACTTCTTGAAAATATATATCTCTCCCTCTCTCTTTCGCTCTCTCTTAGTTTAAATTAAGAAAAGGGCGAGGAGAAGGCGTAGCGGTTGATGATTATGATGGTAATTTTGGGTCATAACTTTCTACAACTTTCATTAGCACGCCGAAAGCACGGAACAAGAAAGAGGCAGGCAGGTTGAAAGTTAACGCTCGTCTGTCTTTTACTTGTTCTGTGTTTTGTGCGCACTAAAGAAAGTTAAAATATGAATACATAGCAACTTACCCACTTAACAGTTTTACCGCCATCATGACTTTTTATGCTTAGCTGGATAGCTGGAATGGCTTGGCTACCAACAAAGGAAGCACGACGACTGCCACGGTTACTTCACTGCTTTTCTCGACGTGTCCTCACACTAGCTTAACGTACAATGCGAATGAATGAGCTCGCACCAAATAGAATTTTATCCCGCCAAATCGTAATAGACGAAACTACCTGTGTACTGTCGTCAGCAAGCTTGACACGAACGCTCCGAAGCATGCCCTGAAACAGTTTGGTTGGCGCTGGCGCCGTGTACACTAGGGTTCTGTTGCGGAGATGTTACCAATGCATGCCATGCCGACATACCATCGAAGCATACCGAGGTATAATCTCGGCCATACCACCCGCCACCTCGCGGCTGGCATAAATCAAACTAGTCCAGATCTCACGTCAGAGCTTTCATGTTAAGCTTGCTGGCGACTGTAAACAAATGGTCGAAAGCTTATGTCGATTTAGTTTTTGGAGTTTAACGTCCCAAAACCACGATAATATTATGAGAGACGCCATAGTGGAGGGTTCCGGAAATTCTGACCACCTGGGGTTCTTTAACGTGCACCCAACCCCCCCCCCTCCATCTAAATAACAATGATTGTAGCAGTTCGTCTATATGCTAACGTATACTGACACCGAGAGTGAACGCGCAGGCTCCTACATTAGAACTAAATTTTAACGCAATAAATATATTGTTACGCTTGTAAAGTAATCTTTAAGCTTTCTGCAAGTATCTAAAAGCAAACTGTAATAAACAGTCCTTTTATCAGCGCTTTCATTGAACTGCACTGAAATGTCGAACCAGACACACAGTGAAGAGATTATATAGAAACGCAACATTTTGGCTTCACGCGTAACTGCTGCAAACGATGCCACGAAGTAAGCCGAAACCACGATCTCGGCGGTCAGTGAGCAAGAATCAATAAGAAGTAAGCCGAGACCCCCCCACCCCCCCTCCCCCAGTCAAGCTGCTCGTCTATCCCATTTTCGCTTTTGTAGAGCCGCAGAACTTCTCTTTAGGAGCCCAATGTTGAAATGAGTCCTCACGATCGATAT